>NW_026126618.1:6140000-6465000 GCF_943737965.1 Phodopus roborovskii | reverse complement strand
CGGGCACCATGGCCTGGCACCTCCAACTGTTACCTTCAGCTGTCTGGAAGCTCCCCAAGCCCTGCCCTTGGAGGTTTTAATGGGCTTCATTACACTGACAAAGCTGATCATAACACTGGACGACTTAAACTGCAGGTGTCCTCTGCTCCCTGGAGGGACAGGGTTCGAATACTCACTGTCCCAGCATGTGGGAGATAGAGGCAGGAGAAGAGTCTCAACTCCCCACTCCTGGCTTGGATTTTGAGGGCTGTCTCCATCTTGAAACAATCAAGAATCTGTCTGGCATCTGTCAGCTTAGTAGCATGGAAAGAGACAGTCACTCTGAAGATCACCAACATTTGGAAATTGTGTGCCAGGCAGTAGGACAATGACCAGACCTTATGTATTTTGTGATATCATAGTAGCAAACAAGAGGCATGGATTTGAAGCCTGAGTAAGACCTGACGAGCATGTGTTAGTTCCAACGAGTGTGCCCGAGGCTGTGCCCACCAGTGTGCATAGCACGTCTGCTGGGACTTGTCCTGCTGCTGCAGCTGGAGAGCTGGAGAGGGTCTTTGAAGCTCCCTTCTTATAGATCCACCACGCCTGCTTTAGGATGCAGCCTGTGGGCCAAGCCAGGGTCGCTGTACTTCTGTTAGGTCCTGGAGGGGTCACGGGGAGTGGAGGTCATCCAGACGGGAGAGGGAAAGCCGACGGCCACAAAGCATGCTGTCCTCTCAACTCTGTCTCCTATGCGTGGCCCTGGGCAGAAACGATAGCTGGCCCCTTCAGGAAGGAGGAGGTTCCGTATTTTTATATCAAGGACCAAGTTAAAAGGACAAATATGGTAGAGAAAACACAGGAGAGTCATGTTTGGAGTAAGAGAAACCTCCCTAAGCCTTTTAAAAATCAGAATACTCTCTCTCTCTCTGTGTGTGTGTGTGTATGGAAAATACTGTGGGTTAGAAAGAGACTTCGGTTTTGGTACCGGTCTAAGGGAACACACCCACACCCACAGGCACTCCATCAGTTGGATATGTGAAAGCAATGGCTTTATGCTCGTTGTCCTGAGTCGTGTACTGTGACTGCCACTTCCATTTTACAGGGGCTGGAGGTAGATAAATTGTTCAAGCTCCCATGATGTGGCGTCAGGGCTGCTGGATTCTGAACAGACCATTCTTTTTTAGTCACCAGGCAATCGTATCTTTATTGCTGATGTCACTTCTTGCCTCTAATTGGGTCACCTTGGATTTCCTGACCTGGTCTGAGGTAACTTATTCTCTGACTCAGGGTCTCCCACGTAGCATTTTTGTTGTCCGTATACCACAGGTTATTTTATTTATTTATTTTTTGCTGATTTGTTTTTAACAGTTTACCAAATGATACTTAAATTTTTTTTATTTTTATTTTTCTGTCATGTGTATATGTGTATGTGCTTGTGTAGGGAGTTTGTACCATATGAGTACAACTCATGCAGAGGCCAGAAAAGGGTATCAGATCCCCTGGAGTTGGAGTTAGAGGTGGTTGTGAGCCACCTGACCTTGGGTTTTCTGTGAGAGCAGTACTGCTCCTAACTGCTGAGCCATCGCCTCAGCCTCCAAATATGAGGTTAAAAAAAAAAAAAAAAAAAAAAAAAGGCGATGAAGGATTTCTAAGAAATGTGATGAAATGGAAGAAAGATTTTGAAGGTGATAAGACATGAAATTTTTTTTTGTTCAGTTTTTAAAAGTTTTTGTTTTGTTAGTGTGTCTGGGAGGTCAGAGGACCCTTGGTATGGGGGATTGAGCTGCTCATCTGGCTTCCATGGCAGCTGCTCTTATCCACTAAGACGTCTAGGCTCGTCCGATTCCCTCCCTTGTCTTTCCCCTTCTCATCTCTTTATAGTATGGTCAGTCACGTGTTAGTGCCAAAGGCAGATACACCCTTCGGATCTTCCCTATTTGTTTTGTCATGCTTTGGCTGAGGGTTCTTTTTGCTGTAACCAGTTAGAAGTCATGACTCGGCAAGGGGAAGATTTGCTTTGGTTGAGTGTGTGGCGTTGCGGAGCAGCCATAGTGGGCAGGGGGCAGCAGTGGTGGGTGATGATAGCTGCAGCCGCAGCACCACGGTCACCACCACCATCAGAGGGAGCAGCAGCACCAGCAGCATCAGCACCAGCAGCATCAGCATCAGCAGCATCAGCAGCATCAGCACCAGCATCCTCACGCAGTCTTGAGTACTGGGCATGTGAACTGGCCATTATTATAGCCTCACCCTGATGTCTGAGAGCTGAGACCTTCATTTCCTCTTCTGTCTCCTCACACCCCTTTCTCCTTCTGTGGACTGACTTCTCTCGAGCTCTTCAGCTACTGTCCCCCCCTCAGCTGCCAGGCAGTCCCCTGCCTCACTGCTTTCCCAGCTTGACTGCTTGGCTGGCTGTCTCTGCCACTTCTGTTTGTGTTAACACCCCCACAGAGAAAAGCCTATCTGAGAGAAGCCTTTTATTAGGCGTGTTACTGCAACACCAGGAGAGGCAGCACCCTCTGAGAGCCTCAGCAGCCTGCTCGTTCAGCCAGAGAAGGGGTATTTGGATCAATATAGCCTTGCCCCATAGCGCCAGTCAGAGTCACTGAGCTTGTGTTTTGTACCAATCACGGCTTTGTCTTAGAACCCCAGAGCCCCTCTGCTAGAGCTCTGACCACTGTGGAGACTGGTCTAGGGTTACAGAGTTCATGGGGGCTTGCAGTAGCAAAGTTCTCCAGGAGCTGGGGTAGCCGGTCATACCTTTTGCACAGTTGTCTCAAGACATCTGGGGAACTTGAGAAATGTATAGATTTCTTTTTTATATATATATAATTCTTCAAAAGATTTATAATACATACATATGTGCTCATGTGTGTATATCTAAATCTGTCTCTCCATGAATATGTTAATCATCCATATCCAACTCTTCCTGCTCCCCACACATTCATGTTGTCCTTTAGTCTTTAAAAATATAATGTGTTCAGTCTGTTCACTGGGGCATGGGCAGTGGTGAAGGACTTTTAACAAGAAAGTTAGTTCTGATTAGCTACAAGGGGTGAAGGAGCTCTCCAGGGAATATGCAAATACAAGAAGCCTTTTCTTCTTCTCTCTTTTGGAGCTGAAGGAGAGGATGAGGTTACTGAGGTTGGCTCTCCCTGATTGATGGGATCTGGTGGGTGTGGGGGGAGGGAGGATACGGATCAATTCTACCTAAGGGAAGGCCACTGAGAGTTTGACCATGCTCCATTGAGTTTATGGATAACACAAATTGGACTTTAAAACAAAAAAACAAAACAAAACAAAACAAAAAAACAAAATGGGGAGGGGGGAGAGGTTACAAGGCAGTGGGGGCTGACATGGGAGTCTAGGGAATGATCAGGGTACATGATGTGAAATCCCCAAAGAAAAGAAAAAGAAAAAAAAACCCCAGAAAAGGGAGAGAGCTATTAAGAGGTCTTGCTCCCACCCAGCACCCCTCAGCCCACCCTCTGAGCCAGGCCTCATGGGAGATGAAGTGACTCTCAGTGACGTGGTCTGCAAGAGCAGGCCTCCTCACAGGGTGTGTGGATGGACCAAAGAGCAGCCCGAGAGACTGTCAAAGAGGCCACTTGGAAAGCAAACACTGCTGAGCTCCCAAATGTACCAGCAGTATGTCTTAGTGGGTCAGAGCATCCCAAACTCAGAACAAGGGCCCTGCCTTTGCCAAAGCCTCATGGTCTCCCTTCAGGGCCTTCTGGCTAACTTAGCACTGTGTGGTCCACAGAGTCTGGTGTCTCTGGGATCCAGGTCAGCTCCAGAGCAGATAAGACAAGAGTTGAGAAGTGATACAAACATCCAAGACTGTTCCGAGCAAAGAGCTTTTGAGTACTTACCATTACTGGTTATTCTGCTGCTAAGGCTCTGAAATTATGGTTCTTGGTTTTGTTTGTTTGTTTGTTTGTTTTTCATGCCAGTACAACTAGACTACAGAGTTCTTTAGGGCAGAGGTCATCATTAAATTTTAAACATTCAGACCTGGAAGCCATAGCACAGTACCAGTTGCCTGTTAATCATCGTGTGTTCACTTGGATGAACGGAAGCTCCACCGCAGTGAAGACCGAGTCACACTTTCAAAGAATAAAAGACAGGGCAAACACGCATGATAGAGTCTGGTGAGTGTTTTCTTCTCTGCTCCTGGGAAGACCACCCTGACGAGTGTGACGTAGGGGGAGGAGTGACTTATTTTGGTGCAGAGCTCCAGAGGGACGCAGACCTCCACGGTAGGGAAGGCACAGCTGCAGGGACATGTGATTGCCTGTCCCTTTAAATCCACGGTCTGAGAGAAAGAGCAGGAAGTGAAGCCTAGGCTAACCCTCAGTGGCTGCCATCAAGTCTCTACCCCAGTGCCTTGTGAAGACGTTGGCAAGATGGGTCTCACCAGACACAGTGCCAGCCAGACTTCTAATATCCAGAACTGAGACCTAAGTTTCTCATTGTAAGTTACCAGCCTGGGGTGTTTTATTAGAGCAGTACAAACACAAACTATGTTACTGTGCTGTACATAGTAATTATATACAGTCTTTATTTGTCAGCATCTTTTCATTTAGAGAGGTAATGATGGTTTGTAATAAACTAGTAATAAAGTATACTATGAAAAATTTGAGCTGTCTTTTCTCATTCTGATCTCAAAGTTTTAGCTTTTATATGCGGGGAAAGAAAAATAGTTTTCCCCCAGACATCTTAGGCTCTTTGCTGACACATTGAAAGACAAATGAAATTATACAATTTAACTTAAGTTATTTATTTATTTTTGGTGCTTGTGCTGTGGTGTGTAATGTGTGGTGCTCACGTGTGGTACCCATTCACACATACACGGAGAAGGATATACGGAGGCTTCCTCTGCCACTGTCCACCTTATTTGTTATTCTTTTAAATGTAATTTACTTTTATGTGTGTGTTTTGTTTACATGTATGTCAGTGTAGCAAATTCATGGCTAGTGCTCACAGACACCAGCAGAGGGCATCAGATCCCCTGGCCCTAGAGTTACAAACAGTTAGGAGCCACCATATGGGTGCTGGGAATTGAACCTGGATCTTCAGGAAGAGCAGCCAGTAGTTTTAGCTGCTGAGCCATGATCCAGCCTCCAAACTGTGGCACGGACTCAGGAAGCAGTGAAACTTCTGTATGTTTATTTAGCTTTGATGAAATATGGGCAGTTGTTGAGAAACTGTAATTTAATGGTAGTAAATGGGTGTGTGTGGGGGTGTGTGTGGGGGTGTGTGTGGGGGTGTGTGTGGGGGTGTGTGGGGGTGTGTGTGGGGGTGTGTGTGGGGGTGTGTGTGGGGGGTGGAGCTTACAAGGCCTGCACATTCGTGCTCTCCGCTGTGACCGTGACTTCAGAGGCAGGAGCCCCTCTCTGGTTTCTTTGCTATAGTCAGGGACTTCTCACAGGAGGGTCTTACAGTCTGTTTAGGGGAAGCGGTGATGAGCAGCCTGCTTCTGCTGCTGCCCCAGATTGTGTGATTTGGAATAGAGCACCCTAAAGCCTCTTACCGTCATATGAACTCCCCAGTGTGAAGGGGCTTGCTCACCCCAGTCATTTCCAGAAAGCCACTAAGGCTGAAATCTGGGATTTCTCACAAGATGCCGAACAAAAAAAGAAAAGTTCAATTGTGTATGTGTGAGTACATTACACTTTTTAATGAGCCCTGAGTCAAATGGAGAGAGTCTTTTCAAACAGTTATTGAGACCAGTTGCGGCTTCGGCCCTTAGCAGGGCACGAGGGGGTATGGTGCATGTGAGTGACCTTCCCCAAGTGCTTTTTAAGGAACTGGGAACAGTGTTTTCACTGTGCTGTTTAAATATTTTTTGTTTGTTTATCTTTTGGTGAGCATTCTATTTCAAAGACTGTCACTAGATGATTATGTAACCGGATTCCTTTTTAGTGTCATGCTTTTCGATATTAAGTTCTAAAACCTTTTCTTTGTTTTTCCACAAACAGAATTATCCATGATTCTGAATTTACCCGTGGCATATTAAAAGTCTTCTGCAAATGGGTCGGATCTCTGGGCATGTGGATAGTTGTATTTTTTTTTTTTTTTCTCTCTCTCCTTGTGCTTGGTAAGGCATTCCTGATGCCTTTTTCATTTAATTGTGGAGTGTGTTGCAAAGGGACTATTAAAAGCTTTGGCTAAACCATTGCAACCCTCCCCCCCCACTGCCCCTTATTAGCTGGTTCAACACCATGCATGACTATAGGGAGAGAAGATGCAATTAGTACGTAGAAAAACCACAGTACAACCAACTCACACTTCCTTCTTTGGTTAGTCAGCCTTTACTGAGGGTCTGCTGTGTGCCAGGAGCTAGCAGCCTTGCCAGCACAGTAGGCCCCAAGCATCCTTTTACTTTTGCAATTGTTTGGATGTTGATTGGTTTCCATACCTGCTTTCTTCCGCCTGAACACTTGACTTTTGGCGATGTTTGTGGACCTTTTCCAGGTGACCCCGTGCTGTCATGTCCTTCGTTGATGTCATTGCTTCCTCCCAGCCCCGTGGCCTTCTGGGACCACTGTCATGTATGTGGTTTGTTGTTAATTCACGTGTCACCTAATGTGCAGCCACATGCTTTCATACTTGGAGTTAGGGTTTCCACGTAGGCATTTTGGGGAGACACAATCTACCGCATGACACTATTGTGCTACGGAGCCCTTTGAGTGGGATCATTAAGAACCTGGACAGGAGGGGCTGGAGAGATGGCTCAGTGGTTAAGAGCACTGGCTGCTCTTCCAGAGGACCGGAGTTTGATTCCCAGCGCCCACATGATGGCTCACAACCATCTATAGTGAGATCTGGTGCCCTCTTCTGGCCTGCAGACATAAATGCTGACCATACACTGTATACATAATAAATACATCTTTAAAATAAAACCAGACCCAAATTTTAGGGCTAGTGGTGTTGAGTGCCACCCCGGGGGACTAGCTGGTGTATCTGATGACACCAGAAGGATGGGCATCACGACTTGGGGGTCCCATGTGTGCAGGAGGCCACGTGTGGGCAAGGAGTTCTGGGATGCTCCCCATTAGCATTCCCTCTCTTGGATTTTGTACTTGTTTTGTACCTGTTTCCCTATTTCTAATAGGAATGTCTGTCCTGTGCTGTCTCACCATTGTAATTGGGAGCAGATAACTTCTCTGATCTCTCAGGTTCAAGGCACAAGTGAGTCTGCCCTCAGGGTGAATCTTGTCTCGAGTCCCAGACAAGGAGACGTTGTTCATGGACTTTGGATTGGTTCTAGAAGGAGTTGACAGGAAGGGATGAATGTTTTTTGGATACTACCCTGACCCCTAGACTGTGGCTTGAATGGGTTTGTCTGCAGTGTTCTCTTGTAAACTGAATCCCTAAATTCCTATGTGAGGCCTTTGAAGTAGTTGGGATTAGACGAGGCCACGGAAGTACGGCTCCCGTGATGGTCTTACATGAAGAGGAACAACAGGCCTAAGGTAGCTAGTTTGTCGTGTCACATCAAGAAGTAAGACAGTCCTTACCACACACCAGATGGATGCTGGGACCATGCTCTTACGATACCAGACTCCAGAGCCATGGCCAAACACGCTTAGGTTCCTTACACGCTATCAGGTCTCATAGTTAACTTTACTGTCAACTTGATATAGCAGAGTGGCACCTGAGAAATAGTCCCAGCTGAGGGGTTGCCAGGCCAGACTGGCCTGTGTATGTCTGTGAGGGTTGTCTCAGTAGTTAATTGAGGCAGAAGCACCCTACATACTATGTTCAACCCCATTCACTGGGTGGGCCTGTGCTTTCCAGAAAGGCTAGCTAGGCACCCGTCAGCGATGAAGCCAGCAAGCAACGATCCTCCATGGGTTTTGCTTCAAGTTCCTGGTTGAGTTACTGCTATGAGTTCTCTCATTGGTAGGCTGTCACCTGGAAGTGCAAGCCAAATAAGCTGTCTTCCCTGAAGCTGCTTTTGGTCGAGGCATTCTATCACACAACAGAAAAACAAGGAGTCCAACTGGCCTCGGCAGTTTTATTAAGGCAGCAGAAAACATGCTAAGAAACCTGTTATTGTTTATACTTTATCTTACTTTTAGCTTCCCTCAGACCTGACCTTTAGTGACAATGACTCTTCGGTGCTTTTTCCTGCTTGCTGTGCAATGTTTGCTGAATACTGGCCATTAGCTATTCACATCACCAGACTTCAGGCAGTTTGCTCTGGTTGCTAGCCAGATAATTTCTAACTTGTCTGGTTACAAATGCTTATGTTGTTGCTAATGATAGCAAATATTGTATCAACGAGTCTCACTTGGGAATATGCTCCTTATCCTTTCTTTTTTCTTTTTCTTAAATGACTGGAAATTCCAGTCTTGTGTGTTCTGGTTAAAAACAGGAGTGGGCCTATGATTAGAAATCTTGGGGCCCAGCTTCCTCCATGGCCAATTTTTTTTAAAATTTATTTTTAATTTATTATAAGGCAAACTTTTTTTAAAAATTAATTTATTTTTATTTTATTTGCATTGGTGTTTTGCCTGCATGTATGTCTGTGTGAGGGTGTCAGATCTTAGAGTTACAGACCATTATGAGCTGCCATGTGGTTGCTGGGAATTGAAGCCAGGTCCTCTGGAAGAGCATTCAGTGCTCTTAACCGCTGAGCTAGCTCTCCAGCCCCCCCCCCCCCAATCTTTTTTAAAATAAGGGAAATTCTAAGAGGGAGAGCTTGAAGCTTCTAGCATTGGTCCCCACTGAATTGATTTCTCCAGGATCACAAGACGACAAAACTCATCTCCCCCACATCCACCTTAACCCGCAGATTTCTAACCTCAGAGCAGCCTTTTCCGACTGAACAGAGGAATTTTCTGAACATAGCAGCTTTGGCTGCGGTAATGCTTTGTGCTGGTTAGTTTTTGTTAGTTCAACTAGAGTTACCCAGGGTTGGGGATGGAGTGGGAGGGGGGCAATTGAGGGATTGCCTCCCTCAGCTTGGCCTGTGGGCTTGTCCTGGGGGCATTTCTAGATTAGTGATCGATGGGGGAGGGCCTAGTCCACTGTGGGCGGGGCCATCCCTGGGCAGGTGGTCCTGGGTTGTACAAGAAGGCAGGCTGAATAAGCCGTGAGGAGCTCTCCTCCATGGTCTCCCCCTCATCTCCTGCCTTCAGGTTACTGCCCTGCTCGAGTTCCTGCCTGGGCTTCCTCCATGAATCCTGATGTGGAAATAAATGCAAGCCAAATAAATCGCCCCCAGTGGCTTTTGATTGTGGCGTTTATAACACCAACAGAAAACAAAACCTAGGATTACGGAATGCCCCTCAGGTGCTTGTGTGTTGAATGCTTGCCCCTAAACTTACAGCACTATTTGGGGGAGGTTCTGAGAGCGTTAGGCGGTAGACAGAGTGTCACTGGAGGGAGTAGGTGTTGTGATTTTTTAAAAAAGCCGTGTGTGTGTGTGTGTGTGTGTGTGTGTGTGTGTGTGTGTGTGTGTGTGAGAGAGAGAGAGAGAGAGAGAGAGAGAGGGATCATAAAAGCGGAAAGAGGAAAGGGGGGGAGAGAGAGGGAGAGAGAGAAGGATGGGAGGTGGGCAGGCCCCTTTTAAAAGGGAACACAGTGAATGTGCACAGGTGGTGCTCTTGGTGGCTGCAGCTGAGAGCACATCCTGTCAGAACCCCAAGGACAGGCCCGTGCAAATGCCTGAACAGGAACAGTGGGCTCTGTTGGGGCGGGCCCTGAAGGCTTTACCTGCTAACTAGTCACTTCTATTCAGCTTCCTGTCCACCATGATGTGGTCAGCCTCTTCGGTCTCATGGTCTTGTTCCTTCTGGCTTAGTCTCAGGAAGCTAACTGCCTGGAGACGGAGCCCTCAGAACTGTGAGCTAGGAGAAATCCTCCTTCACCTAAGTGGTTTCTCCCAGGTCTTGTTTCCCGCCCTGGCTTACATCTCTCTTCCAATCCACAGCCTACCTGCTGGGCTGGTTCTTAACTTCAAGCTGACTCTGCTCTTACCCCTCATTTTCCTCAGGTGAGGTAGAGATGGTGGGTCCAATTAATTAATTAGGTATTTTCAGGGCAGGGTTTCTCTGTGTAGCTTTGGAGCCTGTCCTGGAATGGCTCTGTAGACCAGGCTGGCCTGGAACTCAGAGATCCGCCTGCCTCTGCCTCCCGAGTGCTGGGATTAAAGGTGTGTGCCACCAACCCCCGGCTTGTGGGGCCTTTTGCTGCCTCTGTGTTCTTTCTGGTCCTCCTCTGTTTAGACAGTCTGTAGTTTCTATCTCTGCCTCTTTTAAAAGCTGAACAGATTTTAAACAAATTCAAGTGTTTTCAACAGGAAGATAAGCTTATTTAGTTTGTAAGGGAGAGTGGGCTGGCTGGTGATTAAAGTATTGCTTGCAGCCTAATGTCTATTTGTTTTATTGCTACCTTGCTGTGGGGGTATGTAGTGTAGAAGCTGGGAACCTATTATCCTGTTTTATATGACTCATAAGATAAGAACTGTGTGCACGTGCGTGCGTGCATGCATCTGTGTGTGTGTGTGTGTGTGTGTGTGTGTGTGTGTTTGAGATACTCTCTGTATGCTGCGGGCTGGCTTTCCATTCATGATCTTCCTGTTTCAACCTCCAAATGCTGGGATTACAGGTGTGTGCCAACAGGCCTGGCTTTTAAGAATGTTTTACCACCCCATCCCCAGCCTCTCATCCCTATTTATGGCAGTGCTGGAGCTCACCAAGCCTTGCAAGTACTAGGCAAAGTCTGCACCACTGGGCTGAAAAAGAGAGAGAGTATTCCATGATGGCTGAAAGCCACAACGATTCAAACCCAGTGTGTAGAGTTAAAGTTTTATTGGAACACGAGGAGGTTTATGTGTTAACACTCTGCCCCTGGCTGCCTTCACACTGTATCAGCAGAGTTGGGTACGCAACAGTGCCTCAGGGCCACACAATTCAAAATACTTTAGTGAGAAAGGCCAGAAAGGCTGTGGTTTTGATGACCGGAGTTGGCATTGTTCATCTTCCTTGTCTTGGTACCCAACACAGTGCCGGACTAAAGCTGATGTTTAAGGTTAACTGTTTGGGAGAGACTTTTCGGGGTAAATGTTCCCTGGGACAGTTTACCACTCTGTCTGCCATTTCTTTTGCGTTGAGCTTGGACAGAAGAGGGCTGTCATACCAGACCCACTGACCATTTTCTTTCATTTCTGCAGCTGTGTAGGAGGGAAAGAACATTGGGTGACCCCACCTGATTGCGTGTCTTTGTGCCGGGTTGGCTCACACGAGGATCTGATTTCAGCTTATCCTGTGTGCTCACTCCAGGTGTAGACTCAAGATTTTAAAGCACTGGGGTGTGGGATTTAGGCACAAAAGAGTTAGGCAAGGTCTGTAGCTCCAAAACCTCGACTTTTGTTCCCGTCCATTAGGTACCGTACAACTTCCCTCCCAGCCATCCATCTTGTCTTTGTTCTCACCTATTTTGGAGCAAATCATTTTTCACCGAGTCTGAAAAAACTGGCAAGTGATACCAGGCATGGGTAAGAATTTCTTCTGGTCCTGGAGGTGGCGGCCATTGTGTGCTTAGCTGTCTTTTATTCTGTGCAGCTGAGTTAGGTTTCTCCACCCACCCCCAAGGACTTGTTAAAACTGGCCGTGCTGTGGGCCCTGAAAGGCATCAAAAAACCTCAGAGATTGCAGCAAGAGCCCTGTTCCTTCAAGGGGCTTATTGTCCATGTGGAGAGCCGTTGGAGATCATGTGCGTTAATGTCTTTTGTTCTGTGTTTCTCCTGGTGCTGGGGACTGAGCCCAGAGCCTCATAGCTGCCTCAGCATTGAGCCACATCTACAGCCCCTGAATTTCCCAGTATTTAATGGGGGCCTTCAAAGAAATAACAGTGAGACAGGTGTCAGTCCCGGCACTCGGGATGCAGAGGATCTCTGTGAGTTCAAGGCCATCATGGTCTACATAGCAAGTTCTAGGTCAGGCAGAGCAAGACTCTGAAAGAAAAAAAAAAATGTACCAGTGAGTTCCACCAGAGCACACATATGCAGACACACACACACACACACACACACACACACACACACACACACACACACTTTATTGTCCCTAGAGTCCAAGGCTGAGTCACATGACGGGAAGCCAGGGCTCTGGTTCATGCCGTCTGTAGCACATAACTTGCATTCTCGTGGTCCTGCGTTACCTCTGGAGTCGTCCTAGCAGAGAGGGAGAGAAAGGGGAAAAGAAACTGACCATTGTACCCCGGGGAGAACAGACCTGTGATCAGACTCTAATTCTTTGTGCTTCTGGGAAGAGTAGCATCCCCAGGAGACCACACCTCCACACTGCCTAACCACTAGAGGGTCTCAGCCTCTGTGGCAGTGATCCAGTCACTGTGCCTGGGTTTCTGTTCTGGGCCTGTTCTGGAAGACCGACATTTATCAGCATTTTCCTCCTGAGGGCCCTCCCTCCCTTCTTCCCTCCCTCCCTTTCCCATTTCTGTTTATTTCCCAATAATCTCTCAAAAACAAACAAACAAAAACCCTTTATTTTCAGGACTGAATATAATCTTTCCCCAAAGCCTTTCAATATTCTATTGAATCTGGAGTGCTTTTTTTTTTTTTTATTTACTTTCCCTAGAATTTTTAGCAATTTTTTAAACCATCTTTTGTAATGACCTGTCATGACCTGTAACTCCCCCAACTCTTCCTTGATATCAGTTGCCAGGCCCTCTGTGTAAGCCAGAGCCATTATAGAACCTTTTCCAAAGTAGGTTCTCCAGCCTAGTGCTCTCCCATCGGAGCTATTGTGGCTGGGTCCAAAGGATGCTCTTGAATGACTGAATTCTGTGTGGGAAAACCAACACATAGAACATTTCTTTGGCTTCAAGGAAGAACTTTCGTGTTTTAAACAAGAGGCAGGAAGAAAAGGAGATATTGTACGGGAGGGGGAGGGGCGAGTTTAAGGAGGCAGGGAACTTGCCAGCTGCTTCTGTCACTTCTGTGGCTGAGTCCCCAGGAGAAGCCCCTTAAGGAAGCATTTCCTTTGTCTCCCAGTCTGAGGAGGCAAGGTCAGCGATGGGCCACAGAAGGGGCTCATAGGAGCAGCATCAGAGTCTCCCTCCCCAGGCAGACAGTGAGGAGAGGAGACCCGTTCAAACTGGTCCAGAAACGATTCAGGGCATAACCACCAGAAATTCACTTCCTCTAGTGAAATTCCACGTAATAAAGGTCCTAGAATTTCCCAAAATGTCCACACTGAGTGGAAACCAAGTGATCAAACACATGAGTCAGTGGGGAGGGGGGAGACCTTTCACGTTGGACCCATGGGGGCGGGGGCGGGGGCGGGATTGGAAGGGAAGGACTCTGGCTTAGGGTGTGAGGAAAGCATCAGCACCATCTTGTCTGCTGCCCCACATCTACCAGATTTCTCCAGATCTTGGGTGACGCCGTGGATGGAGACCTCTATTCTGTTTCTCACCTTAACTGACAAAAACCAACCAGAGTGGGTTGCTTTTTTCTTTTCCTTCCTCCTTCCTTCCTTCCTTCCTTCCTTCCTTCCTCCCTCCCTTCCTTCCTTCCTCCCTCTCCTGCTTTCTTTCTTACCTCTCTCTCTCTCTCTCTCTCTGTCTCTCTCTCTCTCTCTCTCTCTCTCCAGTTGCTAGGCTGCTGGTGCTGCTGGTGCTGGTGTTGGTGGTGCTGATGCTGGTACTGGTGCTGGTGCTCCTGGTGCTGCTGGCGCTGCTAGGCCTGACTGTGATAGACAGCCTTTGGGACCTGCAGGTCTTGTATCCCAGGTAGTGTTCCTTTGGCTCATGTGATGCGATGCTGTATGCTATGGTTCCCTGTGGGGAGGGCCACGATCTGGCCTGGTCTCTGACTCCATCAGTCTTCTTGGCACCAGGCTCCATAGAGCCCTGCTCTCCAGCTCCCGCCTCCGTCTGTTCTCGCAGCCTTTCTGTTATCTCCCTTGCCTGTGGAATGCTCTCTCCTTAAGTTACTGCACCTTGTAGGTGCTGTGGTGACCATTTCCGGGGTCTGCTTTTTAGCAATATTGGTAGTGCTGTGTAGGACTGTTGAGAGCGGTGGCCCTCATCCCGTTACACAGTCACCTTTTGTGACAAGCTGTCTTCTTACTCCTTTCACAAATGGCTTGGGTCCTTTATGCTGTTTTGATCAGCTCGCTCAGGAAATGAAAGGGTAGACATTTTAATTGTTTTGAATAGCATTTCACTCCCCACAAAGACTCCGAGAACCAGCCAAATGCAGGATTTGGCTCCCAGACTGCTGACTGTAGTTCTTGAGTGTGGGAGAGAGAGACTAGCCAAGGATAGGGATTACCTTCAAAAGGGCAAAGAGGCAGTTTCTCTTTTGTTCATTAAAGAAAACAGGTGCCAAGGAGGTGTCCCTTTAAAAAAATGATCCCTTTAGAGATCATTCGGATAAAGTGTGTGGTGCAATAAGAGTACTTGAAATCATTTGATCTGGGCTCAAACTTTGGCTTGTTTCTGTTGGTTCTGGATCTCTGTGCAGGTTGCACTGGGTTATATGCATGGCAAGGTGTTTCGTTGTTGTTACGTTTAGAAGTGCTTACTTTCTTCTGTGCTTATGAATGCTTATCCTGCACGTGTGTATGTGCTTCACGTGCCTGCCTAGTGCCTAAGGACTTCAGAAGTGGGTGTCAGTTCTTCAAGGACTGGAGTGAAGGGTGGTTGTGGGTGCTGGGAACAGAACCCAGGACCTTTGCAAGAGCAACCACTGAGCAATCTTTCTGCACCCTTGTTGCTACTTTAAGTAACTTAAGACAAGAAGCAGTGATGTAGAGTTCCTAGTAGTCTTTGTTCAGTTTTCCCCAAGGGTAAGGCTGTAAGCACCCTGGTCACAATGTCAAAAGCTGGACACTGATCTTGGTGCACCTCTGTGTGTTATTCTGTGCAATTTCATGTTGAGATTCACTTGTGTGAGGATTCACACAGGCATTACACTGGCCTGCCCCTGTCACCTGGCAGAATGCACTCAGGCAGCACTCTGGTCAGCCCAGGGTCCCATGAGTACTAGTCTAAGGACCCCTTTAAAAGGAAGACCTTTGTCCACTTGTGCTCTCCTCCTCACTCTTTCCCCAGAGGCTCCTCTGGGCAGACAGGACTTTTCCTGTCTCCCTCTTCTCTTCTGTCCTCCGTCCGCGTCTCTGTGTCTCTTTACCTCTTTGCTTTCTCCTTCCCCCTCCCTCCCTTAATAATAAAACTTCTCACTTAGGCTCTGTCTGCCTGGCGTGTTTGTCCCTCCGCCTCAGTGGTCACCCTCGCCTGCCTGCCATGGATCCCACACAAGGTCCCCTCAAGCTTTATCCTAACAACTTGTGCTTTTGGTTTGTAACACGCGTATGTATCATGGAATTATTTGGAATGTCCGTGTAAATCAGGAAACAACGCTGGAGATTCCTTCCTGGGGATGTCTTGCTGTAACGCTCTTGGTTGAAGGTTTCTGGATCAGGAAGTAGAAGTCAGGTTTCAGTTCTCCAGCTCTGCTCTTCGATGAACACCATTTCCTCACCCCGGAAATGAAGGAGCTAAGCCAAGCAAGACTCCCGATTTCCCGTTTTTCCTTCCCGAAATCCCCTCACAGCTACGGCTTTTCAAAGGGCACTGCTGCTCACTGAATCGTTGTAGCTCCAGGCCCGGGGCTCCTGCTGTCTTCCACCATTGCTGGGCCTGTCCGCAGTGGTAGGTAGTGCCCACTGTCCCGGGAGCCTTCCAAAGCCTTCCTACATCTGCTGCCTGGCTCACTGCTTGTCTGGATTCGTGGAATAGATTGCATATGTACTTCCTGGTAACCGTCATCTACACAGTGGCCAGGATTTAAAAAGCAGGTCATGTTGTCCTTTGCTTAAAACTCCCCTTCAGTGACTCCCCATGACACCGAAGGTAAAGTGGGAGCTGTCCGCCCAGACTCCTCCAGTGTGGCATTTGAAACTGCTGCTAATCTCAGTGCCGGCTGTCATGTTCCCTTACGCCCCCTGGGCTCCAGCCACATAGATCCTTGCTGCTGCAGTTGCCGAAGCCACTGCCTCCTCGTGGCCTCCTCCAGCTGCTTGCTCTCACCATCTCATGTTTAGCTCTGCTAGTTAGCCCCATCTGGTACTTTGCTGTGAGACCTCTCCAGTGAGGGTACTGAATCAGCTCACACCAGCCCCTCCCAAGTCTCTTTCCATTATGCCAAAGTTCCCCCCCTATATGACACTACATGAAATTACCTTCACACTTGCTTGCACTTGGCTGTGACTGGTGAGCTAGCCCTCCCCGGACTGCCGGCTCCACAGGAAGGTCTGTCGTAGCTGCCCGGGTCACCCTGCATTAGGACAATCCCTGAATCAATGGCTTCCATAACTGTTGAGCAGGTGTGTTAATGGACCAGATAACCACAAAAGCTCTTGAAACTAGAAAAAATAATTAAATAATTTTCTGGGAAAATGATTAATTTTGGGGATAGTTTGGATTCTTCTGGGAACATTCTTAACAAATTTCTGTATAGATTTCTTCTTATCTTAGGGTATGCATAAAAGGTCTTTTCTGAGCTAAGACTATTGAAGTGGGAAGGGTAAGTTTTCTGGGCCCTGACAAGAGCCAAGGGCTAGGTAAATGCCCTGTCACCGAGCCACATTCCAGCCTCGGCTAAATACACTATCACTGAGCCACACAGCACAGCCTCTGCTGTGGTTTTGCTTTAGAGAAATCAGGGCTCGACTTTCTTGCCTTATAGAAAGTGCAGGAAACTTAGGACCGTGTGGTTTGACTTTTTACCAAATTTACTATTGCTGTCAGCTTGAACGCCTGCCTGCCTTTCCTTTTGAGGGGAAGATGTCAGTAAGGGCTGGGAGCTGCCTGTGCTTTTGTTTTAACCAAAGGACAAGGTTTATGTCCTTGCTTCTTTTCTTAAATTGTTGTTTAACTCCCATTTATTGGTGGTCAGTGCCACGCAATGAAAGCATTAGTAACAGGCTCTCAGACCTTAGCACAACTCACTCCATGATGGAGGTACCATTCAGGCCATAAAACTCAGCACATAGACAGCACCACCTGCCAAAACAAAAGCAAATGGCTAATCCATCAAAGTCCATGATTCTGGGGAAGTCTCTAAATGGACTAGATGCTTTTCAGCTTCTGCAGTTCCGCTTCTGGCTAACTGTTCTTGGTAACTGAAGTATGTCAACCCAGAACATGGTTTTGTGCTTAAAAGCTCAGGTCACCCCGAGGAAGGAAGGCTCGGAGCTACACTGGGCTCCTGAACACTCATTGCAAACTAGCTAATAAAGACTTTCTATTGGCTTAAACCCCTGTCCAAGTAGTCTTCTCTGGTGGATACCCTGTATCATTCCTTGTTTGCTGCCCATTGTGGGAGTGTGATGGAGAGCTGGAACGTGCATCCCTGGGTCATTTCTGAGTTAACGACTTACTGCTACTTTCAGAGTGGTTTCTATGGGGAGGAAATAATTTGTATTTCATTAACTATTCTCATCAAAGGACAACTTTCTCTAAACTCTGGAGGTTATTTATTTATGTATTTCTTTTTTTATGCAACAAAAGGCAGCCTCCAGTGGTGGATGTGTTGACACTTGGCTCCTTTTGTTATGGTTTTCTTTGTTATCATTAATAATGAATTAATTTTCAATCAAGCACAAGCAAATTTTTATAAAATGGACTTTATAAAGTTTCAAGACAGCATTGCCCATTGTACTTTTTTTTTTTTTTTTTTTTTGTTTTGCATTGTTATGCTTTTTCTTGGGTTCTTTCCTTTTGTTGGTTTTTAAAAACGGTGTGTCAATGTGAGTGTGGGTTCAGAGTTTGAAAACGGGAGTGACAGAAAGCATGACACACACTTCAAGGCGTCTTTCGTGCTCTCCTGTCCATGCTCTCTCTCCACGGCTGTGCTGTGTAGCCCAGGGTGGCATCAGCTTGCTAGCATCTTGCCTTCATCTCTCTCCTGAGTACTTGGATTGCAGGCGTATAGTAATTTCTGTGAATTTTTTTTGTTGTTGTTGTTGTTTTGAGAAAGGGTCTCACGTATCTCCCACTCAAACCCATCCTGCATAGGGTGAGCCTAAGCTCCCGGTCCTCCTGCCTCCACGTCCCAAGTGCTAGGATTATGGGTGTGTGTGGAAAGCTGTCTTTTCGGGGCTGCAGTCGGAGCCAGCCGAGCAGCTCCAGGTTTGTACCTGATGGGGAGTGTGGATGAGAGAAAGGCTAGCTAAAGAGTTAAGAGTCCAGAGAATCCAGACACAGGATAGCTGCTGGGAGGGCCTTTCGAGCCAGTTTAGTCTTCCCACATCTTCTGTATTCCACCAACAATGGGGACAAAATGGCAGAAGACTTCTATTATCACATATAAGGCGCAAAGAGACTCTCTTCCCTTGGTTCTCCTGGTATTTGCTAGCCACACCTGCCATCTGGCCTTCAGGGTGGGAGTCCATGCACCTGGGCCCAAGTCTATTGTAATTGAGACGAGACATCCACCACCAAGGCCCAAACATCCTGTAGCCACGAAACTAATGTATTACAGCTAATAAGACAGATGTGAGCTCTCTGAACTTGCGTCGAGATGGGATGGGCTCCTTCTCATGGGTCCTGACAGGTGTGCACCGTGCCCAGCTTGTAAATCCATGGTTTTGTTCTGTTGGGCTATCGTTGCTTGTAACTCAGGTTTGCCTTTACAGTTACACGTTTTCATGGAGAGACCTGCCTTGAAGACAGCGGCTTGGGAGAAGGAGGAAGGGCACAGGATGAATGTTCCCCTGTTCTGAAGCCACTCCCCGGCAGGGTCCCCAGCAGGGCTGGAAATGGCTGCTGTGGGGAGAAGGGTTGGATCAAAGGAGGGAACGGAGGCTCACATTTCAGGGGTCTTTTGGCACCATAGTAGAGCTCTTTTGTACACACAGAAGGATGCTGCAAAGGAAAGGCCCATTTGCAATCAACTGTAGCACCTGAGGGTAATTTTAGAACTTCCCACTGTCAAATGTAATCATTATTTAGTGGTTAGAATATTTACATCTATGGCACGATTGCGCTTTTAATTTCTGTCTTGGGTCTTACCCTTGCTTTTTAAGTAGTATAATAGATGATTTTCCTGTCTGTGGGGTTGATTGGGTCAGAAGGAACATACTTGCCCAGTTGCCCAGTGACGAACAAAATTCACATGGATACCGTGGCTTTGCCTTGGGTACATGCCAGAGGACTTTTGTTGACCCGCAGTTCTGTCGGTGTGATTGACTCCTTCTGAGTCACCTAACCTGTCTCCTTCATGTCCCATGAATCAAATCTCTGTGGAGCAGTCACTGGATGTTGACCTTGACTGTGAATCTGTCACTGTATGAGTGACGAAGAGGCACTCCAGTGAGCTACCGGCCAGGAGCAATGTGGCCTAATGGTTCTTTGGCTTCCGTGTCTGCTTTGGATCCACTGTACAGTAATTTGTCCCTCAAATTGGAACATTAAAGTCACTATGAGACTTTACTCATTATTTTATGGATTAGGCATTCAGAAGGGTTTAGTATGAATTTCCCTTTTTTTATGAGCTGAAGCAGCTGGGCCTGAAGGATGCACTCTGAGATGGTTTCCTACTTAGTGCCCAGAACAGTGGGCAGTTGGTGCCAGCTCCCGGCAGTGTGCTTAGCAGGGTTCTTGATCTAAGTATTGACACATAGTCCCTTCAATGCCTACAGTTTCTCATAGCGGGGAAGCTGAGTTTCTTAAAAGGCGAGGCTAACATTTCAGGACTCAAGGTTTCTTGTAAATATATATATTTAGGTATGCCATTTAATTATTGCCTACATACACCTGTCAGAACACTAGTCCTTTTGCATATTATGGCCAAGGATGTCACTTAGATCAACTAAGACTCTGGTGCCAAGTGAGGGCAGAGATGAAGACATCCTCTCCTTTCACAAGAGGAGAAACAATTCCAGGCTATCATTAATCACATCAGAGTAACAGTTTGTACCCTCCTGAAGCTCAGCAAGCTTCCCGTGTAGTGATCAAGTAGCCATTCCGTATACTGGGACCCTTTATGTGTAGTATGATGTTCACTTGAATAAAAAAAAAAAAAAAAAAAAAACAGTCTGACACAGCACATCCAAGTCACTTGATGAGTAGGGACCCCAGAAAGTGGCCTGACTGTCAACTCAAAATAACTAGGAAGTTGTCGGCCTTCTCGGAGTCCTTGTACAAACTAGTTTGTCAGGAGAGTTCAAATCATTGATCCTCTAGTTGGAAAGGGTGCTAAGAGATTATGCCGTCATCATCACCTTCCAGAAAAGATTGACTGAGCACCTTTAGGTGTCAGAGCCTGGGTACGTGGGAAGAACATGTCAGATTTTGGCCCTTGAGATAACGTTGGGGAAGCAGAGGAAATAATGCATAAATGATGACTAGAAGGCCCTCCAAATGTTAAGGCAAGTAAAAGGCCAAGAATGGGAAGATCAGTAGAGGCTGGGTTACATCATCCTCAATTATAGCTGGGAGAGGCAGTTAGGAGATAGGCTGTGTGTCACACGGAAAACAAAATGAATCCCTTACCTACAGGGTCCTCTGAAATAGAACTCCTTGCCACCACCCTAACATCCTTGCTCCCTGACTTAACCTGGTGTTGCTTTAATAAAATGCCTGAGATTGGATGCTTCATAAAGTCAGGTTTATTTAGCTGATGGATCTGCAGGCAGACGAGCACAACCCATTGGTATCTTATCAGCTTTGGTGAGGGCTCCGTGTGATGGCAGCACATGGCGTGGGTGTGTGTGTGGGAAAATGGGGTTCACTTTCTAAAAAGAGTTATTGAGGGATTCAGGGGAAGTGCCAGCATGTCTTGTAACAACTCATTCTCTTGAGCACTGTTCCAGTCCTACCAGACTGGTATTATTCTTTTCAAGAGCAGTTATCCCGTGGCCTTACTACCTTCCCCAAACCTCAATTGTAATATTTCCACACCTCAATAGCTTCTCCCTGGAGACCAAGTTTCTGGTGCAGTAGCACGGGGGGGGGGGTGGGGGGGTGGGGGGGTGGGAGCAGGGGCGGGGCGGGGCGGGGGTCAGGTCACAGCCAAATCACAGTGTCTCTGCCTCTGACTGCCTTCTTCTGAGGTGTGCGGACATGGCAGGGTCTTGTTTACCGCACTTCCCATCTGGAGTGAGTCGTTCTCTGTCTCACCTGCCAGCTCCAAATAACCACGCCGAGAGAGATGTCTTACTAATTATGAAAGCTCGGCCGATAGCTTAGGCTTGTCCCTAACTAGGTCTTATAACTTAAGTTAACCCATTTCTGTCCATCTGCTTGTTGCCGTGTGGCTCATGGCTTGTCACCTCATCTACATGTCGTGTTCCCCCGACATCTCCCTGTGACTCTGTCCTTCTCTTCCCAGCATTCCTCTGTCCTGAAAACCCTCCCTAGGTATCGGCCATCTCGCTTTTTATTAAGCCAGTCCTGACGAGCCATCTTCACACAGTGTAAAGGAATATTCTACAACACCCACGCACAAAGCTGAACTGTTTTCCCACTTCTGTCAGCTCTTTGCCGACCCATGCCCTCCCCCTGCCCTCTTCTGCGTCCCTATGTGCTCCTTATCCGTTATCAGTGTTTATCTCCAAGGAGATCATTGTACCCTCAACACCCAGAACACAGTCTGGTGGCTGGGGAAGTATAGTTAAGTGGTGCCATTGGTACGGTTCAGCAGATAAAAACGCTCGCCGCCAAGCCTGATGGCCTCAGTTCAGTCCTGGGACCCATGTGGTACAGGGAAAGGACAGCCTCCGCATGCATGCATACCCTGCATGTTCACACCCTGCTCAGATAGATACACAGACCAATATTTAAGTGTTTAAAAGTATTGGTTAAATGTGTGGCAGAACCTTGGACTTCTTATAGCAGAAAACCATAAACCAGATCGCTCACAAACAACAGCGTATCTGTCACAGTTCTAGAAGCCAAGAAGACCATGCACGAGCAGATTTGTCATCTGTTGGGGCCATGTCCCAGCTCATAGCTGGTACTTCCTACCGTGTTATTGTATAACTACAGGGCCAAGGGCTACCTGAAGCCCCTTTATCAAAGGTAGTGAGCGATTCCATTTGCAAGAGCTGCGTCCCCCAGAGCCACATCTGACACCTCCATCTTGGTGGCTAGGTTTCAGGGTGTGGCCTTTGGAGGGGCACAGATGCTCAAGAGTATAGCATAGGCTTGAGTCAGCAAAGCCGAGAACAGTTGTTCTTCCTGACGGCCTGCAAGGTAGAGTGGAAGAGAGGCGGAAGGTGCATGATCCATTCACAGACACCTGCTTGAGCGCCTCCGTCACTGGTCCTTCAGCATCCTCCGGGAGGCGGCTCACGAGGGCACTGTACTCAGTTTGCACAGGAGGATCCGTTCTGAGTAGGAACCGTACATGGCAGTTTGCATTTCATGGAGAGCTTGCTTGTTTTTGCAAAGTATTATGTGGGGTGGCCTTTCTTTGTTTGCCTCATGTTTGTATTTCCAACTAGGATATCCCAATTGTTGTTTTAACTTGTTGAGGTTGCTCAGCATCTTTCTACTTAGATGCTTACCACAGTTTCTTAGTTCTTACCGCTTTGTGTGTTAGTTGGCCTCCAACGTGGTATCAGATTAATGTGTCTCTAATATAGCAAGTGTGTTGGGTTTTCAGCGCTCACTCAGCTGGGACTGGGATGTCCAGAAAGGTTTTACTTACATGTCTTCTGTTCACTTTATTTGGGGGGAGCGCTCTGGTTTTCTGCCACAGTGTCTGATCTTCTGGGTTTGAGGCTGACCTTCTCATTGTGTGGTGGCCGAGTTCTAAAGGGAGGTGGAGTAGCAGCCACTTGTCTTGAAGCCTAGACACGGAGGTGTTACAGCCTCCGTCACCTGCACCTCCTTCTGTTAGCCAAAGTGAATAACACAGCTCAATTCAAAGGGAGGGGAACTCAGTTCCACCTTTTGTTGGGGGGGGGCGCGGGGTAGGCATGTTTGTTCGTAGAGAGCAAGGGTATTTTATTCATGCTTGCAAACTGTCCGTCAGCATACTGAGACACTCCTTGCATTACATTGTTAACAAGATGAGGGTCATGTGACCCTTGAATTCTGCATTGTTTGGTGAAAAAAAAAAAAATCAGTGAAAACTCTATGATTAAATGGTCCTTGAAATGATACTGACCGTGTAAGCCTTGCTTGGAAAGTAGTTGAGTTTCTCAGCAAGACAGTTAATATGGAAGAGAAGCCCGTCAGGGGCTGGAGAGCAGCTCAGGGCTTCAGAGTCTACTTGGGCCCAAGTTCTGTTCTCCTCACCCATGTCACACACACTGCAAATAACTCAGATGTGTAGTTCTTCTATTCAGATACCCAGGGGGTTCTACTGTATCCCTGTAAACACAGGCTCTCCGCTGCTGCATTTGTCCCCGCCAATTCTTTCTCCTTGTCTGTGACTGAGCCACATTTTATTCCTTCTGTCTCCAGAGCTTGCCAGGTTCATCTTGCCAGGTTCATTCCATCTTGAGGCCCTGTACTTGCATTTCCCTGTCTGGAACACTCTGCACCTGGATCTTCATGTGACCGTTTCTTCATTCAGGCCTCGGCCCAGATGCCGGCAGCCAGATCTTCCCTGCCGTGCAGACATCTCCCTCCTCACTCCTCTACCTCTCCACGTCTGCTCTTTTAAAACAGTGATTGTTGGATTCTGTTTTGTGTGTGTGTTTGCCTGCACGCATGTGACTGTACCACGTGAGGGCCTTGGTACCCATGGAAGCCAGACGAGGGCATTGGGTGGAGTCACAGACCATTGTGAGCCACCATATGGATGCTGGAGGCCCAACCTGGGTCCTCTGCAAGAGCAACAAGTGCTTTTCAATCGCGGAGCCATCTCTGCAGCCTGTTCTTTCTCTTTTGTAAGGCGTTGGCGATGCCTGTTTATAGACCTGTTGTTACCCGAGGACAAGGACACCTTAGGTGCTGTTTAAAAGAACATCTGGTACTCAGTGTGCTCTCCACGTTAGCTTTGTCAAGACGTCACTTTTTGCTTCCGAAATGTCCCTTAATTGTACTGCCTTATTGTCCCTCACTCATCACTGGAGTGTCTACTCTTTGAAAACCATTTTCACCGCTGCCGGCGTTGTCATATCCAGCGCGTCCTGAACACCTTGTAAAACTGGGAACTGAAAGGCCCAGCGGTCACACTGAGCAGGCCGGTGAACCGTGAAATCAGAGGCTGGGAGAGCCGACCGGAAAGGTACAGAATGTTTACTTGTATGTACTGGGTTTGGGAATTCGGTGCTCTCTTGCAGGACTCGGAAAGAATTTGGGGGATGATTTACTGTTAATTTTCCTTGTGGAATTTTGAAACGAGGCAAATGGGATTACGTAGATAGACACTCAAGTCTGGCTTTTTCAAGAGTGAAGGATATGGATTGAAAATTTACATTGCTAATCCCAACACTTGGGAGGCTGAGGCAGGAGGATTATAGAGACCCCTGTTTTAAAACCTAAACTCAAAGTCCTGAATTGGGAGCTTTCTCTGTGTGTATAGTTTAGAGTGTCTTATTAAAAGGAGTAGTGTGGAACTGTAATGCAGCATTTCAGAAGGCAGGAGGATTGCTGTGAATCTGGCCTGCCGAGTGAGCGCCTGTGTCCAGAAAAAATAAAGTATGACTTGTGATAGGTAAATGGGGCTTCCTGAGGGAAAGGAGGTCTGGAGAAGTGAAATGAAAGTCTTCAGGTCATCACCGAATTTCATAGAAGAATCAAGATGAACCCTAGGTTTTTCTACACAGCATCAACTGCTTGTAACTCTCTAGCCCATTTATTTCCTTATTTGTTGTTTGTCTGTATGTTTGTTTGAGACAGGGGCTCACTATGTAGCCCTAGAAGGCCTGGAACTCTATGTAGACCAAGCTGGCCTGGAACTCAGCGATCTGTCTTAACGGCCGCTGGTGAACGCTGCCAAGGTTGAGTTTTAGAAAACTTGAGGAATGAGAACACGCGGCCAGCAACACTCACACCGTTGATTCCTACATAAATTACTCCCTGAGAGTAGAGGGAGAGACTCCTGGCTTCACCCCTTTACCTTCAGCAAAGATGAGCATATTGGTTTTATTTTCAGTTATCTGCAAATGTCATGAACAGAGCAGTTATTATCTGTCATGAGAATACTTCTCAAGAATGTTGCTAAACAAATACAAATGTTAGCAGTTCTCAACAGGCCTTTGTTGCAGAGGGGACCATATGTGACAAGAGACGGGGAAGAAGTAGGAGGGTAAACTGTCACACGTAAGAGGCAAGAATCAGGCAAAACTTCGCGTTGGGAACTCTCGATATTAAAAAAACCTTTTCCAGGGATAGCCTGAACCACAAGTTACATTTAATGGAAGCGTGTGGGAATTGGTGTGCAGAGAGATCTAAGTTATTTGCATGTGGGGCCCCTGTGGCAACAATGGACTCTTGTAACCCCTTGGGCCTTTCTTAGACTCTTTGCTTCATTTGTTTTGGTCTGTGGTAAAGAAGTCATTTCACAGAAAGGCAGCTATCTACATCAGCTCATTATTGCTTGCCCAAAGTCTGTAGTTTACATGCGGCTCATTCCTTGTGTTGTAAGTTGCATGGGTTTGGAAGCATGGTATAGTGTCATATAGAGCATTTCTAGTCCTGTAAAAATGCCTGTGCTCTGATTATTCATGCCTCCTCCCTACTCCTGGTAGTCATGAAATACAATTTGAGACAGGTTCTCATGTAGCCTAGGCTAACCTTGAACTCTTTGTCCAGATAGCTGATGACCTTGAACTTTTATCGGCCCACCACTATCTCTTAAATGCTAGAATTACAAGTGTTCTTCAGCACATTCAGATTTATATGCTGTGCTGGGGATTGAAACCAGGGCTTTAAGCATGCTATGCAAGAGTTCTCTCAGCAGAGCTGCATCCTCTGCCTTATCCACCAACTTACTTTTACTGTTTCTGTAGTTTATCTTTCCAGAGTGCAATGTAACTGGAATCATATGGTAGACGGCCTTTTGAGAATGCCTTCTCTCGTGTGGTAATAGTCATTTGCCTTTCCTCATGTCTTTTCATGAGTGACTAGCTTCTCTTAGGTGCTAAATAATATTCCATTGTCTGCTTATGCCTTGTTTATTTATCGGTGTCGTTACTGAAGGACATCTTGGTTGTTTTCAAATGTTGGCAGTTTTAAATAAAGCTTTATAAGCACAGGCTTTTGTCTTTTGGGCCACCAATCAGCTCCCAAAGCATGACATGGAGCCGTCTTCTAAGTAATGAATGCTCAGCCTGCTTTAGGCTCATTTCTGGCTAGCTCTTTTAACTTAAATTGACCTGTTACTCTGTCTTCCTTTTCCCTTGGGGCTTTTCTTCTGCACATCTTACTTTCACTGCTTGTGTTTGTCTGGTGGCTGCCTGGTTTCTGCCCCTGGGTGTGTCCCCTCTTCCCCCTCTCTCCTTCTCTCTCCCATTCTTAGATTTCTCCTTCTGTTCTCTCTGCCCACCACCCCCACCTAACCCTCTCCTGCCTAGCTATTGGCCGTTCAGCTTTTTCTTAGACCAATCAGGTGCCTTAGGCAGGCTAAGTAAAACAGCAACACATCTTTACATAATGAAACAAGTACAGCATAAAAGGGCGGCACATCTTTATATGGTTAACAAAGGCAGCATAAACAAATGTAACACATCTTTGCCTAGTTAAAATAATGTTCTACAACACACGGGCTTGCTATCTTTTGGCTTATACAATTTCAGTTTGCTAAATAGGTCAATACCAAAAACTGGATCATAGGATGTTTCATTTTATAAGGCACTGGCAAACCATCTTCTAAAGTGGCTGTGCAGATTTGTATTCCCACCTGCAGTGAATAAGGGCTCGTGTTGCTCTGAAATCTCGCCAGCATTTGGTGTTGTCAATGTTTTGGATTTTGGCCAATCTAATAGGTGTACGGTGGGAACCCAGTGTGTTTTAATTTTTAATTCCCTAGTGCTTTAAAATGCTCATCACGTTTCCAGCTGCCCACCTGCCATCTGCGTACCTTCTTTAGGAGGTGTCTACACCAGTCCTTGGTCTTTTCTTACTGCTGAGTTCTTCCTATACTGTGAGTAGCAGTCAGGTTTGGCTTTCTCTCTGGCTTCTCTCTTGGCCTCCTGACAGTTTCTACTACAGAGCAGTCTTCTCTCCTACGGGTGCCTGGAGGGGCACACCCAAGAGTCACCCCATACCTTCAGTCACATAGATTTTCTCTCATTTATTAATTTTGTTCTTTTCTTTTCTTTTTTTTTTTTTTTTTGAGACAAGGTCTTGTTGCGTGACCTTGGCTAGCCTGGAAGTCACTGTGTAGAACATGCTGGCTTTGAACTCAATAGAAATCTGCTTGCTTCTTCCAAGTGCTGAGATTAAAGGTGTGCACCCAATCACCACACCTGCTCAATTATACTTTGTAATGAAGACTTATTTTTATTGTATGTATTTGCCTGCATTTCTGTCCGAACACATAAACACAGGCCTGAAGTGTTGGGACTGGATCCCCAGAAGGAGTCAGAGTGTTGTGAGCCACCATGTAAGTGCTGGGAGTAGAGCTCCAAAGCTCTGTAAGAACAGCAAATGCTTCTAACTGCCGAGCCATTTCTCCAGCCCCAATCTCATTTAAAATTGTGTGTGTGTGTGGCTTAGATTTTATAGGATATTTTCACAAGTACCTGAGTCCACTTTCAAATAACCCTGCATGGATTTACTGGCAGCACAGGTTCCCATTCCTTCCTCCTGTCCCGTGTATCATTGCTGTTACTCATTTCATGCACACGTAAGCATCTGTAACTATCAGGTTAGAAGAAACTCCTTTTCTCAAATTCTGGAGGTTAGACCAAGCCTTCATTCTCAAGGAACTTGGGAAGCTAGTTCACACTTGCCAAAAGGAGTTATTCTTCTTACCTCTAGCAAAAGGGACATGTGGCTCCTCCCATTAACACGTGCCTGTGGGGCCCATGGACACATCAAGGTCCATGCCAGCCTAGTGGTTCCCACAGTCTCTACTCACCGGTACGTGTGGTACACTTCAAAGCCTCCTACCCCAGGCCACGGCTCCCTTCTCCCAGATACCGGTCCTAATAATCCCTGGAGAGTCCTCCCAACTCTTCTTTCCGGCCACTGCCCCAATAGCCCTGGCAATTTGGAATCAACTTTTCCTTTTGCATCGCAAAGTGGCTATTTCCATTTCTTTATTAAGTCCCTTGCATGCATTCAAACACACACACACACACACACACACACACACACACACACACACACACGATAAAATCGATTGTTTTTATTTTTATTAGTATTTTGAAAAAACTTTGTTAGAGCAATTAAGAATATAAAAATATGAACCAGCAGGTCTCTGATTCTTGTGTCTTCTCTTGGACTCTCCATTCTGATGCTTTGTCTTGTACAACTTGATTGTAATAGTTTTTGTCTTACCTTATTATATTTTATTTTGTTTTATCAAAGAAAGGAAGGTAGATAGAAAGGAAGAATGAATGAATGTATTCAGAAGGAAAACCTAGCCACCAGGATTAAAGTTAACAACTGAACTGTCACCCCTGTTGGGAGGGGGGAAGATCAGTTTCTCTAATAGAGCGACGCTGGGCACATCAGTTGTCGAATTTATCTGTTAGGAACACATCCATTTGTAAGTCTTCTTCTCTGTGGACTTGTTATGTTTTAACATCAGTGGTTTCTGTGATTGTTATTTTTAACCATCAGCGCACTGTGGGTATTAGAGGGATGGCATACCTAAGAATAAACCCATTTGGACATCTGTGGTTCCAAGCCATGTTCATGTGAGTTTCCTCCAGCACTGTCCGCTGCGTTCCTTATAGCGTCACATCTCAAACTGTTTTTGAAGAAATAAAAGATCAAATCAATTTAAAGAAGGAAAGAAAGAAAGAGAAGGAAGGAAGGAAGGAAGGAAGGGAAGAGGAAGGAAGGAAGGAAAGAGGAAGGAAGGAAGGAAGGAACTGGAACCAGGGGTTGTGCCCGTCTCTGAAGTCCCAAGACCTCCACCCCATGCATCTGTGCTTCTCTCTTCCTGCTGCAGTCCCTTGTGGATCACTTTGGGAATGCTGTTCCTGGAAGGGATGCCGCAGTATCTGTAAATGATAGGTTATAGACAGCTGTTAGACATTCTAATTGGGTTGAAGAGAGTGTGTCTTGTGGAATATTGTGATATGAAATGTAGTGCCGTGAGAAATGGAAAGAATTTCATGCATTAAGTAGAAAGTGTTTGTTCCTTGTGGGACAAGAAGCTGGAACGTTTGTTTTGACCATTTAATGTGTGAAGAATTTGAATAGGAAACTCACTGGGTATGGGTGACTTGTCCCAACTATTGTTTTATTTGCTGATTTGTCTTAAGCTACAAGTTTCTTCTTGCTGGGTGTGGTGGTACATACCTTTAGTTCCAGCACTTTGGAGGTAGAGACAGTTGGATCTCTATGAGTTCAAGGCTAGCCTAGTCTACATAGAGAGTTACAGGATGAAGGGCTATGTAGAGAGACCCTGTATCAATCAATCAATCAATCAATCAATCAATCAATCAATCAATCAAACAAACAAACAACAGCCTCCTTCCTTCATTTTACAGACAAGGATGTTTAGGGAAGTAAATGTTTCCAGGGTTTCAAAATCATATGATTTCACTTAAACCAGCACTGAATTCATTCCCCTGGGTTAGCCTGTATCTTTGCAGCCCTGCAATGCACATTGCTTTTGGGGTTAAGATTCCAGTGGATTAGCTTGTGTGTTTGCAGCTCCACAGTGGACATTGCTTTTGTGGTTAATGTGCACAACAGGCAAAGAGCACTTACTTATGGCTTCCTCAACTTTGTTAGGCCTCTTTATTGGAGACAATATAGAGTTATTTGGGGCAATATATTTTTATATTTAGCTCCTTGATTTTGTTTCATTTTGTTGCTTTTTATATTAGGGGAGAGGTTTTTCTAGAACATCTAATGTCAGGCATTATCAAATCTAAACAATAAAGACTTACTTAGGTTAGAAAACATAAACAGTGACCGTGAACTATAAAGAGCTACATGGTAACCCTTCCACATTGTTTTCTCCTGTAAATCCTACCTTTTTGATGCTGTGAGGGGACAAGTGGCTGTTGAACTTGAGATTAGAAGGACAGACACGATGTGGGTGCTCATGTACAGGAATTAGAAGGTGCAGGGCCCAGCCATGAAGGCATACCCACTTCTGGGAAAGACCACAAATTGAGACACCCAGGAACAGACCATCCAAGGAGAACGGACCTAACATTCCAACCATTGTAGATAGGATCACAGATGTCCCTTAGCCCAGCACACACCCATCCCTTTCCATCAAGACACCCCTAGACAAATGTCAGCCAATCAGGGGTCCTGATCCTTAGAAATCCCTCACCACAACCTCTGCTGTGATAAAAACCCCACCCCAACTGAGTTCAAGGCTCTCTGATCATGCCAGTGTGTTGGACACACAAAGGGTCCAGGTTCAAACTTGAATAAAGGCTCTTTACTTTTACAAACAGGATTCAGTTTCCCTGTTAGTTTCTGGGGGACTCCGCCATCTGGGCAGAAGAGAAAGGAGGGTCACCGTGGGCATTTGGCGATGTCCATGTCCAGGTTATGTGACAGTGGTGACCTTGGGTGCTCCTTCATGTTCTGCTCTTGGATAATCACCAACTGTATTTAGATTTTGAAAGGCCCTTTAATTTTTGCAATTTCATCTTTTTTTTTTTTTTTTCACATCAACTCTTATCCTGTCATGCACTTTGCCTTATTTATAAATGTGGAGTGGGAAAACAGTCAGCCTCTGCTGGAGAAGATCACCTTGCTTGAGTGTTACTTTCAGTTGTTTTGCTAATGACCGAGCAGGGTTCAAGACTGGTGTGTTCTTTCTGGGTTTGCTTTTAAGTAACTGGACAGATCCTAGAATCTTAAGTGGCTCACGGATGACTGTGTGTTCTGGCTTTCCTCTGGACTGCGTGGCTTCCTGTGGGCCTTGCAAAGGGCTGTTGAGCGGCAGGATCATCTTACGGACTTCTTGGAGCCGATGCAGAGTAAACAGTTCATTGAACCTTTAGCTGTGCAAGTCTGTTACCATTCACTCTGTGACCATTGTCCCCACGAGGTGGGACCATTGCTTCAGCTACACAGTGTCCCAGTATAAAAACCAGCCATAGCGCATTGGGAGCTCTAAGTCCAGAGCCAACCGTGCCCTAATGCTTACACCTGAGGTTCTGTGAGCAGAAAGGGGTTCGATTCCAGCATGAATTAGGGAAAATGATTCTTATGATCAGAAAAATATTACCTGGCACTACTGAAGAGGATAAATGGGGGGGTATGGCAGATTTATTTACTTTTATGTCTATGTTGTATATCACATCTACACAGTGCTCACAGAGGACAGAAGATGGTGTTGGGTCTCCTAGAACTGGAGTTACAGATGGTTGTGAGCTGCTGTGTGGACATTGCACCCAGGTCCCCTCCAAGAACAAGAAGTACTCTGAATTGCTGAACCATCTCTCTAGCCCTCCATATGGTATTTTTTTATCATTAAATATGAGAATATTAATATACAGAAAATAAAAACAAAATCGTATGTTGGGCAAGAAATTGGAAGCCAGTATGATATGGATACCAAAATTTACCAAGGACTCTGTAAAAAGAAAGCATAAACTTCACGAGCATAGATGAACTCTGATAAACACATTAGCCAACAGAGTCCAGTCCCGTAGAATGAGGAATTTCCGTACTACGTGCTTTCTCATTGCTGTCTTGAAATACCTGGAAGGTTCTATTCTGACTCATGGTTCTAGGGTGCAGTCCATCTTGTTTTGTTCATTCTGGCTCCCCAGCCCACGGCACACTGTTCACATTCAGGAAGGGTCCTCCCACCTCAACCACCCCAACCTAGAACCCCCTCATAGACTGTCTCAGTTACCTTCCCTGTTGCTGAGATAGAATACCCTGACAAAAGTGACTTAAGGGAGGAGGAAGGGAGGGAGGGAGGGAGGAAGGAAGGAAGGGAGGGAAGGAGGAAGGAGGAAGGGAGGGAGGGAGGAAGGAGGAAGGGAGGGAGGGAGGAAGGAAGAAGGAGAGAAGGAAGGAAGGGAGGGAGGGAGGAAGGAAGGGAGGGAGGGAGGAAGGAAGAAGGAGGGAAGGAGGGAAGGGAGGGAGGGAGGGAGGGAGGGAGGAAGGAAAGAAGGAAGGAAGGAAGGGAGGAAGGGAGGGAGGGAGGGAGGAAGGGAGGGAGGGAGGGAGGGAGGAAGGAAGGAAGGGAGGGAGGGAGGAAGGGAGGGAGGGAGGGAGGAAGGAAGGAAGGGAGGGAGGGAGGAAGGGAGGGAGGGAGGGAGGGAGGGTATATGTGGGCTCAGATTCATGAGACAGTCTATCATGGCAGGAGAGGTCCAGCCTGGAGAAACCTGAAGCAGTTGGTCATGTCGCATCCATAGTCAGGAAGAGGAGAGAAATGGGGGCCTGTGCTCAACTCAACTTCCTCCTTCCCTCCCTCCCTCCCTCCTCCCTCCCTCCATCCATCCATTCCCCCTTCTTTTTTTAACAGAGTCTAGGATAGCAGTCTAGGGACTGTGTCACCCACGATGTGTGGGTCTTTTCACTTCAGTTAGCTTAATCCAGTTAATCTTCTGGAGACATGCCCAGGGGCCATCTTCAGGTAACTCTATCGATGTTATTTAGTTGATAATTGCGATTAACCATTTGTCCTGGCTAGCTTTAGCTGTCAACTCGACAGAGCCTGGAGATGTACAAGAGAGTGTCAATTGAAGGGTCCCCCAGGTACACTGGCCTGTGGCCACATCTGTGAGGTTGTCTTGACTGCCGATGCATATGGAAGGGCACATCCCACCATGGGCAGCACATCCCTAGGCAAGTGGACTTGGGCTGAGGAAGAAAGCTAGCTGAGCACGAGCCAGTGAGCAGGCCATAGTGTGAACAGTAAGCAGGGTTTCTTATGGGTTCTGCTTGACTTCCCTCAATGATGGCTCCTAACCTGGAAGTATCAGCCAAACCAACCAGTTCCTCTCTGGTTTTGGTTAGATGTCTTGTCGTAAACTAGAACAGAAGTTGGTGTTAAGAACAGGGTTGGTGTGATTGCAGACTGTGTTATTTTGGGGAGTATTGTGGAGGTGTTTAGAGAAGCCATCGAACGCTCAGGGGTTAGTGGGATGTTCCGTGGGAGCTGAGCGGACATGGAATGTTGAGGGAAATGCAGACAATGAGGACTGGCATGTAAGGTTCAGAGGGCAGCAGGGACTCTATCATATGGTAGTTGGGATTAAGAATCTGCAATTACTGACCATTGAGGGCTGAAGAATCTGCTGTGATTAACCAAGGACCAGCCCTACTGAAGTGAAACAGTCTACGTTTCCCTGGGACAATGGATGCGGGTCAACTGGGGCTGTAGAAGTAGCTGTGATTAACAAGAGTCCAGCATCATCCAGGTGACTGAAATCTGTGCTCGAGTGTGCCAGCAGGGCCAGCACACAGAAGATGTGATCCAGGCAGGCCAAGCCTACATCTGAAGCTCGCGCCTGAACTTGGCAACATGAAAGAGGCCTTTATGTGCTACTGGTTTTGAAGACAAGAAAGCCGCAAGACCAAGGGAGTCATACAGCTCAACCGAGGCCTGGCCCTGGGTGACATGGTTAGAGCCCCTAAAGGGGCCAGAAGAACCCTGTGGTGGAGGTGCAGTCTCACCTGCAGTGGACACCCTGGGGGCTGGAGACGTGATGGTCATGGGATGGCCTGGCCATGTGGGCTCAGGTGGAGCTAGCCTGGGCCTGAGAGATCGGCAGAGCTGGAGAAGTAGAACCGGCCTGAGAGAGAGATGTATGCTGTGCACATCAAAACTGGGGAGGCGGGACTACCTTTGAACCCGAGGCCCGGTGCTGGAGTTACAGCACTTAGTGTTCCCCTGCTGGCTTTCAGTCTTGCTTTGGTTCAATCCCTTCAGTGCCTCCAGTCCTCCCTTTGGGGATGGGGGTGTATGCTACAAGCCCATTCATTTTTAGAGCTTATTCATTGCAGAACTTTAAGCCAAGAGTAAGAGTCCTTGTTGGCACTTGAAGAATTTAGAAGGGGTTGGGAGTACATATAAGTCATTTAAGGGTAAAAAGAATGAATTTAAATCTTAACATCAACAGCAATGATTTAAAAGTAAATAAGATTTCTGTAAAAGTAGCATCATCAAATCAATATACGTGTCAAATTCATTGTCTTGTGGCACTACCGAAGGGTTTTGTAGGTGTGACAGCGGAACTGGAAGAAACACAGAAAAAAGAAAGCAGACACAGTCTTGTGAGTCCTCTCTTCTTAAGAAGAGCTTAGTACATAAGACTAAAAACAACTAATGTCAATATGGGAAAACGGTTGGCCACATATGCAGCAAAAGGTTATTACCCAGAATTTATAAGGAGCTCTTACAGATCAATAAACAGGAGATGATTGGTTCTGCTAAAAAATGGAATACAAGTATGTGAGCACATTACAGTCACAAATGACTGCCAGCACTTGCCTACCACCCTGACCATGACCATCACGGCCTGTCATTTACCGTTTGCCTTGGGCAAAGAGCTTCATGTTAATGCTCAATAAAGTACTGTGATAGGTGTGTCAGGTTCCAAAGACACTCAGCAGCAATGGCTAACTAGTGCCTATCGGCATACAAGGTGCATGCTGGCCTCGGGCTCGCTCAGCATGCAGGTACCTGTCCCGGAGTTCATGCAGCTGGCATCTTGGCACCTCTCTGTGTCACCCCACCCTCTCCCCTAAACCTCTCAAGCCCAGGGCTTCCCTTCCCTTCTCCCAGCTTCTGACTCCTACAGAACGCAGCCGTTTTGGCCACATGCTGTCTTGGTTCTTGCCCTCTCTTGGACTGCCTGTTCCTCTCTCCTTCTACCCACCCCGTTTTTTATGGCCTGGTTCAGTCTGGATTCCTCCAGATGCCTCTACAATAAAATCCTTCTCAACCATACCTCGGAGCGTTCATATCCTCATTTCCATTCAAGGTGAATTTCTACTCTGGGAGTGTAGGCGGTTTGTTCTAAGTCAGGATGCATTTGCAGGGTAATTGGAACCCAGGATTGTCTGCCTCCAAAGTTTTTGTTCTCTAGGGCATGTTGACTGCTTCCGTACTTGAAAAGGCGATGCAGAGAGGTTCCACGACCAGAAGTTAACTGTTTTTCTATCAGATTGGCAATTACTTGGGCTAGCTAATTTTTATGCCATTTTGACACAAGCTAGGGTCATCTGGGAAGAAGGAATCTTAATTGAGAAAATGCCTCCATAGGGTTGGCTGGTGGGCAAGTATGAAGGGTAATCTTGATTGATGGTTGATGTGGGAGGGTCCAGTTCACTGTGGATGGTTCCACCCCTGGGCAGGTGGTCCTGGGTAGCATAAAAAGCAGGCTGAGCAACCCACAGGCAGCAAGCCAGTAAGCATCGCTCCTCTATGGTCTCTGCTTAAGTTCCTGCCGTGACTCCCTCATGCCAGACTGTGGCTGGGATACTTTTTTTTTTTTTTTTTTTTTTTAATACTTGCATTTCTTTGAGAGTAATTGGTGGGTATCATTTCTCAGGTTTTTCCAAGAATTACCAGGCTTCTTCTTTTTTATTGTCTAAAGTAGTAGTTGGCCAGCTATCTTGTTTGCAAACCCAGGCAGTGTGAAAGCTGTGTTGAGTAAACTTCTGATAGAAACGAGGAAGTTCTGTTCATGTTTGCTCAATCTGGAGACCAACAAAGTTAGGCTTCCTTATTGAACTTAGACTTTCTTAACCACAAAATGAAATGTCCTGGGAGGATTTATCAAAGTTTCCGGGGAGACATGACTGAGGAGTCTTTTGGTTTAGAGAAGATTTTTCTGACAGTCAGACAGTCATGATAAGAACATTTTGAAAGGTTTGACATCACGGTAATCGATTGTGAAATGTGACAAGCTTGCTGGTCCATACCTTTAAGCTCAGCACTCAGGAGGCAGAGGCAGGAAGATCTCTGCAAGTTTGGGGCCAGCCCTGTCAATGTAGTGAGTTCCAGGGCAGCAAGGGCTACATAGCAAGATTCTGACTCATAATTATGGGGCAGTGAGATCCATTACTTAGGGGTGCAATTTTCACAGTGGCCAAACATTATCCTGTCTACTCAAAGAACATTGTCCAGTGATAACAATTATGGATTAATTAATACAGCATCTCATAGGGCTGGAGAGATGGCCTAACAGTTGAGAGCACTGGCTGCTCTTCCAAAGGACCAGGGTGTTGCAGAATATTTCTTTAATTGTACAGAGATGTGTTGCATTTGTTTAACTGTGTAAAGATGTGTTGTGTTTAATTATATAAAGATGCGTTGCTGTTTCCCTTGCCTGCCTAAGGCAACCGATTGGTCTAATAAAAAGCTGAACGGCCAGTAGTGAGAGAGGAAGTTATAGGTGGGACTTCCGGGCAGGGAGGGCAGATGTGTGTGGGGGGGTGGGAAGGGGAGGGTTGTTGCTATAATAAGTCTCGGTATCGTCATTGGAGAGCTGGTTGGTGGCCCAAAGAAGATTCCAACTACACCTGGATTCAATTCCCAGCCTGCACATGGCAGTTTACAACGGTCTGTAACTCCAGCTCCAGGGAATCTGATAACCTCACACTGACACACACATGTAGACAAGAACGCCAGTGCTCATAAAAATAAAACATTACAAAAATGCCTTTTGAGATTCGGATGCAAAGATTTAAATTGTGTTTAAAGGGATTGGACGGATTGCTTCATTTCTTACCAGCTGGAGAAAGAAGTAGATGTAGTGAAAATGTGTTGGCTTTAGGTCACTCTGGAGGCTGCTGGGGGAGAACCGGGCAGATGCAGAGAAAATGCTCAGCAGAGGCTTTTTGAGGAGTATTTTAATGCAGTGGTTATTTTGAGTTTATCTTGAAGATGTTGTATTGACCCCATCTTTCTGTTTTGACATTCTCTTGGGTGTACAAATTCTAGTGCTGTGTTTGAGTAGTGAAACTCTTATTAGTGGTTGAGTGACTGCACTGTGGGGTCAGACCGACCTGGGTTAAAATTAAAATCCAGGCTCCATCACTTAAGTACTTTTTAAAACTCGGGCAAGTTTGAGCTTCTCTAAACTGAAGAGTTCTCATCCCAAAATGCAAACTTCTGGAAGTGGCTGACATTAAATGAGATATTGTTATAAAGAGCCTAACAGTACCACGCTGAATGTTCTGCAAGCACAGGTTTTTGTCGTGTACATTTGTTTATTTTAGAAGACATCACACTCCCTGCAGTAAACACTGTACATTAGCTAGCAGACCTAGATTCACACCTGGCTCTGCCCCAATCTTGAGTACAAGGTTTCTGCTCCAAGCCTCAGGTTTTTGTTCATGAAGTGGCATTAGTATTCTCAACCTTGTCAGCGTTTGTAAGATTAGAGGACCCACAGGCCAAGTCGCCAATGTCTGTGACTGGAACCAAGTAACTGTGCAATGAATGGCTATTGTTACAAAGCAAGTAAACAGCAAGGAAAACCATCCATAGGTCTTGTCGCACTTTCCTTCTTGACTTTGCTTTTTTACCTTCAGTTACAATCTTTAAGAAAACAGACTGCTTTTCCAGAGGAGTCAGGTTCAATTCCCAGCCACAACGCGGCAGCTAAAAAAAATGTCTATAACTCCAATACCTAACACCCTCACACAAACATGCATACAGGCAAAACACCAATGCACATAAAAATAAATAAGTTATTTTTTAAAAAAGAAAGAAGATGTGCATAGTTAAGACTATAATATAGGGAATGCTTAGGAAGTTATATTTACAAATTTATTATAAAGGGGGGTCTGGAGAGATGGCTCAGAAGTTAGAAGCATTGGCCACTCTTGCAGAGGACCCAGGCTCAGTTCCCGGGACCTATATGGCAGTTCACAACCATCTGTAATTCCAGTTCCAGGGGACTTGATGCCCTCTTCTGGCTCTTGTGGGTACCAGGTCTGTAGGTACACAGAGATGGTGTAGGTAAAATAAAGATACCTAAAATTGTTTTTATTGTGATGCTACACTTGATACAGACATGAATAGTCACCACAAGTGATGGGTTATATTAGCAGAAGGTGTCTACTTGGGCCTCTTGTCTCTTGGGAAGACGTGTCAAGTGGAACTCATGATTATCCTTCTTACTGACTTCCCTGATGAAGTGGATGTCATTGACCTCAGATTGTGCTGCCCAGCTGAGCAGCCAGCCCTGTGGTAGGTCTGGAGCTCCCTGGCACACTAGCTGGCACCTCCTGTGGAGACTGTCCCCGAGAACGTCTTCTTCCAAGCAGGGTTCATGCTGCATCCCTTAACCAAGCTTATTGTGATTTTCCCGCTTGTGTGGGGAGCCGTCTTTGCGGGGCTGCAATCAGAGCCAGCCAAGCGGCCCCGAGTCCTGAGTTGGGAAATGTGGATGAGGAAAGGCTAGCTATAGATAATAAAGAAAGAGAGAGGGAGAGAGAGAGAATAAAGGTCAGGAGGGCAGATCAGTCAATACTGAATGCCACGAGTTTATTTTTTGCCACTCTTATATACCTTAACCAAAAAGTGGAACACAGTATCATGTGTATGGAACAAACAGACTTTTCTTCCTCCCTTATTCTAAGGGTTCAGTAACCACTCCTTAGCTCTAAACTTCTTGTTCCCTAGCCTTGAGGTCAGGAGTAGCCACACCTCAGATTCAATTTCTCTTTCCCTAGCCTTAAAAGTCAGGAGTAGCCATAACTCAGATTCAGGTCTGTTGTTATGTAGACTAAGACAGCAAAAACATCCTTCTGTAGGTCTTGTGACTTGCTGACAGCTTTGAACTCTGTCCTTGTGCCAAGACGGCGTGCAGCCATCTTTATGGCCCCCCACGCGTGTGCCCTGGGTGTCTGTGCCCAGGGGTTGCATATAGCAGTGAATATGGGGATAGTCTGACCTCAAAGAGCTTACATTTTAGAGAAGGGGACCTTGTTAAGTGTTACCAGATTTGCTGTTTGGAGCAAGTATGGAAATTTTAAATTCAGAAGCATTTTCCTTTCACGGATGAGGGTTGTAATTAAGAAACCACCCCGGACTGCAATGTTCTAAACAGAACGTGGTATTTCCCAGCCTTGTTTTAGCACCTTCTACCTGTAGTACTGTGTGTTCTGTTCTTAGTGTCCTCGGTCATTGACACATTTCCACACTGAGATTTTCTTAACACTTCATAGATCGCCTGGGGAATTGGAAGGGATCGTGAGGGAGTGCAGCTCATCTTCAACCTTTTGATATATGCCCGTTGCTCTTAACCTGAGATTTGGAATCCAGATCGTCACCTGCAGGGCCGCGCCAGAGCTGGCCAGCGCCGTTTCCCAGCTCCATGTTCAGACCTGTCGGGTGCAGCCCTGTCTTCTCACAGGTGCTGTGTTCTCTCCCGCTGCAGGCCTCCGCCTTTGCTCTTCCTCTGGATTGGAACGATCCTCCTCCTTGTTTCCTCCGTCCCACTTGCTTCACTTACCAATCTCAGCTCGCACCCTGTACTGTGCTCGTAAGACGTTTTTCTTTTAAAGATTTATTGTTTTATGAGTGTGACTGTTTTGCCTGCATGTACACATGATTACCATGAACATGCCTGATGTCAGTGGCATTCAGAAGAGGGTGTTAGATTTCCCGGGGACTGGAGTTATGTTATGGATGGCTGCGAGCCCCATCAGTGCCGTGAACTGGTCGTGTCCTCTACAAAAACATCAAGTGCTGTAACCACGGAGCCATCTCTCCAGGCCCTGCACTAGTATTTTATAGCATACCTAGCGCAGTCTATGTGTTTCATGGCTCTCCTCTGTGAATGGCTAGAAGGTCAAGGGCAGGGCCCCTACTCAGATCCTTCCTATCCTCGTTTCCCCCAGTTGCCCCAGGTTTCCCATTGATACTCCACAAGAGCGATGAAGGAACTCAGAGCATCATCCTAAAGTTTAGAAGCTTATTGGATGTCCCGCTGGGATGTGATTTTTAGCAATGAAGGTAGCTTATAAAGTGGTACATTTTCTCATGTTTTGCTAATGTTTAAATAGAGTAAAAAAGCACCTACTAAGATTTGGAAAATTCATAGTTTACAAAACATGACATGAAGGGGCACAAACCTAATGGAGACTGGAGGAAAGAGAATAAATCAATTTAATAGTTTTTTGTGTCTCTTTCCCCTTAGACTATGAATGGCTTGAAGCCAGCTACCAGAACTTATGTTTATATCTTTAAGGAGAACATATTAATTTGCACAAAGCAGCTCTTGAATAAATGTTGAATGAGTGATAGACCTCTGAAATCAACTTCTTGTGTTCTTACTGCCGATGCTAGACAGGAACAGTCTAATTAAAGAATACTGTATAGAGAATCGGAGACCTGGGGTCTTGGTTACTTTTGTTTTGCTGTGATGAGCCACCACGGTCAAGGCAACTTATAGAAGAAACAGTGAATTGGGGGCTTACGGGTTCAGAGGGTTGGAGTCCATGAGCATCATGGCAGGGAGCAGGCAGCCGGCAGGCAGGTATCACATTTGAACAGTAGCTGAGAGCTTACATCTTGAGACACAAACACCAGGCAGAGACATCTAACTGGGAGTAGCATGGGCTTCCTCAACGTCCTTCCCCAGGGACACACCTCTTCCAACAAGGCCAGACCACTCAATCCTTCCCAAACAGTTCCACCAGCAGGGGCCAAACATTCAAGTGTATGAACCTATCCACCCTGCCACATCTGGGTTTAAACATATGATTGAGCGAAGGCTAATTGTGCCGGTCAAGTAGACTTGCTGGGAATATGCTTTGCAGGTGGTATGTACAGAGTGCTTGGAAGCACCAGGCGTATATAGCAGCTCCATAGGTTGCTTCTGCCTTTCTCTGTAGTCACAGAAAGACCTTTGGGGAAATCTATAAATGGATCATGAAGTAGAAGCGGAGAACCTCAGGTTGTTTGAATCATAGCAATAGAGTTATAGCTTCTTTACCAGGCAAACAAGATTATGGGATGCTTCGCCTGCAAACCAGGACAGTGTGTAGGAGTTGGAGAGCTGTCTATTCTTGTCCACAGTCATCAGACTGTCACTAAAAATATGGGCCCTATGGGTTTCTGAAGCCCTGGGCTTCCAAGCTCTTTGTCCTCTCTTGTAAGTTCTGCTTTTGCACCTGCCGCTCACCTCCCTCCAGCGGTTGCTTGCATGACTAATTTTATCTGTTCTGCCCCCCCCCCTCCTCTGTCCCTTTCAGTACCAGCTCATAGAGCTAAGATGGCGGGGGGGGGGGGGGCTGGGAACACCGGTTAGTGGTAGATCGCTTGCCTACCATGTATACGGCCCTAGGTTTAATTCCTAATTTAGAACTAAGTAAATGCACAATCCTTGTATTTATGTATTTATTTCTTTGAAAACGTGGGTGGATATAGGATGTGTTAAATGTTGAGAGAGCTGCTGAATTCCATCCTGATTTCTTTTGGAATGTGGCTAGGGTAGGTGAGGTCTTCTGTAGTTGGCCAGCCCCACACAAATCTAATAGGATACGGTGACCATGGAATTGCGTACAGTTTTCTTTCTGCCCGGACTGAGGGCAGCGTGAGAGACTGAGAATAGCTACTGAATCTGGGTAGGCTGTGTACCAGCTTCCTTGTGGTTAGAAACCAGAAACGCCATAGCCACGCCGGTTTAGTTCTTGTGAAGGATTTGTTAGGTAGGGGAGGGTAGCTACAAAGACAGCTAGCTCCCCGAGGAGTTTGGAGCCCAATCAGGAGAGATGGACATGTGAGCAAACATGGTGTCATCTGATTGATGGTCTAGCACAGGGAATGTGTGAGGAAGGGACAGGCCACAGTGACTCCTTGGGGCTGGCACAGTGGAGGGCTGTCCCCGTTGAGGGAACAGTGTAGCAGTTTCAGGGATTTTCATGTGTGTGGCTATCACTCTACTGTCAAGTGTGAAGGCTGTCAGTGGCAGGCCATGGGATTTCTCTCCCTCCCTCCCTCCCTCCCTCCCTCCCTCCCTCCCTCCCTCCCTCCCTCTCTTTTTCTTTTTGTTCCCCAGATGAAAGCAAAGCATTTACATCTGTAAACGGTGATACTTTTCCTAAAGATAGATGAAAGACAGTGACTACTTTATGCATATTGAGTCTATAAATATTGATTGTCTACTATATTGACAGCTGTATACATGTTAACTTTAAAGAACAAACTCAGACTTCGCTCTTTACTAATCAGTGTCTAGTAGGTGCAGCTCTGAAGTCATTGGTCATCTGTTGTAAGGATGCGGCCCTCCTCAGGGCAGATGCCACCACAAAGGCAGGAGGATGGTCCTTACTGCAGTCCCCAGGCAGGACAGTAGCCGGGAGAAACATGGGAGAAAAATGGGGTAGCTCCACCTTGTCTCCCCTGGCTGCCGGGGCTTAAGTGGCGCTTTGGCCACTGTGTGTCTTTAAATCATGCCTGCTGCCCATCTTGGGGCCTTCCCAGGCCAGGGATCCGGGTAGTCAGTTTATAGTTCTAGGAACCGAGCTGTACTGCTGTGTTAGCACTTGCGAGCTTTTTATGGAACAGGGAATGTTGTTGAGGGAACTTAGGATTCTGGAACCTGACGCATTAGCAATTTGGTCTGAGGAAGAATTTGGGGGTGAGAAAATAAAGCTCAATATATAAAGCTAAATATTTGGGTGGCCAGGCAGCTGCGAGGGGAGAGGATGAGCATTCGGAAGGCAAGCAGGAGTCTCCCTGCTGTTCCCACTCTGTTCATTTCTGTGAGAGTGGCCTCTGACCACGTGGCTTATTTTGAAAAGGGCTGCCGGTTTTTTCTGCTGCTGCTTCTGGGCTGTTTTGTTAGCTGGAGCAAAACAACAGCTCTGCTCATTTTTTGCAAGGTTAGAGGAAAAAGGGCTGGCTGGAGTGGGGTGAGGTGGGGGAGGGAGTGGAGAGGAGGGAGCTGGGGCCTGAAGCAGGTCCGGTGGCTTCAGGCATGCCTGGCACGCCACCCTGCCCTCTGAAGCCCATTACCACCTCATCCTAGTTTAACCTATGGAATAACTTCTGGAGAGGCCCTTGCCAACCTCAGGCTGCTTGCATCAGAGAGGTGGCCCAACTCTGTAAGCTAGGCAAGCCAGTCCTAGGGCAAGCCCTCCAGGATAATGCCCGGATCCAGAAATCCTCACCCTGCCGGATGCCAGCTTCATCCCCAGCTAAGGCTGAAGTCCCCTAACTTGGACCTGCTCTGTTTTGTGCACAAAGCCCTGTCGCCTGTTTGATCTCCCTAAACAGTGAAACCCTTCTCTGTAAACATTACAGAAGATAAAGGGGACCAGATCAAGGAAGGATAAAACATTAGTCAGAGATCTAGGGGGAGAGGGGGAAGGAGGGATAGGAGGAAACGAGGAATAAGGCACAGACAGGGTGTCCGGCTGGCTTTGGAAACTCATCTAATTTCCATTGGTAGTAAAGTGTGACTTTGAAATGCTTTAGGGAACCTTCAGGCTGTATATGCCACCCTCCCCCCCCCCCCCGCCCCATTTCACAGCAGCTGTGTAGGTGTCTGACATTTGAGCTGAACTTCACTGACTGAACTTGGCGGTGGTCAGAGTCTAGAAGGAAATACAGTGCTGTGGGCTTCACACTGTAGCCTCTTTTGTATATAACCTGCTTATACGAATTTGTTGTCGATGCCCATTCATCTTGATAGGATATATCGAATGGATCTAATCTGTTATTTTAAAATGTGTTATTTGCTTTCGTGACATCATTCTGGTTTTAGGGTAAGCTGATGAGCTGGATTTGCCTGAGCTACGGATCCAGAATCTCTTTTATTGGCACCAGGGGATATCTTAAAAAAAAAAAAAAAAAAAAAGACTCAAAGACTAAATATCAAACATAGTGTCAGTACACACATACCATCAGAAATGGCAAGGCTGTTGCCAGTTCCTGTTGCCATGTTCCATGGAACTATGGCAATCCCACTGAGTCTTAAAAACTTAAAAAGACTAACAACACAAAAAGAAAACTCATAGCCTTGAAATAAGGAAAAAGAAAGATGGCACAGGTTAGAATTACTGTTTTCATCTTAGAAATAAAGAAATTATTTTTTATTTATTAAGGAAAACGTTTTATGCTGCCCTTGACTTAATGCTAAGTTCAAGATTATATAGGGAGGACCATTACAAATCATTGTGGAGCTTTCTAATGTGAACCCAGCTTTTGTTCTCGCAAGCTCTTCCTTGCTGTGTTATCTCATTTAATTATAAGAGGCCTTCATTAAAACAGTCAATCATTTATTTTGGAACACTTAACCTCAGAAGACATTTACTGTGTCTTGTAACATAAAATACAAACGTATTGTAGTTTAGGGAACAAATCATAAACTAAGGTTTCACTGGGCAAGTTTGGCCAATGAGAGCAGTGTGTAGAAGGAAACATGCACCCAGTCAGTACCGTGCACATAGGACAGGGGTGTGGGGTGGGGGTGGGGTGGGGGTGGGGTGGGGGTGGGGGTGGGGTGGGGTGGGGTGGGGTGGGGGTGGGGGTGGGGGTGGGGTGTGGGTGGGGTGGGGGTGGGGGTGGGGTGGGGTGGGGTGGGGTGGGGTGGGGGTGGGGTGGGGGTGGGGTGGGGGTGGGGTGGGGGTGTACTCACAGCAGCAGCCTCGACTGCTTAGAACTAACTTTTAAAGGAGAAAAAAACAAAACAAAAAACAAAATAAAATCTGCTGAGGCAGACCAGGTGCTTTCTAGATATTTAATCTGGTGAGTTGAGATTAGCTTGTCAAGGGAGTAATTTCTGTTCAATATCTTAAAAAAAAAAAAAACCCAAAACCAAAACAAAAGCTCAGTTAAGTGTGATAAACTCCCAGGGATGAGGCACTTCCAGCAAAGAGAGAGACGGTGTGGCTTTTAAGTTACTGGCATTTTTGCCATGACGTTAAGAATCTTTTTTTTTTTTTTGAGATTATTAAATATGTTGCCTCTCCATAATCTTCCATAGTGTTTGATTTACTGAAGGTTTTACTTTTTGAATTACGAACTATTTTTAAAGACTCTGGGTGAATTTTCACCATCATTTTTGTGGCCGTAATGCACGAGAGTAAGACGGAGTCTGTTCTTACGAGACTTTATCTCAGTTGCAGGCATGGTTTTGTGGAAAAGACCCTACCCGAAAATGTCACATTTGGTCATTCATAATCATTTGGAAATTTGCTTGTCGTTTTACCAAAAAAAGAAAGAAAGCCAGCATTGACTAATGCGGTCTACTTGGCTATTTATAATTTCTGTAGCAGCTTAGCTATTTTTGTGTAACTGGCTTCTTTTCCTAATAACCAGCTGTGAAACCAGCACCATTTTTTGATGAAAGTCTGTCCTTTTGATAATCTTGTGTGAGTCTACCTGCTCCAAGCCGTCTGTCTGACTTTGGGTTTTCAGTTGCTCTGCCATTTACAGTTGCAGACTGCAGCTTTCCCTGTGGCCCGCTAGACAAGGAGTCAGGGCAGCATTTTTCTTAGCTTTCTTATAAACAGTTCAGAGCACTCCTTGCCTTTCTTCAGAAGCAGAGAAGTCGCTGCGAAACTGCTCTTTCTTTCTCTCTCCATCAAGAGGGAGGGGTAGATTTTGTGTATCCTCCCCACCCCCATGAGCTGTTAAAGCAGCAGTACTCACAGCTTGGAGCTGTATGCTTGCTTTATTCTGGGGAAGGTGGTTTTGTCTGCTGGCAGGGTTATGATGTTCCTATGCTTAGGCAATGATACCTCTTTTTGTTTAGAATATCTTGTAATGTGTTCCTTCACCCAGAGCACCCAAGCCTGGGCTAAGCACGGAATCCTTTTATGAATACACGTTTGATTACTAGAAAGAAGGGTTAAAATACAGCCTAAGGATTTTGAGTCCCTCTGTAAGGATTATCAAAGGAAATAAGGTAACATGTCAAGGAAGCTACTGCAAAATCTCTATTTCTTCTGGAAAATTCTCAAGCCTTGTAGGAAGCTTTGCATGTTACTCTCAGCTACCAAAATAATGTGTGTGGAGAATGCCACGGAAATGGAATATGCTTAGGCAGGTGCTCACGGCTCTTAAGGTGCGCGGTTGTCAGGTCTGGCCTGAATTTAGAGGTCACACACTGTGTGAAGGGTTTGCAGACAGTGTTGGTGGAGGTTAGTTAGTTCCGAGTTTCCGATGAGGAGCCTGACTAAACAGAAAGAGACTTCAACCTCTGTGACTCTCTGGAAATGCTGTTAGCTCATAGTTATGGTCAAAATAGATTTGGGAATAAAATGGACATTTTCTTCTTAGTAAAAACAGAGGGTGCTAGGCATGCTCTTTCTAGGCAGGCAGGCTCCTTACCTACTCATAGTCTCGGTTTATCAGACTTGTGAGTCCGAGTTGTGGAAAGTTTCCATTGGAACACAAGCAGCTCAGCCTCGAGTTTTTGCTAACATCAACAACCCAAAGGCATTTTCCTACCACCTGGGAAAGAGAAATCTTTCTAAAAGATGGCACACCGCTTTCCTGTTCCCCAGCGGGTCTCGAGCTGCATCGGGTAATCCAATCTATTTTAACGCAAAGATTTTCCGAGAAGGCAGGAAACCAGCAAGGGGAAGGCTTTCAGGCATCTGTTGTTTCGTTTCCAGATCCCTTGTGTTAATTTAATGTTTCTAGGGAGCCCGGCTTTTTTCTCGGAACCTCTTCTCTAGGAACTGGTGAGCCCTACGATAAGGATAGGCCGGCCGGCTGGCCTAGGGGCTGGCCGAGGGGGCTGCTCCGGAACAGACTTTCTTGCCACAGCGAAGGTGACAGCACACTTCAGAGTGTTTGTCTGTGCTGCAGTTAGGAAAGGCAGATGTGACGTGCCCTTACCCCCATCAAAACCAGGGCAACCCTGTTGAGGAAATAAAACCCAGCCCATCCCAAGCCTGAGAGTGAAGTGTGAGCCTTGCACACACACTGGTATTGCTTTGGGAATACGGGGAAACTGCCTTTCCTCCAGCAGCCTCCGCAGAGCAGAGCTGTGCTCAGCCAGCAGTCCCGCGTTGCTGGGACTTTATTGCATGTGATGAGTTCCTTTCCTTTGCTCACAGTCAGGTGTTCCCACCGTTGTGTGCTGGGTCTTAATCAGCAGCCCTGGCCTCTCAGGGCTCTCCTCTCCCACCACAGACCCGAGACTTCGCCCCAAACTTCACCTCTGTCTGCAAAGCATCCCCGAAGACAAAAGGCTGCCCATAAAATATAGTCTCATTTCAGAATATTGTGTTATTTGCGCAGCTCTGATAGTCCATGCTGCCCTGAATATCGTTCAGGGTACCTGGTGCTAAAATGGAATGAGTTCCTGTGTCTCTTTAATATTAGAAACTGAACCAGAACTCCAGTAAGACCAGAATTCTGCTACTGAGTTGATGGAGTTACAGAACTCTAGAGGTGGGCCAGAGAATGTTCTCATTTAGCTCAGTTTTTCTATGACACCCTAGCAATCTTGTTCTGATTGCTATGGGCGGCAAGCAGTTCCGTTGCTGGAGAATGCTAACGACTGCCGTGTTATTTCTAATACTAACTGGAATTCTCTGAGTAACTCTTCTTTAAATAATGAAAGGCTAAAATAACTCTTTTCCACATATTTTAATTAGTGTGGGTGTACTTGAAGATCACGATAAAATGAGTTTCCTAGTCTTCTGCTCACATTTAGGTTTCAGTCCTTGCTGTGGGCAGTATGAGCTTTGAATTATTGGAAACAATCTATATTTTCAGGTTATATATATACATATATATATATATATAATATATATATATAAGAAAATGTTGCATTAGAATATTTTAACTTTTTAAATGTTTTAATACTTTAATAGTGACATTGTTTTTTAAATGTGTGTGTGCTCCCAAGGGAAACTTGGGATATTGTCATCCTCAGGAACAATAGCTACCTTCTTTGAGACAGGGTCTCTCATTGGCCTGGAGCTCATGGGTAAGCCTAGAGGCCTGACTAGCAAGCTCGCTGGATACTGTGTCTCTGTCTCCCCAGGCCTGAGACTGCAAGCCTGGGCCACTCTCCTGACATTGTGTGTGGTTCTGAGGATTTGTTTTGGGGCCGCATGCTTATATGGCAGTGATTCTACCCCTTTGGGAGTCAAACGGCCCTTTCACAGGGGCCTCACATCAGATATCCTGCAAAGCAGATATTAGATTACGATTCATGACAGTAGCAAAATTAGAGTTATGAAGAAGTAATGAAAATAGTTTTATGGTTGGGGTCACCACAGTGGGAGGAACTGTATTAAAGGGTCTGTCTCACGCAGCATCGGGAAAGTGAGAACCACTGTTAGAAGGCAAACTCCCTACTGACAGAGCTTTTCTCCTTGCCCGTATCTTGAGCTTTACGGTATTCATTGTGTGTGTGTGTGTGTGTGTGTGTGTAACTGAGTTAAGTTGGAATCATTGAAATAAAGATAAGTGAGTTTAACAAATTCTTAAATAGTTTCCTTTAGCCCTTGTATTAGTTTTCTACTACTGTATAACAGGTTACCACAAAAGTTACTGGCTTATACCAATACAGACTTTTCTCTATCTCTTACTGTGAGTTAGACATGGGGCAGAGGATGGATGGCTCAGGTGGTAGTATCTTTGCCCAAAAAGTCAAGGCAGCATTAGGCCTGGGCTTTTTTTCCCGTTAGGTCTTGAGAAGTAATCCAGTCCATTGGCTTAGTTTTAGTTTGTAGCAGGCTTACTTTTAGGTCACCATCTGGCTCCCAAATCATGACATGGAGCCTTATTATTAATTATGAATGCTCTGCCTTAGCTCATGCTTGTCCTGAGAGCTCTTATAACTTGAATTAACTGTTTCTCTTCATTTACATTTTGCCTCATAGCCTTTTACCTTTCTTTCATTTTGTATATCCTACTCCATGTCTGTCTGTCTGGCCTGGGCATCTCCTCCTCCTCCTAATTTCCTCTGCCTGCTGGCCCTGCCTATCCTTCTCCCGCCTAGCTAGTGGCTGTTCAGCTTTTTATTAGACCAATCAGGTGCCTTCAGCAAAGCAAGACACCTTTACATTATTAAACAAATGCAATACATCTTTACATAAAGTAATATTCTACAACATAAACAAATGCAACACATTTTTACATAGCTAAAAAATATTCCACAACAAGTTCCATGAGGGTGTTGGGCAGGGGGATCTTGTCCCTTCACCAGCACAGCCAGCAGCAGAGTCAAATCGTATGTATCTCTCTGCCTTCCTCTTCTGCTTTTAAAGGATTCACTGATTACAGCAAGCTCACTTGGACAACCCTTCATGATTTCTTTCGTCAGCTGACTGGTAACCTTAATGACACCTGAAGATGCGTCATAACAGTCACCCAGTTAGCAGTTTGATTGATCAGACTTTTGATGTCATATCTTTGGAAGTTTGTATGCCACTCCCCGCTTGCTACAGTTTTCCAATAGTGACAAAAGCTACAATTCATCATTTAAAATGACTTTTGGAGGGTTAATTTTAAAAATTTAATCAATTTAATTAATTAAATTGTGTTAAACTTTATTAATTAAAATGTAATTAATTTAAATGAAAAACCCTGGTGACATTAGCTATTGCCTACTAATCATTCTTTTGAGTTTAGGTAACAATAGATATTTACGGTTGTTTCTCTTTGTATTTTCTTTTCCTCCACGGGACAGAGTCCTACTGTGTAGCAAGACTATTCTGCAATTCTAGAGCCACCCAGGATGGCCAGTTTGTGTCACCATACAAAACCTGGTATTTGTGAGCCTCTGTCTCACAAATTCTTCTCTAGTTTTTGATATTATAATAGACTTTTGGCAGCTAAATGTCTGTTTATAGTACCAAACATACACTCACAACAGCCATAATAGTAATTGTTTTAAAAGGAATGCTTTTCATGTAAACTGACTTCAGCCTTGGAGAATTTTTAATGTACTCAAATATATTCCCTCTAGAATTCAATTTTCAATGAGAAGCAAGGTCTCCAAACTTGCACCTTGCTGGCTGTAGGGTTCATGTAAGTGTCCCTCTTCACTAGTTAAAGAATTTAAGTGGCCCTTACATCTTATTAGGCTCGCTTTTAGATCTTTACTGTTTCTGAAATTTGATTACTATTGCCACATAAATCCTATTTTTTTTTCCCCGGAAAATAATGGTGTGTGTGTGTGTGTGTGTGTGTGTGTGTGTGTGTGTGTGTGCATGTGCACACGCCCATACATGTGTTTCAGGGGGCTTTAGGCAAGCATTCTACCCACCGAGTCAAAAAGTAGCCACACGTTCACATGAAAACAAAGAAAACTGGTTCCCTTGAACTTGTCTGTTTTTAAAGAGAGACATTTGATTCTTTCCTTCTGCTGGAAAGGTTAACTATAAATTGCAACAAAAGTCATAAAAACATAATTTTGGCAGAAGCTTAAATGGACAGTGTGACAGACAGAGGCAGTTGACAGGGCTTGGCCCCTCCTTTTCCTGTGGCTTTCCTGATGAGTCTCTGGGAACAGGAAGCTAGACTTGATTTGTTTGTTTGGTTGGTTTTGATTTTCTTGTGTTTGTTCTGTAGAATGAAAACTTTTAACAAAAAGTTTTCTCTATTTTATACTAAAAAAAAAAAAAAAAAGTTACTTTCCAGCCCAAGAACCTGTGGTATTCCAGAGTTTATTTTCAAGTTATATACTTGAAATTAAGAATATATTTTTCTCAAGGAAATAATGCTGTCTATAAAGTATTTTGGTAAACCTTATAAAGCTTTTCAGTGAATCCAAACTTCAGAGAAGTTAAATATAAATAAACACAGGGCTCCAATTTTGTATTGAGACCTTTGTTGGACCTGTGATCTACACAAGTGATCCTACCCCTTGAGAGTCTAAGGAAGGAAGTGTTGTGAGTTCAAGGCCAGCCTGGGCTATGGTGAGCTTTAAAACAACAAACAACATGGATTTTACTGAATTCTGGCTTTTAAAAAAGGACAGTCTTGTGTGTATACCAGTTGTTATAAGGCTTTGAGATGTGGTCTGGAAGAGGCCCCTGTAATCAAACACATTAATATTTCTCCAGTTGGGCTGATGAATATTCCCACACAGTGGCAAGAGTACAGACTATTAATAGACTCCTGTCAGCTCAGGTCAGGTTTGGTCACCAAGCAAATCCAGGCCTGGGGGTTCAGCTCAGGTCAGCTTTTTCTGCCAAATAAGTTGTGAAGAAATGTTCAGTTGCAGAGCATTGGGATTTCAATCAGCACATCTCCATTAAGGCGTAATTCTTCTTCTTCTTTTTTTTTTTAATAGAAAACCCATTAGTATAATAAGCCCTGGCCATAGCATAATATTATTTTATGGTAAAATGTATTCACCCTTGAAAACATGTATGTACAAGTACCATCTTATGGACTAAGCAGGCTTTATTTGTTTGTTTATTTTGGTTTTTGAGACAGGGCTTTTCCATGTAGCTGCCCTGACCATCCTGGAATTTGCTCTGTAGACCAGGTTGACCTCAGACATCCACCTGCCTCTGCCTCCAGAGTGCTTGGACTAAAGGTGTGTGCCACTAGTACATCTTGTATTCATAGATTTAGGGACACACACATCCATACACACAAAACAACAACAAAGACAGAGAGGCCATGAATTTGAAAGAGAGCGAAGTGGGAGGATTGGTGGGAAGGTCTGGAGGGAGGAAAGGAATTTACAATGGATTAGAAGTCCATGGTCCCTGCCAGCAGCCATCGCTCTTTAGTGGCAGTCAGTGGGAGACTTCACCAGGTGGTCACAGGGACAGGCCCTTCCCATCAGCCACTGGGCTGAAGTGGGTTGGAAGGTGGGAGACGCTGTGCTCTGGGAAGTGTGAGCAGAGGAGGAAGAGAGGGTCAGAGGGTGACTCTCCCTCTCCCTTTATCCCTACCCTCCCTCTCCTCTCCCTTCCTCCTTCTAGCTTGGAAAAGTAAACCTACTTTTCAGTCTCTTCTTTTCTCTGTGGACTGTCAGATGGTTTGCTTAAGTTGTAAACTGGAAAAAAGAAAATCCGCGTGCGCGCCGCGCATGTGTGTGTGTGTGTGTGTGTGTGTGTGTGTGTGCGTGTGTGTGTGTTCTTTCCGGGATGGGTGAAAAGATTGAATGTGATGTGTCTTTATAAGCATCAAATATGGAATAGCCACTGCTGTCCTTCCTTACTGCCCCCTCTCACAGCTCAGCCTCCCAGTACTGGCTGAGAATCAGGGACTCAGGCCAGAGTAGAGATGCAGGGTAGCATAGGTTGGAGGTTGGACAGGAGAGAAGGTCCTCAGAGGGTGAGAACAGCAGCTGTGATGGAGTGATGGGAAGTGGGAGCAGAGGCTAGACGTCTCCAGTGTAGCCAGGTGTGTTTGTATTTCACCTAATCATGGGCTCCGGCTTTCTGCCTTTCATAAACTATATTACTAAGAAATTTCTGGAAGAATGAATCATCCTTAACCTCTTCTGCGGTAGGATGAAGAAAGATATATTTGGGACTTACTTGAAATGGTTGTAATCATGAAGGCTGATATAGGGTCTACCAGAAACCACTAGAAGCTGCTCAGTGAGTTCCCAGCTTTGTCACGGTCCTGTTGGTGGTATTCTGGATGTTTATACTAACTACATTAATTATTTCAACGATATGAAGGGCTTAATATGTGCTAGCCACTGTTCTGGGGATATAATGGTTAATGGCCTAGACAAGATCCTGTTGTCATGGAAACATTGGAGAGTAGTTTGAAAATAACAGGATCAGGATGGGTGGGAGGGTGGGGCTCCTTAAGATGGGTGGTCAGAGATCTGTCAGAGAATGCAACAGTGAGCCATGCAAGGCCAGCAAGGCCAAAGGATGGAGGGACCTGGATGTCCTGGGACCTGTCAGAAAGTCATGTTGCTGGAACTTCATGAGAAGGCAGGGGACCAAGGGCAGGGCCAAGCCAGACATGCTAAGCTTCGCCAGCCCTGGTCAGGAGTGTGGGTTTTACTCAGAGAACAAGAAGGCCCTGAGGTTTTCATCTGGGAGAAAGACAATTTGCATGAGTGCACTTCGCCTTCCCAGTGCATTCCTGTGGTGGTAAAAACCGGCGGGGTGCGAGGCTAGTCCAGTGCCACACTTGCTTTTAACTCCAATGCAAATAACTTGAAGTCACTGTTCCTCTTTTTATGTCTCAGGCTTTCACTTCAAATTCTATTTACTGTCACTGTTAGTGTAGCTCACTGGTAAAAGGATATGTGAACAGTCACCTCTGTAACGCTGATTGGCTTTCCTGTTTTGTGTTTTGTTTACGTGGGCTTTCCTTGTTCTTTCTTTTCTCCCGGAGTTTGTCTGTCCGCTTCCAGCATCTGCATCTTTGCTGTAGGTGTCAGTGGGTTTTCCTTCTCTTGTTTTGTTTTTTGTTTTTGTTTTTTGAGACAGGGTTTCACTGTGTAGCCCTGGCCGTGCTGGAACTCACTCTGTAGACCAGGCTGCCTTTAAGCTCACACAGACCGGCCTGCCTCTGCCTCCTGAGTGCTGGGGTTAAAGGCGTGCGCCGCCCACTTCACTGGTAAGGCTGTACTTTGCTCTCTCACTTTGGGATTGTGATACTTTTTTGTGTACATCTATATCATGACCTCCAGGGACATTCTTTGTTGTCTGTACTGCTTTGCTTTTAAAACTTGGTTCAATGTAACAAACATAGAGTGTGCGCGCAGACACACACACACACACACACACACACACACACACACACCATGTGCATGATCATGGTGCTTGTTACATGCGTGGACAAACCTGCAGGAGCAAGGTGTGCCGGGATGTTGTGGTGAATTTTACAAACATTGTATTTTTTTCTAAGCAGCGTATTGTCTAAGGAGGCCACTTTGGGCTTTAGAGGGATACTTAGAACCGTAATAAAGGGGGGCGCGGGGGAGCATAGTACAGAAGGAGCCCTGGAGTCCAAATCTGGTGCCTGAACCCAAGATCCAGCCCCCGTCCCTGTTTGTTCTCTTGATGAATTCTTCAGGGAGTTGCAGTGCAGGTAGCATTATGGACAACAGAGTCAGGGGGCTAAGTCTCCTGAACAGAAATGATTTGACACTTGGTACTAACGTAGCAAGGTGGAGGATGGCCTTTCAAGTCAGCTGAGGGAGGGCTCATGTGAGTGTCTACAGGATGGAGCCATTTTATATTTATTATTTGCTCTTAATTAGTCCTAGATTCTGCAAAGTTAGAAGTTAATATAATATGAATGAATTTTGACAAATCAACAAATCAGAAGGATAACCTCAAAGGTTATGGATGTCTTCTTTGTTTTTTTTTTTTTTTTTTTTTTTTTTTTTTTTGCCTTATAGAATACTAATCAGGCAATACCAAATCCTTTATATAATTTAGACTTGTATTCTAACATTCTTTTTTAAAATTAGTGTGTGTGTGTGTGTGCGCGCGCGTGCATGAATGTGAACTAAGGAAACCAGGGGTGTGAGATCTCTCAGAGCTGGAGTTTCAGGCCATTGTGAGCCACCTGCTGTGGGTGTCAGGTCCTCTGAGATCAGGAAACCCTTACCCTCTGAGCCAGCTTTCCAGCTTCCCTGGTGTTCTTCTTTTAACTGATTTATCTATTAGGTTCTTTACCACCTTGCTGTCATTAATGAATTATATAAAGTTTGACATGTACTCACTGTGTATTTGTGTAAAGATTGTATTTTTAACTTTTGAAAATTACATTTTGACATCCATATTCAAGAACGTCCTTAGGCATGAATATACATGTCGCTATCCAAATTACATGATTATATGTTACCCTGTAGTTTCTGAATGGAAACACCACAGTGTCACAATAAAGAGAAATGTAGTATGATAGTGAGGTTTAAAATTCTGCCAGGAACCGTTCTTCCTTTCAAGAGTTTCTCTGAGGACATTGGTCTGTGTAGTTCAGTGTAAATGGTCTTAATGAATTCTAGACCAGTCTCAGGGAAGCTCTCCCTTGATTCTACCTGGCATCCCTAGCAGCTAAAGTGGTGCCTGGTGTATATCGCTGCTCAATAATGCAGGAGGCAACCTTTGTTTATACTAAAGAAGCGATGGAAGCAGAAACAGGCCTGGTGGGCAAAGTGGGTGAGAATGTGAGACATGAGCCTTGCTAGGCATTCAGGTGTCTGGGGAACTCCCGGCCCCAAGAGCACACAGCTTCCTTGCCTTTCCACATTGAAAACCAACCGACCGACCTCCCTCCTTCCCTCTTTCCCTCCCTCCCTCCCTCCCCTCCCCCTCCCTCCCTCCCTTTCTCCCTCCCTTTCTCCCTCCCTCCCTCCCTCCCTCCTTCCGTCCCTCCTTCCCTCCCTCTGTTGCTCCCTCCCTCCCTCCCTCCGTCCCCCCATCTTACTGGCCACCTGTAGTTGAGAAGATCACCCTCTTGAGGCACAGAAACAATTAGTGTGAGTTGAAAAAAAGTTAATTTCTTGACTGCATTTCCTCACTGTGCCGCTATCACAACAGAAATTTCCATCTAAGGAACAGTGACAGTTAAAGAACCATCTCTTAAGCCATCCCATCCATTTTGTTGGAAAACTTACACTAAAGCCTGTTGTACATGCCCCCATTCTTATTAACCCTATTTACTGGAAGTGCTGGGAGCGTTATCTGGTACATCTCTGTGGATTTCAGGGCCTTGTTGCAAGTACCGTGCTCCAAATACTCTTCGGGATGGAGTTTCCCATTATCGTGAGAACAGTAGTGTGTCTCACACTCCCTGTCTGGTTTGTGTCGTCTCCTGTCCTTCCTGTCCAGCAGGCGTTGATACTCCCTTCACCGTGCTGCCTCATGGCTCCCGGGAGAGCTCTCAGACTCTCCAAACACGCTTTCTCCGGCCATATGGAGAAGAGCAGATGACCTACTTCATCAGGCTTACTTCATACAGAATAAAACAAAGTAAATACCCACAGGAGCTTTCTGGGCTTGTGGTGCCCATGAGCCTCCTCTCCCAGCTTGCCCAGCGGGCTCTTCATAGTTGTTTCTGGAAAGTTGGGCTCCTCAGATACAGGCTTCTGGATAAGCGACATGAGCTAGAAGGTGTGTCTCTTCTATATTTGAAGGTAGTCAGGCACACTGATTAAATGTGGTCATTTAAAGCTGGTTCGCAGAGAGCTGGACCAATGTTGGGGCACTGTCTGTCCCACTGCTCCAGGAAAAGGATGGTTGGAGGAGGGGAAAGGAAAGGGGGCTGCCAGTGCACACCAGTGTCTGGAAGGAGCCTTGAAAGATGTCTCTGGCTTTTGGGTAGAAAAGGTGGGTTGGGGGGTCATGGAGGAAGCAGGGTGGTTGTTGTAAAGTCCGTTACGGGGCAGGTGACCTGTACAAGGGCGAAGTGCTGTGTACAGAGCAGCAACTGGTGTAGCCTAAGCTTGCATTGGAGACAAAGTCACAGGGCCATCTGTTGGGCCCAGGACTTCATGGAACACTCATGAACTTAGTAATGCGTGTTCATTCTCTACACCTGATTTTGCTAAGGAATGCAGTTTATCTGTTCTTGCGGCTACTGTTGCGACCGGGGTATATTGCTATTGCTAGACTTAGAACTAGTCTTTACCCCATAGGCAAGAAATCCAAATGTTCTGAGATTAAAAACCTACATGTGCTAAGCAGTGACCATGAGACTCCCCTCTCTTTATTTTATTTATCAAACAAAGATAAACCTGGAGATTGGTTTAGACACTCTGCAATTTTTATGGAGGAACCCCACAGATCTCCAAATCAATAACTAAGCATTTCTCGGGGAACACTAAGAATGTAAATCAACTTACTGCTTTTTATTTAAAGCATTAGCGGTTCTTTATAGGTCCTGGCAGCTCTGAATAAAATAAGATGGTCTCTGTAAGCTCCGAGTTGTCAATGTGATGGGAGGGTTTGCAGTGGGCATTACACATGGTCTGATGGTTGTAAACCTGGCTGTGTGAGCAGTCCATCATACATTTAGTATTTCCTAGGCTTGATCTGCTATCATTTACCTTGACTCATATGCAAAGGCTTCATTAAGATCTCTGGATGTGGCAGTTTAACCCCAGGCCAATGGTGTCACCGAGAGCTCTGACCATTTTATTATAGGAAAGAGAAGCGTGGGGTCTTGGGCTTGGATGGGTCATCTCGATTCAAATCCATCCTCACCGTCAGCTTGATGCTGTTGTTATTTTGCTTCTGTTGAGTCTTGTTCTTCTGAGCTATCCTCACACATTTCCAGGAATCTAAGGGCTAAGGAATATCTTACTGAGAATTTGAAAATATGGAGGCATTTATTTAATTTTGTGTGGGTGTAGAGTGTTTTATGACTCTTTAAGTTTTGAGGACCAGCAAAATAGAGAAGGATATTGTGTTACACAGCGTGCTAGTTATAAATGTTTGCTTTTATTACACATGATGTAACCAGAGTGGAAAAAACCGCAGCAGTAATAATCGTTGATATAATCTTGGCTTAGAGGTAGGGGGCACAAAGGGGATGGGGAAAATAGCAGAGAAAAGTCTGTTACCAATTACAGCCAAGTTACTATCGTTAAAAAGTTGCATATATGAATAATAATACGACGTTCTGCTAACTTCATTGAAAGGAAACTCACTTCTTTCTCCTTAGGTACTGGGCAATGGAACATTCTTCCTGTACACTTTGCTTGCAAAGTGAATTATTTTGCTTTGTGAATCCCTTCATTCCTGTCCTCACTGGATAACGGTTTGACTATTTTGAAACCACTCATAATCTCGGCTTGGTTGCACATTGCCAGCTGAGAGCTTTTCGGTCTTCTTCGTCTCCCTTTGTCTTACTCCTCTCGACGCCCACACCTCCTTTCCTGCAGCCGAGGAAGGAACTTGTTAACCATGGTTTTCTCTGTTAGGAAGCGGTGACTTCTTCAGAGGTGCCCCGCCTTGGTCAGATCCCAGAAAGGCAAGCAGCAGGAAAACACGCAACTAAATCCAACATGGGTCAGCAGACTCTGCCAAAGGAAAAGGGGAAAACAACAAAGATGTTCACGGATTTCCAGGAATGGGAATTATTGGTAGTCTGCTCTTCACAAACAAAACCGTGACTGGGAGCCTAGCACCCTCTCCGCGCCTCCCATTTGCTGCAGGAGCGTGGCAAACGGGACTGTTTAGCTCGTAAAGGTCAGCCTGCTAATTGTGGATATAGTGGACAAATAAGCTGGCTTCCAGAGAAGTGGTGAATGCTAATCGTTTGTTCCTCCCGGAGTTAGAGCGAGAGAAACCATTGTCTCTGCTACGGCTAGAGAAGTAACCCTCATGGGCCCAGGTTCCTGCCTGGTCAGCAGCTTGCAGTTGCAGAGGAAGTTGGAGCTGGGGCAGAGTGGACCTTGATGGGGATACTTAGTCCCCTTCCCCTTGCTGTTTCTAGGCTGCCAGGAAGTGAGTGGTTCCCTTTGCCACACTTTGTTTCCATGGTGGACTTGGTTGTACAGGCTCAAAGCGAGGGGGCCAGTTGGTCATACATGAAACCTCCCGTACCGTGAGCCAAACCCCGGGTTCTCACTCATAACTTTGTTCTCAGGTGTTTTGCTGCAGCAGTAACAAAAAGCTCCTAGCCCAACCGCTAATGTTAGTGTTTAATGAGTTGTGATTTTTCCTTTCTTTCAACCTCTGACTTTGCCCATGTTCTTTTTTGAGCTCGACATGGGGCTGAAGTGGAGCAGCCCGTCTCCATGAACAGCCCTGCCCGCAAATGCTATAACCTGTAGTGCACTCGGCCAGAGCAGCGACTTCCCGGTACAAAGCAGAAGTTTCACGGGGCTCTTCTGAGAAAAATGGTTTTATGGGTTTGTGGAGACCAAGAATCAGATATGGTTGTTTCCACTCATTCATTTCCTTACCCGCCATGTGCCAGGCATTCTGGTGGGAACTGAGAATAACATGGGGAACATGCGCAGACATGACCGGCACCGTCAGGAAGCTTATGTGCTGACCGAGGCAGAAAGCAAGCATGAAAAGCAAAGAGCCGCAGGCCGTGAAGAGGGAGGCCGGGGAGGAAATAGTGACAGGCAGTAAGTGGGGAGCCAGCTTCCCCTGAGCTGCCTGGGGAAGGTTCCTTGGACACCAGTATTTCGGGAATTATCTGAGGGGTGACAGGAAGCCAGTCTGGGAAGAGTGTTTTAGTCAGAGGGAACGGTTTGTGTCAAAGCTCTGCGGGGGAGTGGGCTGTTCCATGACAGTGTATGAGGTCAGGATGGTGCTGTATGGTGGGGTTTTCAAGATGAACCCAAAAGACAGTCCAGCACCTTTGACACGCTAGGTTTTACCCTGGCTTAAGTGTCACTGGAAGGGACCGCAGGGCTTGCTGTGTTCTTATGCTCAATCTGCTGGTCTCTGTAGAATGCATGTTAGAGTGGAAGGGTGGGAATCATGAGAAATGCCTTAGATATACCCTCTCCATATTAAGGAAACGGAGAATGAGGGAGTCATGGGGTTAGAAGGTAGGATGAACAAAGTGATATTTTATCTGATCCTGTAGGGACGATTGGAATTTTGACAAGCAGATTGGGAGAAAAGCAATTTCTAGAGATGGGCAGGGTGACCAAGTATGGACTGACGGGCAGGGGGCAAGTTTGGAAGTGGACCAGCATGAAACCATTGTGGGGACAGCAAATGCCAGGAAAATGCAGGCTTCTGCTCAGTTACAGGCACCCTAAAGGCCAGGCCACACTTTTAGGGGTTTGACTGTAAATCTAGAGGGGCCGTTTTAAAATTGTATCTAGGCACAGTTCCTTTACAATGAGTGTGTTCTGGTGGTGCGTTTGTCTTGTTTTTAAATGGGCTAGATCCACAGAGCCATTGCGTCCTTCAAACAGATGCCTCAGTGTGAGGATTGTCATATAACCTGCTCAACTCTGTCTACCGAACTTCACACCTACTGTCACAGTGTGCTGAGCCAAGTTGGACATGGTGACATCTGAGGCAGGGGAATGGCCATGAGTTCAAGGCTAGCTAGGCTAGAGTGGAAAATCCTGTTTCAAACAAACAAGCAAAAACCACAACAACAAAAGGAAAAGAAACCAATGTAATGGGACACTTGAAGGGTTATTGGTTTATTTCTTGGTTGATTTGTTACTCATTCATTTGTTTGTTCATTCATTCATTCAGTGAGTAATGTAACTGAGCAATAGCACTGAAGGAAGCACTACTTACCCTGGGTGGGAGGGGCTTCTGCTCCCCTTGTACCCTGCAGGTAGCGAGGGTTTATTTGGTAATTGTGTCCCCAATAGTAGGTGGCTTTGGCCCAGGTTAGACTACCTAGGGGAAGTGACATTTGAGTGACAGCCAGTACTGATCAAGGGAAAGATTGTTCTAGCAGATAGGCCTGCGGGGCAAGGCCTGTCTGTAGGCTGGGCTCCAGAGTCTGGGGGAGAAGGCCACAGAGATGTGGGCCCCCCCCCAAACAAGTGAAGAGGTGGTGGATGCAGCACCCTCAATCCTGGCTACAAGTCGCAGCCACACCTGACTCCTGTCCACCTCCCAGAACCAATCTGAATCCTCATGGCAGGTCTGAGGTTTCAGCGCTGTAAAATGTGGCTCTAATGTGGCTGTGGGTTTACTCTGGCCACACTGAAAAGCTTTGCAGAGGACTGCGAGAGACTCGGGCTCTTATTCTTTTTAGTTTTTAAAAATTATTTTATGTGCATTAGTGTTTTTCTTGTGTGTCTATCTGTCTGTATGTATGTCTGCCTGTCATTGTGTGTGTGTGTGTGTGTGTGTGTGTGTCTGTGTCGAATTCCCTGCAACTGGACATACAGACAGTTGTGAGCTGACGTGTGGGTACTAGGAATTGAACCCTGGTCTTCTGGCAGAAGAACCAGTGCTCTTAACCGCTGAGCCATCTCTCCAGCCCCAGGTTTTCATTCTTAAACAGAACATTTGAGTGTAGTGTGAAGGGTCACCAGAAAAAAGACGGGTGTCTTCAGGGACCCAGGCCCCTAGGACAGGATGAGAGACGTCGGTGCCTTGAAAGTGTCCGGCTCTGAGAGCATCTGTGAGAAGGGGCTGCTTTGGGGGAGCTGCGGGAAGGCTCCGAGGAAACGCAAGGTGAGTTTCTAGTGTGGGGACCTGCACAGTCATCTGAGTTAGGGACAGCTACAGGAAGGGAGGTCTGCTGGCATGGCAGACAGGAAGGGCATCAGGTGGCCTCCAGTGGCATGCCTCTCTGTTGTCCCCAGATGTAGCCCCTCTCCCAGCCCTGGCTCTCCACAGCTCTCTAGCCCCTCTCTCTGTGAGAGCACAGAGCTGTGAGGGTACACTGCCCCTCAGGCTGCCAGCTTCTTCCCAGCAGAACTCAAGACTTCCACATCGCTCTTCTGAGCGTTAGCTGCATTTTGTGACAAATGGGAATGAAGAGAAAATTCTCGGTAATCTTCCGCATTTTAATTCTCTGTTTTTCAACACTCTGGGTCCCAATGGGTTTCTTGCTGATTTTTTTTTTTTTTAAAGAAATATTCTGCCCGGGCTTTAAGCTAAAGGAGGGGATGCATACTGCAAATCCAGAAAATTGCCGTATTTCTGAGGATGAGCTTTTGCTTTTTTGCCATATTCTGTCCTTTGTTTCTTCCTAACCATAGAGGAGACGTTACCTGGCCAGTGAAACCCGAAACACAGATCCAGCTCAGCAGAATGTGGGAGCTCAACAAGCTTAAAATGCGTTAGAAAACTTCATTACCTGGAACCATTTTAAGTTGGAGAAAAGACTCCTTGTCTTTTAAGTGGCAGTTGGCCTCTTCAGCCTCTAGATCCTGGCTGAATAAAGACACCTGGGTGTGGGGGAGTGGTTACACCCACTGCTCTACCCCAAGGCTTTACCCAGCGTTCCTTGCCGCCTTTTCTGGATGGCTCAGAGGCTGGCACTGGATCCAGCTTGCTCCTGGCCTCTGTTGGAGGTGTACACCTGAGTCTCTTGGGTCAGTTGATAATGATGGGACTAGAAGCTCGGAGAGCAGGGATGTCAGTCAGGAAGGGCCTCGAGTCAGTAAAGACCCGAGGGCCACAGAGACCGGCTCTCATATATTTGGAAGTTGAGTGACCGAGAGACCTTTGTTCGGTGTTGGATATTAGAATTTAGAATTTACTTATTTAGAACTGCCGACATAGGTGTGCACAGGCCACAAATGCACGGGGCCGCTTTCTTCCATTGGATGTCCCTCAGTTCCTCTTCCCAGAGCCTGCGCTGGCTCATTCATTGCCTATAAACTTCCCTATAATTGATGCCAACTTTTTGGTAATGTAATTGGTGAACATTTTTATTAAAAATATATATCCAGTTCCCAGTAGTAAAACAGCATAGACTGCACAGGCCGGGGTGGGGCTGGTCTGTTTACTTGGGCAAGTACCTCCAGTGCTGTTTATTCCCCCTGACAAACTCACCCACTGACTGCAGTATCAGTGACTACACAGGCAGCGCTTCGAGACAGTGCTAAAGATTACTGACTCCTTCTTACAGCTGAAGAAGCCGGGACTCAAGCGTAGTAAGCTCATGTAGACCTCATAGCAGATAGGGTGTGAAGGGTACCAGGGTCTTCCTCACTTACGAGTCGTGGGACCTTGGGTGAGAGGTCACTGAAACTGGGACCATAATAACACATTTGCTCTAAGTTTTAAGTGAAGCAAGCACTTAGGACAGCGGCTAGTCCAAAGTAAACACACTGGACACTGATTTGTCCCAGCTCCACTCCGTTCCATAGCTTCTCCTTTTTGCTTCATGCCCAGACGGGCAGTACAGTAGTGTCTGTGGCTCTTCTCTCTTGGAGCCTTGAAGGAGAGGCTGAGAGCAGCAGACCCAGCAGCTCTAGGTTGAGTAAGACGTTTGCCTTGATTCCTGTTGCTTATGTATGGCTGCCTTAGTAGGGGACGGAAGTCAGCCACGCTTCATGCTATCTCCTGGTGCCTTAGGGTGTCTCAAGATTTCTCTTTTATCCTTTCTGGGTTTTCTTCTGAATTTTTCTTTTTTGGTTGACAAGAAATGTCTGTCATTAAAATATTTAAAAAATTACCTTTCTCTCCTAATGTTTTAGGTCACAGAAAGTTTCTGTGCATTGTTAAGGAGGTTAAATATGCCACTTAAGTGAAAGCTGTCCCTATGGAGAAATTAAAAAGTTTCTCCAATATAGAAGTTCTGAATTGCATTTTCCCTAGTAAGTTGGGTTAGAACTAGATGAATATTTTAATTGTGAGCATAATTGTAATTCAGAAATGTAACACATAGTCTAGGTCCCAGAGGATAAAGAAAGGTTACTTTTTTTTCTCTTTCTGAGTCATGGTCCCACTGTGTAGCTTGCCTGGAACACACTCTTTGTTATGAGTAGTTTTCCTGCCAGCCTGGTCGCACAGCCACATCAGTCCCAAATAACACACAGAGACACTGTAGTAGATATAAAGCTGTTGACCTTTTACTAGCATTTCTTATTGGCTAGCTCTGTCTATTATATTAACCCATTTCTATCAATCTAAGTGTTTCCATGTGGTCTTGGCTTACTGGAGAGAGGGTCTGGACCTCTGCTCTCTTGGTCCTTCATGTTGAATCTCCTCTTACCTCTCTCTGAATCCTCCTTTTCTCCTAGTCCCTCCTCTCTTGCTTTCCTATTGGCCAACAGTGCTTTATTCATTAACCAATAAAAGAAACATATGACATCTCCCATCATCCCCTTTCTTTCTAAAATAAAAAGAAGGGTTTTAACCTTAACATAGCAAAATATATAACAAAACAGTTATTGAATAAGAATCACAGTCAACAATGTTCAGTCCATTAGCATTTAGCAAGATTTAAAGAAAATATTCCATCATCTATCCTATCTTTGTGGGTCTAAAGTCCTATATGTGACTTATCTTTAATCCTAACTAAGGAAAACTATAACCATCACTACCTTTCTTCAACTCCATCAAAGACCACAGAAGGATAATATATAAACTCTAGAAATGACAGAGACAACTCCCTGCCTGGTCAGTCACCTGAAGTTCTTCTGTAATGTTCCATCTTTAGCCCATAGGCCATAGTGTGTCTGGCAGACTCCTCAGCAAAGCAGGAAACTTTAAACTGTCCATCTGTATTGGCAGTTTGTCAGTCACTTTTCTCTGTGTCCTGCAGACTGTCTGGCAGACTCTTCCATGAAGCAGGAACCCTGTAGCAATGTCAATTTTGTATCTGCAGTCACTTTCCTGTGGGTCCTGCATGTCCAGTTTATTCAGCATAAAGTCAAACAGTCCAGACAAGAGCAGTATCTTGCTCAAATGGTTAGTCTTGCCATATTGGAAGCAAACTCCATAACGCGTTTCTTCGATGTCCATCTTCCTTTCTGACACAGGTGGTGTTACCAGGAGCAGTTGTGCTTCATTGTTAAGAAAAACCCTAAACCATTTTAAATGTCATATTCTGTAGATCTTTGAAAGGTTTGAAGAATGACTATTTATCTCAAGTATGTCTCTATATATCTAAAAAACCTAACTAACCTAACTTTAAGTTTTGACTATCATAGGTAACAATCTATAATCTGTACTAAATTACACATTTTAAATGAACTATATAAACCCAATATCTAAACAAGAGAATATACATATCACAAAATTAACCTTAAATTTGTATCAATAAATGAAAATCTATTCCAAAACAAAGTATTCATTTCTAGACCATAATCCCCTTTTTACCTTTAAAAAGATTGGTTCTGATCATTAACCATTGAAATTGAAACCATAACTCTGCTCACACTTGTGACTGGAAACCAAAAACAGGTTGATGGGTGTTTGTCTGCTTTCTGTCTGTGACAGAGAACCCAAGGCAGTCATAAGGAGAGCAGGCATACTTGCCCAGGCTGTCAGAGATTTGAGCACTGGCCCATTGCTGTGCCCTTGTGATGAGAGTGTATGGAGGAATCCAGTTCCCCTCCTGGTTGTTAGGGAAGCAAGAAAAGAGAGAAAGAAGGGGCTAGCTCACCTTCCTCCCACTAACTCCATCCCATAAAAGCTCTGCCATCTCTTTGTAGCACCAGGAATGAGTGGGGGACGCTCGAGTTCCAAACTGTAACACGGGGACACTGGAGATCCAAACTGCAACAAGGTCTAAACACTGTCAGGCATTTTTTCCCCTCTATTCAGTAAAAGTTGTTTATGTTCTTGTCTAATGTTAGCATTCCTTGAAAAATTATCAATAGGGACACCAGTTCAAAACAAGAATTATGAAGAAAATGCTTCTCATCGACTGTTTGTCAACCCTTTTCCTGTCGTGAATGATTTGGACAGAAGTCCTGGCTCAGCGCGGGAGCCCCAGCAGGCGATCCTTGTAGTGAGAACCACTATCAGGAACCGTAGGAAAGTGGTTGGATTTAAGTGGCTTAAAAGGTGCCTGCTGCTCTCTGGTGAACTGTAGTTTAGGCTTTGTGTTCGTTTTGAAGGGAGATGTGATACTAGAAGCCCGCTGAGAGATGGCTGGTAAGTTTGGAAAACCTAGTACATCTCTGCTCGGCATCTTTCATCCATGTTAGTATGGCTCTGCCTCATTTCGAGGCCGTTCCTCCCAAGCCTTCCATAAATGCCTCCAAGGCTTTGGTGATGCTGGGCTGTGCCTTCTGTTTGCCATGCCACACCTCAGCCTTGTAATAACGGGGATGTTACAGACTGCTTGGTGTAAAGACGTGGCTGTTCTGATTAACACACAAGCGAAAGCGTTCTCAGTCCATCCCCTGTAGCAGAATGCTGTTCTGGAGTTTCCCTTTGGGCTGCCCTTGGTGTGGCTGTTTCTCTGGCAGTTTCCTTTTGTCTGTCTTGACTCAGCAGAGCTGCTACGACTTTGTCTTAGTTCCTATTCCCCCACTGGCTCGGGTTAAAACTAAGTCCGGGGTGAAGCCAGTCTTACTACTTCCTCGTTAATGCCCTCACCAACCTCTGCCCCCATCAGAAGACTGGCATCAACTGTCCTTGCTCCTTGCTGAGGAAAGTGCCACAAAAGCCTTGTTTGATTTGTCCCCTGTGTTTGATGCAGTGCCTGGAGCACTGGGAGGGAGATATTTTACTTAAAGGTTTGAGACTCCCTGTGGAGGAGTTGGATATGTCTGTGTCAAGGATGTCTGGTTGTAACTAACTCACCCTAGAATGATCCTGGACTTGTTTCCATGTTTCATTCTGTTGGCTATTTCTGTCTGGGCCCAGGCAGAAAGATCTGCTTTCCAAAATGTTACATCTCACATTCATCAAAGATCTGATTTTTCTCCCACTTTTCTGTCATTCCTTACACTAGTCATGTGTGTAAATGACCCAGCAGGATTCCTTGTGATTTATTCATTCGCGGAGAAAGCGAATGTCTGGGAGAGAAACCCAGACATTGGATGAGATGTTAAATGTCGGTCCCCGTCCATTACTTCGGAGAAGCCTTAGTCTAAGCCCCTCGTGCATGGGGAGCCTCCCCGGCCATCAGGGCCTCGTCCATCTTCCTCGTCCCTGCTCTGTGCTCCCTCAGCATGTTGCCAGCAGGTTGTGCTGTGATGCCCTGCATTTTGTCTGTCAGATGTGTACATTTGTTCCCTTTCTCTCACTTGATGTCCAGCGGTTTCCAAGCAGATACTTAGCGAAGTGGACTCTGCCTTAGAGCCTGGAGGATTCACGTTCACTTCCCCAAGCCGTTGTTCACACTGTCCTCGTTTCACAGGCTAAAAGCCAGTTTGAGAGAGGAGCCATGCTCAAGCTGGTGTGACTGGTAACTAGCAGAGCTGGTGTCTCTGCTGGTGTTGAATCTTTTCTGGGAGGACAGGGTCTCACTCCAGAGCCCAGGCTGGTGTCACGCTCATGACTCTTGCGGGTCAGCCGCATGAGTGCTGGGGTTACAGGCATACACCACCCTGCCCAGTTTGGAGTCTGAATACTGACCTACTTAGCTGTGATGGTTTGGATTGGAATGACCCCATAGGCTCAGGTGGTGGAAAGCTTGCGTTGTCGTTAGGGAGAGGGATTAGGATGCGTGACCTTGTTGGAGGAAGTTTGTCACTGGCTTTGAGGCTTCAAGGGCCCAAACCAAGCCCAGGGTCTCTCTTTTCCTGCTGCCTGGGGATCTGGATATAGAACTCTCAGCTACGGTGTTTGCCTGCATGATTCCATGCCCTACACAATGAGGCTGATGAACTAAACCTCTGGAACTATAAGAAAGCCACAATTAAGTGCTTTGTTTTGTAAGAGTCGCCACAGTCATACTGTCTCTTCATAACAGCAGAAAGGGGCTAAGCCCTTAGTTTAAATAGGTCATCATATTTCATGCCCTCCTAGAGAAAAAAAAAAAGTCATGCTTTCTGCTTCCAGCAGCCGCCAACAGTCCTCAAGAGTATGTTGACAGAGGTCCAGAGGTCCAGGCACCATGGTGAAGCACTTTTAGTGCTGAGATCAGAAGGCAGAGGCAGGGAAATCTTTCTGAGCTGAGGCCAATCTGGCCTACCTAGCTAGTTCCAGGCTAGGCATGGCTGCATGGTGAGACCTTGTTGGGAGATGTTGTGAAGGAAATGTCATAAAGAAATCTTAGAACAAGCTTGTGATAGACTTGAAATGGTGTTTTTTTTTGTTTGTTTGTTTGTTTTTTATTTTGCTTTTGCTTTTTTTTTATTTTATTTTTTTGTGGGTGGGGGGCAGGATTTCACTACATAATCCTGACTGGCCTCAAATTGAGATACGTGCCTGTCTCTGCCTCCTGAGTGCTGGGATTAACCATGCCCAGCTTGAAATGATGCATTTTTATACAACACAAGTCCTCTGAAGAAGCACACACTCAAGCAACTTGAATTTACATCACCAGAAACTTTTCCAATCAAAATAAACACTTATTAACATTTGTGCCCACACAGTTGTTCTTCTGTGTATCTGCAGATGCTTACATGTGTGTAGGTGCATGTGTGGCATAGCATATGTGTAGCAGTCAGAGGGCAGCTTGCAGGAGTGCATCCTCTCCTTCTGCTATGTAGGATCTGAGGATGGGACTTAGGTGGTCAGGCTTGGTGGCAAGTGCCCCTACCCATTTCACCATCTTGCTGCCCTCACTCTGCCTTCCACAGTTTTAAAGCAAAGAACCAAGTGTTTACATTAGAAGAACCCCAAAGCTAAATGACTTCCTTATGTATCCAAATATCCTTATGTATCCAGAGTTGTGCACTTATTAGCAATCACTTTTTCCTCCTGTTTATTCTAATTGAGCTTATTATTATAATTATGAAGTCTAATTAAGCAGTGCATAAACCCAGAAGATACGACTATGAGTAGTTGCTTCTGCTAAGACAAAGTCAAATGCTTCGGGAAAATGTGCTAAGGATGGCATTCTAAAGCACCCACTCTGGAAGCCCGAGTGGGTGGCATAACTGTGAAAGATTTGAGAAGAAATATTAAAAGTCATGAAGGACTCTGCATTCACGTTGATTCACATATTTAAATTTTTGTTCCACATTAAAGGGACTAAAACAGAAAGTGGAGCAGGAGATGGAATATGAATATGATTTATGCAGACATTGTAGCGTCTCCAGTGCTAAGTCAAAATAAAATGTCCCAGGCAGCAGGTGGTTTTTCAATTATTTTTTAAAATGAATCCCCCACTTTACTGGCTCTGAAATTAAGCAATTTCTGGGCCTGTTTTAAATAAAAATGCTTGCTCTGTGTATAGCTTGAAAGTATTATATAACTTACTGTCTATTTTTCCCTCCAGTTCATGGATATGTTTAAAGCCAATGAATATAGATGAAATGGTTTATAGCCTGTGTTGGCTTGTCTTTTGTCAGCTTGAGCAAGCTAGAGTCATTATGGAAGAGGAAACCAGTTGAAAAATGGCCCCATCAGATTGGCCTATGGACAAGCCTGTGGTGCGTTTCCTTGATTGATGGTTGATGTGGGAGGGCCCATCTGCTGGTGAGTGGTGCTACTCCTGGGCACATGGTCCTGAGCTGAGTAAGCAAGCAGGCTGAGCAAGCCAGGATGAGCAAGCCAGTAAGCAGCATCCCTTCCTGGCCTTTGCATCAGCTCCTGCCTCCAGGTTCCTGCCCAGTTAGTTCCTGCTCTGAAGCCCCCCAGTGATGAGTTGTTAAAAGCTGAAATAAACCCTTTATTCCCCAAGTTGCCTTTGATCATGGTCTTTTATCACAGCATCAGAAAAAAAAAATAGACAAGTAATTCTGACACTTAGCCACATGCCATAGTTGCAGAAAAGTACCCAGCTCGTAAATGTCCATTAAGTTATTGATTTGAGAGATTGACATTATCGATAATGACATGAACACGTCTCTGTGAATCCACCATGGCAATAAAAATAAACAAAAACCATTTCTTATAATGTCAGGAAAAGAAGTGTCCTCCATGGCCTCGGTGGCCTCGTCTTTCCCACTAGAGAAACCTAACAGTGCAGTGTCTGCCTTTGAATTTTATGTGAGTGAAATGTCGTAGCTCAGTTTTGGCCCATTTGATTTAGCATCTGTTTGTGAGAGTCGCATGCTAACATTTTCCACCCATGTCTCTGCTGTATGTTATTCCACGGAAAGAACACGTCACAGAATTACTCCTTCATTTGGTGGCAGCCACTGAGGTCGTTTGGAGTTCAAGGCTGTTTGTGACACAGTGCACCTGTGGCCATTCATGTGTCTGTGTTGTGGCTTCAAAGTGCAGGTTTGGAACCGTGTCTGTGTAGATGCTCTGAGGTGGCAGTGCAAAGCCATGTTTACCTTGAGGGACCCTGCTAAGTGACTGACCTAGATTACTGTCACCACCAGTATCTGTGATGTATCTGGAAGCCATTTAGTTTTAATGTCGTTCTTTCCAATGGGTACAGAGTATTTTATGAGTAACATCTCAGTTTATTTGAGCCATCCACATTTGAGTTCACTCACGTGAACTGTGTGGTCATGGACATTTATACACTCATATTTAAGTACCTTTGTCTTCCCAGAATTCACTTGAGACATTGGGCTTGAGTTCCACAGCACGTACCTTCCTCTTCCTGTGCGTTGTTTATTCTTTCCCCAATCACCTGTGATTGACACAGCCTCCACTCATACGAATCTGGAGAGGGAGAGTTATATTATTTGTATGACTTTCCAATTTGATAGGAAAAAGGAATAACTCATTGTAGTTTGTTTTGCTTTTCTCTCTTGAGACAGACTTAACCTTGAACCCTTGATCCTGTGCCTCTGCCTCCCCAGTACTGGAATTACAGGTGTGTGCTAGTATGCTCGAATTCTGAATATTTTATTGCTGGTGAGATTGAACAAGTTTTCGTTTAGCCAATAACTTTCATTTTTCTTATTGATAGTGTTTTTATATATATCATAGATGATAATCATGTGTCACATATATTTATAGAACATAAATCTGTATAGTATATTAACTAACCAGTATGTCTTCATTTTTGGAATAGGCCTATTTTTTGTGGGGGTTGAGAGGAGGAAGAAGGAAGGGTGGGAGGAGAGAAAGAGAGAGAGAGAGAGAGAGAGAGAGAGAGAGAGAGAGAGAAAGAGAGAGAGAGAACACTTCGTTCCTAATTCATGCCTTTAGATCATTTAACAATATCGTATCAGTAACATACTTAGTATGTTAATAACCAGATAAGCTAAAAGGAAGATTATATGAATAGGAAGATCATTGGCATTCGATCCAGAAGGTGGTTCTAGACATAACTCCATCACTTTTTACCACGGTGATACTAGATAGCACACATACTCTTTGAGCCTTAATTTCCTCTTCTACACAATACATAGACTTATGCCCACCCTCTAAGGGCTAAGTGAGATCATCTAAAAAAAATTATTGCTCAGTTGGGGGGATGTGCCTCAGCTGGTAAAGTACTTGCCTGCATTTATTAGTTCCAGGGTTCCGTCCCCAGCACTGCCTAAACCCAGGTGTGGTGGCACTCACCTGTAACCCCAGCACTTGGGAAGTAGAGGCAGGAGGAGCAGGACTTCAGGGTCCTCCTGAGCTACACATCTGAGGCCAGCCTGGGCTAAATGAGATCCCCTCTCAATCACAAATAAGAATAAAGGTGGCACACAGTAACTGCTACATCATAGAAATTATAATGCTAATATGTTGCAAGCATAGCTAGTGTAGAATGTATTATTTTCTTGAAATTATCTTTTCAGGTAGCCTGATTTAGGAAATAGTCCTAGCAAACATCTTTCTTGTTTTGTGGTTTTTGGGGTTACAGTCATATTTGCGTGACTCTTTCAGAAAGAAATGGTTTATTGCTTTAAAAATAAAAATGAAGAAGTCTAAGTTGATGTTCTTTGCTGCCACTTGGAGGGTGTATGTGGCTTATTAGCTTTTAGGGCAGTGGGCTTTTCTGCAGCATTGACAGTCCTCACGAGCTTGTTAGCCACTGCTGTAGGAAAAGTCATTTTGATCTGTGACAGAGGCAGAGTAGTAAGAGCACTGAGTTGGAAATCTGTATTTTGGGCCTTTCATTAAAATGCACCCTTCACAAAAGAGGCATTGTGGATTTGCATTGCAAAGGGTAGCTTATTTCCTTCTGGAACTCTTGAAGCCAAGTAATTTAATTATGTCTCTGCCATAGCCTTTTATCTCCCTCTGCAAGGGAACTTTCTCTCCTCTGACAGTTCATATTGGAAGCCAGTCTTCTTATCCCTAGAATTAATTAACATGCAAATACTTGTCGAGAGACACAGGAACACTGCTTTTTCAATTAGCTTTTAAATGTCACTCTTAATGATGGTAGATTGTCTCTTTAAGGGAAAAATTAAACTGGTGCAGTCTCTTGCTTTTTCCTAGTGAATACCATCATTGATTTTTCTGGCAATTGGGTATTCATGGGCTCTTTAAGTTTTCATCATCAGGGACTAAGGGAGACAAGTTTGGAGGGGACTTGTTCTCTGACTCCTGAGTGCTGGGAGTCCAGTGTGCACCACCACACCTGGTCCTAGAAGGAGAGTTTTGAATCTGGTGATAGAGAATGGGTAGCAGTTGGTTAGGAAGTTGGTCTGCTCTGAAACATGAACACACATACACATAGGTTCACGTACACACGTATGTAATTGATGTAGCTGGCCTTGACTTAGTGTGGGTGTGCATTGGGAAAAATTAGAAGAAAACAAAAACAAATCAAAACTAACCCTAGCATTTTATTTTATGTTTGCATTTTGTTTTAAAATCAAACCACCCATGTCAAATTAACATTTAGCCTTCACAGATTACTATTCATCTATCATTTTGTCAAGTTTTGGCCAGTAAATAATTGCATGAAATAACCTTTTGAACACAGGTCAGTCATCATCAAATGTCTTCTTGAGCCAGTAGTTTTTTTTTTTTTTTTTTTTTTTTTTTTAAACAGGATCCATCCATCCATCTAGGCTCACTAATCATGGTTTTTAGGTAGTTATATACCCTTTAATGAATTTGAAGAAGCAGAAATAAGAAGCATGGAATACCAGTGAGCTAAGAATTATGGGAGGGGATAAATACGTGGCCTGTTGAGTTGAGCAACTGTGTTGTACAGGTTGGTTTAGGGCTCTCTTGAGAAAGGCTCCTGTGAGTTGAGCTTAGTTTTGCAAACGTTGATGGCAGTATTTGATTAGCATCTCCAGGGTAGTTGTCAAACAACAACCAAAGAGTATGGGTTGCCTGTAGACTGGCAAATAGGACTGTGGGTTGCAGTCTTGGATGAGAGTTTCACCGTAGGTGGCAGAGCTTGGCCCTGGAACAGGGCTCTTCTGGTGTGTGTGTGTTTCTTCCACAGTCATATACTACTTTCTGAGGATGCGCGTTGTATTCAGAATTTGGGGTTTAGGGTCAAGGTTGCTAGGGATCAGTGAAGTAACAGGCATGCTTGCTTCAGCACCCCAGGTCCTCCGTCCTCGACATTCGTTTGTCCATAACTTCCCACCATTTGTCTAAAGTAAGGCATCAGGGAATGCCTAGAAGGATTATTTGCATTATTTTAAGACACACATTTGAGATTCTAAGTGTATTCCCATGGTAATAATCTAAGCTATACAAAAAGGATAGGAAATTCAAAGTAATTGTCCATTTCTGCCAAAATTCTAATCCTTTTTTTTTTTTTTTAAAGAAAGTGAATCTTTTTAGATATGGATAATTATGGATAATCAAGTGCTCAGTTGTTTAATGGAAGTAGATTTCTTTAATATTTGCATTTCCTGTAACCTGCTTGCACTGGAATCTGTAGGAGAGCTTTCTTGGTTCCTGCTTTGAAATATCTTTTTGACCAATATAGCCGTTTGTCTTTGTACTGTATGCACTATGCTGCACAGAGCATCCTTGGAGTCATCGGCAAACTGGTAAAAGGATCATTTGTTGAGGACTTAGTGTGAAATCCTTAGGTTCAGTTTCAACAGTTTCCGTCCTGTCCACAGTGCCTGTGAATGGCTGCTTACCATTTACTTCTTTTAAAATAGAATCCCAAACTCAAGGCCAGGAGAAACAGAGAGAGGAGCTAAAAATAAGTGGTGGCTAAGATTTATGAAAGCCTAAATTCACACAAAAATTTGTACAGGGTGGCATTATGCATAGCAGCTAAAGTGTGGGGACAACCTCAGGCTCATCAGCTGCTGAATGGATACACAGATGTGGCAGGTAAATACAATAACAATGCCATTATATAGCATGGATGAACATTATTCAGCAATGTAACTACACTGTGGATTGAACGCCTTTATGCGACATGAAAACAAGCCAGTCAGAAATGATCATGTATACTTCTCTGCAGTGTCCAGAATGGCAACTCCTGAGGGACAGAGAGTGGGTTTGTAGCATCCCAGAGCAGAGGGTGCAGGGGTAAGGATTTCAGAATTGGGTGCTGATTGGCACAATGTTGCCATTGGAGCGATAGAAATATCCTAAAATTAGATTGTGGTGGTAGTTGCACAAGTCTGATTATAGGAAAACCCACTGAAATGCATATTTTAGATGGGTTGAATTTTATGATGTGTGAGTTTCAAGCCATTGAAGCCATAAAGGAAAATTGAAGTAAGTGGTACTCCATGCACGGGGAGGGACAAAGGGCACAGGCTTCACTGTGGGCTTTTGGGCCAGACAGAAGGCAGTCATAACCAGAGTGCCAGGAGTGTGTCGGAGACATGCATTCGTTTGGGCTAATGACAGCCGGCTGCCGGGGTGCATTGTGCAGACTCAAAGCAGTCAATGTCATGTTCTTCAGGGTCGGAAAGGAGGGCAGCTGCCTGAATTACGGCTCCGTGCGTGCTTAGCCCTGCAGATACACAGGAGGCCCTGTTCTTCTGGAAGCAGTAAGAGCTTCCTTTGCTGACCTACAAATGCCTGCTGTGCTTCAGCCATTGGAAAAGGCAGGTCCAAGAAGGGGAAGCTGGAGGAGCTGAGCTCAGCTGCTGACTCAAGGAAAGTGAGAGGAATACCTAAGGTCACAGACAGACGAGGCCCTTATTCTTGGAGAATACGTGCAGTCTGTTTGAGGGTTAGCAATGAAAAGTTTTCCTACGTAGTGGAAGTCACTGTTCTTTTGGAAGGGTTTGCTAGTGAATAGCGTGATAGGAATAAGAATGTTTAAAAGGGAGTAAGCATGGTACGTGGCTCCAAGTTTTGTTGGTAGATAACATTCAGCTCAAGGAATTGTGATTAACTTTGCACTGCACACCGGAAGTTAAGGGGAAGCAACAGGCCTCTTCCCCAAGCCCATGTGTCCTGGTCTCTGTGCCTTTGAATACTCACTCCCCACACCTGTGCATAGGCTGGATTAAACCCAACATCTCAAGCCCTTTCAGTTATGTTCAGGTCTGAGATTTTCAGCTCAGGACGAACTGGGGTTCCCATGGTTCATTGGAAGGCTAATGACCTTTCCATAGTCCTGCTGGTTTACTGACTTTACTTCATAAACCGGGGACAGTGGGGACAGTGCATATGTGTGGGCCAGCGTTGACCCAGTAGCCACGTCACTCTGGACTAGGCAGAAGTCTTAGTCTTTTTCTTGGTCACTATTTTTTTGTCACTGTGGACATGTTTTGGTTTTGGTTTTGCTTTTTTTTTTTTTTTTTTTTTTTTTTTTGTGATTTGGGTCCATAACTCAGTGGTAGAGCACTTGCCTTCCATATATAATACCATAGGCCTAATCTCCAGCACCTCCAAAACAAACAAAAACTAAACAAAACCCTTGGAAAATAAAAGTTAGTCTTGATGTTTGATTAGCAGATATACAGGAATCTCAGCTACTTTAAAAAACGTCAATGAGTTTTTCTTATTTATTTTTTTCTTTGCTTCCGATTTTACTGTGAATTACTAAAAAAAAACTTTAGTAATAAGGAAATGTGGTTAATGATTCAGTGTGAGGAAGGGGAAGAGAGTATTGCCTGCTGGGCACGTGGGTTGAGCAGGGACTGGAGGATATTTTTGCATTTATTGCTATTTTTAGTCTAAGGCTGTGACTGACTAGGAAATCACTAAGCTTAGTTATGCTCCTGACACACAGCGTTCCCCTGGAGTCTGGAAAGTCTCAGACTTTGGGAAAACCATGCTTCCCTGATGGTTGGAGCGTAGTCCCTCTCTGATGTAATTTCCTCGTATTCAATAAATGAAGAATAGCATTTTGGCAGGTATACTACAAAATAATGTAAATTATTTTTTTTCTGTTAGTCAAATGTGAACCATCACACATAACCACAGAAGGCTTTTGTTTCCTAAATGGATTTTAAAGACAGCTAGCCATGGCCTACGGTAGAATTCCTTTTGGGTCTTGTGGTGGTTTACTAGAAATAGCTACAAATTCACAGGACTCATGAATACAAGAGCAAAGTTCGCCACCATTTTATGAGTTGAGGGTAAACTTTCATCCTGTGCCAGCCCCCTTAGAGTCTGGCTGTGAACAGTCCTGATTAACTTCAACGCACAGCCTGTTTCTTCACCATTGGCACTAAATCATCTTAATTATGCTTGGGCAGCTATTATTAGTGTAGTCAAGCAAATGAGAACTTCCTTTGTTGGTTTATGAGTGTAAGATCATCCAGTTATCCCAGTTGCCACAAGCCGACATGTAGCCATTGATGGAGACTTTCAGTCCTTTCAGTGTCTGAGAGATGGATGTTGCACACCAACTCAGAGAACGGCTTACTGAAGTGATATTGACTAAATCCTTGGGCAGTAGTAAGCATAGTATTGTTTAGTGGCTGCAAAAGAAGAAAATTGTGTATAATCGGTTTTATTACTGTATACTCCAGAGGAAGACAGGTATTTTCAATGTCCACATACTTGAGAAGATGCTCCAAAGAGAAGGAAAATAAAGATAAACAATGGAAAATCCAGGCAGCAAGAGCATAATGTTTTAGATAGGGAGGAAAAAGGGAGGGGCCATTTGAAGAGCAAGCCGCTGTTGTTGGGCTTGGATCTCAAGAGAACACACACAGAAGGCTCGGGAAGGAGCAAACAAGCACACAATCAGAACAGTGTAAACCAGCAGCAAAGTGTCCACAGAGCTTAAGTTCAGACCCCCGCTGCATCTGCAGGGACTATGCCAAACCCAACGGAAGAGGGCCTTTACAACCGTGTCCAGAGTGCGCCTAAGTAGACACTAAGCTCATGGCTTGAGGCATGTGGAGTAAGAATGGCAATACCTAGATTCCTTCTCCTCCTTCCTCTCTCTACCTGGAAGTACCTATGCCTCCTGCCTAGTTACTGGCTGTTCAGCCTTTATTTACACCAACCACAGCAACACACTCTCACACAGTGTACAATATCCCACAACAGGTGAGAGGCTAAGATTCAGATTCTGGCTTGAATCAATTCAATATCTGGCTCTTTTTTTTGTGTGTGTGGGGGTGCAATTTAATATATATATATATATATATATATATATATATATGAAATGTATACAATGTATGCACATGTATACCTATGAATACAGTGTATTGTGATCATGTTTGTTCCTTATTGCCCCCTTTCCCCTCCCACTCTTGCTGACCCATCTTCCCAATTATTCATAGTTGGGGTTTCCATTGCTGTGAAGAGACACAATGGCCACAGCAACTCTTACAAAGGAAAACATGTAATTGTGAGGGCTGGCTTACAGCTCAGAGGTTCAGTCCATTATCATCCTGGTGGGATACAGTGGCATGTAGGCTGACATGGTGCTGGAGAAGGAGCTGCGAGTCCTACATCATGTGCAGGCAGCAGGAAGTGGTCTGACCCACTGGGTGTGGCTTCAGTATATAGGCGACCTCATAGCCTGCCTCCACGGTGACACACTTCCTTCAACAAAGCCACACCTACTCCAGCAAAGACACACCTCCTAATAGTGCCTCTCCCTTTGGGGGCCTTTCTCTTTCAACCCCACCACACACTTCCATAGTTGCTTTTATTTTAAATGTTGGACTCACTGGATTTAATTAGGGTAGCTTGTGTTAGCACGGGCAGGAGTTATTTACTGGAGCACAGGGAACGCACCGGGGCTACACCACTGAAGAAATGAATGTCCGCCTTTTTTGAGTAAGCATCCCAACTCTCTTGCCTCCCTAACAGCAAGCTTTAAGTGATATTGTCAGGCACATAAATAAACAGGAAAAACCCAATAGATGGCATTGGAGAGCCACGGTACGTAACCATAGCTGAAACAAGGAAATGCAATACCGAGATCATAATGAAGGAAGCTGCAGGCCGGCTGGCTCACTCCCACGGTGCTTACCTACCCCGGGCAGGGCCCCGTGAATGATTTGTAGCACTGCAAGAAGACTGTCACTTTAGGCTTTTTGAGCCCAAAACTGTTGATATTGACCCTTGGTAAATCATACCTCGTGTCAGGTATGTGTCAGATCTGTAAAGTTCCAAGTGAAAGGAGAGAGCCTTAGGAGACAGCTGTGTTCACAAAGCAGGCCGTGTTGGGTTCTCCAACCCCATGATCCTGTTGTTGGAGGATTTCATAGGAGGTTATAAACAAGGGCTCAGAAAGGTAGATTCATATTTGATTTAACTTCTTTTGCAGACTATTGATTTTCAACAGGTTTTACTGAAATGATATTGAGGTTATGTCACTCCTCTGGACCATTAAAATAGTAACCCTCATCTAAGAAGGAAATACGTTTTGGGCCTGGGTTGCTCTTAGCGAACCCATGACATTTCCTGGCATTTATTGGTTCCCGAGTGCCTGGGGATCTTCTTCCCCTGTCTTCGGAGTGAGAGGCTGTGGAAGTCGGTGCCTCCTCTTGAGAGGGGCAGTGTGGGAAATGGTAACCCATGACAATCCGTTCACAAACTCTGCTAGGAATGGGCAGTGAGCCCAGTGCCCGCCCGTGACTAAGGGAATCACTCTCTTCCATTTTCAAAATCCAGGTCGGAAAATCCAGGTTGGGTTTGTTTGCCTTCTCTTTGACTCCTCGGAGTTTCAATTCTCTCGTCTTGGCTCTGTGACTCAAAACATTTAAACAGGTTAGGCTCATCCTTATGTGTGGGGCTTTTTATCCCTCTTTATGCTTTGCCCTTTGAAATATGAGGAGGAATGGGGCATGGTATGTCCAATAGCTTAAGGTGGAGGTAGGCATCTGAAGCTATAAACGGAGATACGGCACAGTGGGGTATTGAGACATTTCCCCATGGTTTTGGAAGTTCAAGAAGAGACCAGAGTATACCTGCTAGTGTTATAAAGATGCCTCCCTGGGCAGGACAGTCCAGAAGACCCCTGCCTCTTATGATCCTATGACTACGAACAGTTCTGTTTCATATATATCACAGGCCCTGGGAGCTGTCAGTCAAAATGAGGGCCAGGTAGATGGAAGAGTGGGTAAAAGATGCAGCTGTAATCTGAGTCCCCTGAAATGAGACCGGAAGCGAGGCGGGGGAATGGATGGGCAGCTCACAAGCTCACAGTCTTCCGGACTGCATTTCTGTCACAGAAACAACAGTGGGAAGCAAGAACTGACTCCGGAAAGTTGTCCCCTGGCCTGCACGTGTGTGCTGTGGCATGCACATATGTCATGTGTGCTCCCACACACATACTAAATGAATACATAAATGATCGACTGAAACACCTTGCAAGTGAAAGACCATTTTGTCACTTTACCATTATCAGCCAAGAAACCTGTGTGTCATCTTGAGATCCCAGAAGTCGCTGACTTGATGACTCATAGGGAACAGTAGTTGGGCAATGGGTGCATTCCAGCAGCCTTTCAGTTTCTTGCAGGTATTACGAGGCTGTTTGTGGCTCAGGTGTGAGATGCTGGGCTGTCACCACTCCCCTTATTCTGTTTTGTTGATTATTAAAGAAGAGAAATAAAGGTTTGGTCAAGAGCCCATGGGCATACACGACGGTGCCGAGTTCTCAGCTTCACAGACATCTGAATGAATGAAGTCGATCTCGCCCACAGATGAGCTGGAAGCAGTGCTGCAGGCAGGGTTTGGGTTTTCAAAACCAAGCAGCGGTTCTTTGAAAATAGCCGCGTTTCCCACAGCAATGAGTAAATTACCTGAAGTGAAGCAGGATTATGTCTCATTAGCAAAACCATATATTGCCAGGACTCAGGGCTGGCATTCAGGACGAGACTGGGATGAACTCTGTGGCTGTGTCTCTGTCCGAAGACCTCGGAGCAGCTCAAAGTGCTCAGAGCACAACACGCTCTTAACAGTGAGAAGTGGGCAGAAGGCCCCAACCCCTACCTCACTGCTGCTGAGGGTGTGTGAGTGGCTGTCGCAGGGCCTTGTCCAGTTCCGAGGGCCACCGCGATCACGGCAGGCAGGTATCTGCCGCCAGGCCCATTCTTGCCAGTTCCTGAGCTCTGCACCGGTCCTCTTGTGGACACGTGTTTAGGTCCCCAGCTGTCTTGACGGACCGGAATCGTTGGAAAGCGGTCACTGACTGACACTATTGGGTGAACTTGATCTGGACTGCTGACAAGGCCACAGATCCACGATCACAAAGCTCTGGGGACTCTTGCACCCTGGTGGCTCCCTTCCCCACATCTTAGCTTGAGGTTCTTTGCAGTGGGTACAACAAATGCTCTTTGAAGGAATAATAAACAGCAGACTTTTTTGGTTGTTTGTTTGAGACAGGGTCTCACTATGTAGCTCTGACTGCCCTGGAGCTTACTATATAGATCAGGCTGGCCTCGAACTCACAGAGATCCTCCTGCCTCTGCTTCCTGAGTGCTGGGATTAAAGGCATGCGCCGCCATCGCTCTGACTGCAAGCCTTTTACCCACGTCTGTACTTATAGACCCTTGTGAAAGAGCCAGACTAACACAGACACTGGTATCTGGCTGTGTGTGGTTTGAATAGGAATGACCCCATGGGCTCGTATGTCTGAATGCTTGGTCATTAGGAAGTAGCACTACCCGAGAGGAATTAAGAAGTGTGGTCTTGTTGGAAGAAGTGTGTCACTGGGCGTGGACTTTGCGGTTTCAAAGGTCCAAGCCAGGCCCAGGGTCTCACATTTCCTGCTGCCTGTGATCTGGATGTAGAACTCCCAGCCACTTCTCCAGCATCCTATCTGCCTGCTCGCTGCCACACTTCCTGCCACGATGACAATGGACTGAACCGGGGAAGCCATAAGCAAGCTCCAATTAAGTGCTTTCGTAAGAGTTGCTGCAATCATGTCGTCTCTTCCCAGCAACAGAACGCTAAGTCAGGCTGTGTGTATGCAAACATGGCCTTCAAACCCTGGCTGTTGACTAACACGGACACTGGTTTCCAGCTGTGGGTACAGATGTGGCGTGCAAACGCTGGCTGTTTCAATTCTGCTGTCATCACCCTTTTCTTGCCCAGCTTTGCTATTATTTTCCGTTTGCCCATTGTAAGCAGTAGCAGCCTGTTATTTTCACTCATCCGTCTCCCCTCTTGCTCTTAACCCATCTCCCTTCCCCACACCCTTCCTCCTCCCCTTCCTCTTCCTCCTCCTTCCAACTTCTGTGCCTGTCATTTCTCACTCTCCTCTGGCCTTCTGTCTGCAATTCCAGTCTCCGTCAGCAAACCCACTCCTCACTTTAGCCCACACCTTATCTTAGACCCTAGTTCCACCCTAGTTTATGGCCTTGGTTGGACTCCTCTGTCCAGGTAAGCCTCTCTCACGGGGTCCAAAAACTAACGTGGGAAGGACATCTCAAAACGAATAACAGAGAAACGGAAAGATAGTTTTTAAATAGTACTTTGTCCTTCACAAACTCTTTCTTACAGTGAGGAATGTGAGCCTCCCTCCCCTGGTTACATCTTTTCTGAGCATAACACCTCACGTCACCAAAACGCCGTGTATTGCACTGACATGTGCATGCAAACGAGGCAGATGTCTGTATGTTCTGTAGGGTTATTTTTAGCTTGGCGTTCACTTAGAAAAGGGCATCCTTGCCTGTCTGTGCCTGTTCTCGCCCATAGCTCCTACAGAGAGGGGCTCGGGCTCCACAGCTGCTTCGCTCTGGGGCATCTTCCTGTTGAGATACGTAGGAAATCGTTTATGATGACTTACCATGTACACTCAGTTATCCCGGAAAAGCCCAGCCCCCAGCATACATTCTAAAGTAGACTCTTAAAGCTGACTCAACAAGGTCAGTTAAAGTGTTCTCATCTTGCATCGGAGGTATTTTAATTTATCTCCATCTTTAGTCAGTGGTGGTTAAGGATGCTTTCTCCATTGTAGACAATGAAAAATCCCTCCTTCCCACCCCTCCAGCCTTCCCTTCTGCTACTGGAAGCTTCCATCTTTACCTCACATATTATTTATCCAGACATTGTACTGAAGGCCCTGTAAGGAAGGACTGACTTACTCAATTGGATGATAGAGACTTTATCAATTACACTTCTCAAAAATATAAAAATGCTACCAAATAGTGCATATTTCTTCTACTTTGGAAAAATTACAAAAAAAATTATAGTATTTTTGACTGTCATCTGAAAAATGAACACACTCCAAAGCTGTCTGGATTCATTGGCTCAGCAGAGCCAGACTAAAAGTACACCATGCACTAAATGATGGCAGAACAGATTCTTCTTTAGGACATTTATGATGGGCTAGGCTCTTCTTTTTTTCTGTCTCTGTGTGTCTCATTATTGGCAATGATCTCTGAAGATCAGACTGTTTTCCCCCTTTGTATAAAGTTAATCAAAGGCATCCTCTCAGTGCCTCGAGCTGTTTTCCATGTTGAATCAGATCCTTGTCATGACTGCTCTTTGGCTCCTACACAGAGATGAGGTTTACTGAGTAGCAGAGCATGTGATGTCATGAATACCTTTTGACTAATAACCAGGTTCTATTATAAAAAGCCATCAAAGGAATCAGAAGGAATAAATGCAGGGATTTGGTTTGGTGTGGGCAGACATCATTAGTGTGTGCACACGTGTGTGTGTGTGCATGTGTGTGCATATTTGCATGTGTGTGTATGTGCACGTGTGGGTGTGTGCGTGCTCGCCTGTGTGCACGCGTGTGTGCACGTGTGTGCTTGCGTGTGTGTGTGTGTGCTCTGTGACTGGGCTTACATGCTGTGGCACACACATGGCCGTCAGAGGACAGCTTTAGGGTTGGTTCTGGGGATGAATTCCGGTTGTCAGGTTTGCATCATTGTGTCCAGTGCTCCTACTCATCTCCTCAGGTGCCTACGTTTGCTTTAAGATCAAATATAGGAGGAAGATGTTTGTTATGGAGAAGCTGGGCGTTTGCTTCAGCATGTTGCTCTCTCTGTTGTCAGATGCTAACATTTTAATTTTGTTTGAACGTCACAGCAATCTCATTCCAGAAATGACAAGTCCCAGAGCAGTAATTGCTGGGCTCAACATCCAGGGTGGGATCAGGCAGTGGCCGCCCTGGAGCCTTGGTCCCAGTGGGATTGCTGTCTCTGCTGTCTGGAGAGTTTGCCATTCAGCTGGGTGATTGGTTGGTATAAAATGCTGGAGATTCAAAGAATTTTAAATTCATCATATATTAGAGCACACACACACATACACACACACACTCGGCCACACATATGCACATGCACACACATATGTATTATGAATTTTCAAAATGGAGTTTGCAGCATGGCTATATTCAAGCAGCATTTCTGACATTTTTTTTTTCTTCAGAAAGGAGGAAGAGTTAAAGTAATTTCACAGGTCTTGTTACCCAGAGAGTTGAAAAGCTGAACAGCTGGAACACTGAGCAGTGAGCTGCTTTATTGGTAATTGAACACAGTACAACTTACATCAAAAGATCTCTCTTGCAATATTTTCCCCTGGTCTTGTCAAGGGAGTTCTTTGCATGTCAAAAGTGAATCATTGGTCGAAACATCTCTCTCTGTTTTAATTTGGACCTCACTATATGGATTTCTTCTTTAGGGGAAATTAAGGGTTGGAGGGCATTATCTGCAGAACAGGAAATGAATGGTGGAGAGGGACTTGAATATCTCTCATGTCTTTTGCTTTGTATTTTGGGTCTTGAACCTCGGTCAATGTCTTATATTATTAAATATAAAAAGTAGACAGGAGAGTAAGTCCCTCAGAAAATAGTGTACGGAATGAATATAGCTGTGTATCACAGAGAATTAGAAGTATTTTGATCTTCCGGGAAACAGCTTAAGGCCAAATGAAAATGATCACAGGGAATACTTAAATTATATTCAGTATTCTTAGCATTCATTTATTGTTGGTTAGAAATAAGCCTTTAATACAACCATGGACTAAGTTCTATGTAAGAAAAAAGGCTCAGGCATAAACTCAAGAGTAACAGACCAGTTAGTTATCTTTCAGTTGAATAGAAGATATCAATATAAATGCATGACTTACATTGTTTGACGTGCAGTAGTACCCGGTAGCATTTAATGCCTGCAGTTCCCAGATTGTGGCCTGCAATCGACATTTCTCACTAGTAGGCATCAGGGCTTGAAGAAAAGGCCCGTTTCAGGTCTGGAGTGTGGAATATATAGAATGGCCTTGGGGCATCTAAAAACTGAATGAGAGCTAGGATGATGCCAAAATGACTCAGCAGCCAGTCTGGAGGGCTTCTGGGGACAAAGAGAGACAGTGAATATAAAAAGGATTGGAATGCACAAACATATCAAGTATGTCCACCCATTTCTGCATTGTTACCCATAAGTCTCTATGGGTAACAAATGAAAGGGATGATAGAAAAAGAAAGGCGTGGTTTGATGGGATTAGTGACATGACGGAGGTCGCTCACAACCAGGAAGGGTGAGAAAACCGGAAGAGGAGGCTGACGGTTCTGGAACCCACAGCTCCATGTCCATGTCATCATAAATGAGCACACCAGACACTGTTGCACAGAAACAGAAACACCTAAGAAGTGCTCTGACCCACATTCTAATTACAATGGATCCATACTTACCCATGGAGATACCTTCTAGAACCTACACCCCCCCCCCAACACAATCGCAAACGCACCCTGACCATGAACTGTATGGCATACCAATCTGGCATCCATGCTAGTTTTTTCTGTGTATACATGTGATAAAGTTAAATTTGCAAGTTAGAGAAAGTAATTAGATTCACAGTAATAACTAATATTGACCTAGAGCAATTACAATGCACTATAATAGAAGTTGTGTCAGCCTCTCAAAATGCCCTGTTGTCTGTACCCATACCTCTGCCCTGACCTTTTCCTTTCTTGTTTGGAGATCAAACCCACAGCCTCGGGCACAGCAGACAAGCATTTGATCACCACATTGCCTCTGTCATCAATCTCTTTCTATCTTCACACTCTCAGAAGATTCCCTGTTACCATAGATCCTAGTGACCTCTGCATGCCTTAAAAACAGGAAGTTGAAAACATTAACGCTTCCACTTAAAGGAGGCATTTATGGCTTCTATTTTGCATAGCCACACTTTCAGCTTCACAGCTTTGCACTTGGATCATTTGTATGTCAAATAAAAGTCACTGAAACATGAACACTGAGATACCATGACAGTCCATCAGATAACCAGTATGGCTTCTGACTGATGGGTTTGTAGCACATTTGTGACCCCGCCGCCGCCACCTACGGACCAAGTGGGCCATTGGGGAACTTCATCTTGCTACTCACAGTAGCATGCAGTTAAAAATGTACAAATTGTGTCTGGATTTTCCATTTAGTATTTTCAACCTTGGTTAATTGTGGGAATCCTAGAGCAGTTTATAGCAAGTACAGGGGCCAGGGGAACATGTTTGACACCATAGGGTTTAAAGTGGACCAGGCCTGAATATAGAAGGCCCACAAAACAACCGGGTTCATCAATTCAGCAAATAAATATTACGGAAGAGGGTAGCAAAGGGGACCCAAGCCAAGGTCAAGGAGACCTATTAACTAACCAGTTACAGATAGCAGCCCTGTTTGGAGCTTCAGTCATACCCACCAGCCTTAAGATGTCTTTCCTTTAAAACAACAGGAGAAAATGGAATGCAGATTGGGTATTATTAGTAAGGGATCCTGGGCAATTTCATTGAGTGCTGTCAGTACTGCACGGTCCTTGCGGTCCCTGTCTATTGGACAAACCTATGAATTAAAGGGTGTTTGAGATTTTCTTTAAAAACAGCCCATCTTGGGGTCCAAGACATATTGTATATGCATGAAATTGTTAAAGAATAAACATATATGAAGTCAGAGTGGTTGAATGTACTGTTTGGGCTGAGATTGTGAAGTGTTCTTTATGGCTTTTCTCCACTTCATTGTATATGAGAACTGTACTTGATAAAAAACAATTATAATTTGTTGTCTGAGAGGCAGAATCCTGGCAAGAGGCCTGGATTTAACTAGAATTATCCCCTCCTCTCTTTTTCGCACTCTGTTTCTTCAAAGGCATTTGCTGAGCCTCATTTGTGCAGGCTACTCTCGTTTCCTGCCCATCGCGGAACCACCATGACAAAAGTACTTGATATGATGGTCCTTTGGCCCCCATTCAGGGACTGTGGGGACATAGTATGACGTGCCCAGAGTGTGTGGCCAGAGAGTTCCCTGTCTCCTGACGTTTGGGAAGGGGAGGGAGGGCACACCACAGTGTCCACACTCCTCCACCATGCTCTACCTCCTGAATGCCAGGGTTCTTCACATCTAAGCCTCCCAGACACTTAAGATCAGGCCACAGTGTCCGCCTTCCCACGTGTCTGTTCCGAGCGCACGGTCACTGTTTTCGGAAGCATAAAGATTACTTTTGTTTGTGGGTTAATTTTATGGGCAAGTCAAAAGGGACAGCGTCTGATAGTATCTCTTGTGGGAGGATGTAGGCACCCTCCTTGCTCTAGCAGTTATGATGACCAACTCAGAGACAGGTTGCAACAGAGAAATACACGATAACTTACATCACGCTCTTATTCGAATAAAACCCTGCAAACCAAAAACGATCATTTGTACTTCCTCTCCAGTGACACATATTCTGTAATCTTTTTCCTTGGATGAGGCCTGAGGGAAGACAGATGATTTCTATTTCTTATGTGCTTAAAACGTTTTTAGGACCACAGTAGTAGTAGTAGTAGTAGTAGTAATACCTTCTAATAATGTCAACACAAGCATACAAAGGAAGTCCTGAACTTTCTATGCTGTGACTTGCTTTACTTCTGGGCAGAATGATTTTGTCTTTTGTAAGACCCAGGGTGCCTGAGGGCATGTACTGACCGTACTGTCATCTGCCACGTGTCACCCTCTAGACTTCAGGTGTGGCACTCATTGTCAGGGAAGAGAGGTAAGCTGCCTCTCTGAGTCTCGCTGCAGGCTGTGTAAGATCCCTACCCGCCGCTCCACCTGATTTAGTGAGAAGTGGAAACCGCCTGAAACACGGTGCTTCGTGGCTGGGCTCGAAGCAAGATCTGCGCCCTGGAGATGTCTGACAGCATCAGTGGAAACTGTACCGATGTTTCTAACAATGTTGTGTCCCTCAGAAATCAAGGCTTATTTTATTCACATTCACGAATGGGAGTGTGAAAAATAGAGGAATAACTATCACTAGTGTGCTTCATGACTCTTAAAGCACGCCAGATGCAGTGCTAAGCCTTATAAATCCATAACTGCATGCAGCCCGCCTAGTAACCCCATTTTATAGCTGAGCTATTCAGTGACTCCTCGCCCAGGGCTTTACATTTAGTAGAGACAGAGCTGGGTTCTAGGCCACTCCAGCTAATCCAGAGTCTGCTTTCTGTCTCTCACGCAGTCCATCTCAGGGTCAGCCATAGGTAACCGGTGTGTGGTGATGCACCCGGTACTGATTTGGTCCTTCACCTCCCTTGCTCTGTGCCGGATCTCCACCCCTTCACTATCTGGAGGCGAACACAGGGATGGGGGACTAGTGATGGGGATGTGGCAACTCTGCAGAGATGTGCCAGGACACTGAGTACAGGGCGAGAGCCACATGGCCTGGCTACCTTGCAAGATAATTAAAGGTCATCAGAATGGATAGTCATGGCAGATACGAGGAAGGAAGAGCAGACATGAAATGTAAACAAAATGGCAAAGAAATGCCACCTAACTATAAATACCAAAACAAAATCTGCCTTTACTCAATAAGGACAGGTCTATTCTTTACCAGTTTCTTGAAAAGCCAGAGAGTATTTCCTTTGAGATCCCAGCCTTCTCCAGGCACAACTTTCCTCAAAAGAATGATACTTTGACCATTGTAGCCTCTAGCTCCATGCACCTACAGAAACATTAGAAGAAGTACAGTGCAGTATTTCACTTTTATTTTAGAAAGATGAGAACTATGCCCGGACACCTCTAAAAGTTATTTTCAATTTTCCAGTTGTTATGGGTGCCTTTCTCCTATCTGTGAGGAGTTTAAAAATGTGTATTTGATAAGCTTGAGTTTTTCAAGAGTAAAGAGGATGCATTTTTACAAGCTTATATAAGTGGAATATGCTTTGCTACTTCTGTAATAATTGACTCTGACTCAGGCTAATTTTATCTAATATCAAAAACCAAAATAAAAACCACATCTACTCTAGCAGGTAGTGAATGTGAATCATGCTGAGTTATGAATGGTGCACAAGGCACTCCTGATTTCCACCTTCCTCAGCTTCGTTAGTCCCCTGACTCCCTTTCTGGTCCCTGCTCTTTCACTGCGGTCACTTCACCTTCCAAGGTGACTGCATTGTGTCTGTTTGTTTGTTTTTGTTTTTGTTTTTGTTTTTTTTTGTCAACTCAACGAAAGCCAGAGTTATCTGGGAAGCAGAACCCTGATTTTTAAAAAATGATTCAGCTGGGCACTGGTGACCTTTGATCCCAGCACTCTGGAGGAAGAGGCAGGCAGATCTCTGTGAGTTCGAGGCCAGCCTGGTCTATAGAGTGGTTACCAGGACGGTCAAGGTTACATGGAGAAACCTTGTTTCAAAAAACAAAAACAAAAACAAAACAAAAAAGGAAGGGAGGGAGGGAGAAAGGGAGGAGGGAAGGAGGGAGGGAGAAAGGGAGGAGGGAGGAAGGAGGGAGGGAGGGGGAAGGGAGGAAGGAGGAAAGGAGGAGGGAGGGAGGGGGGAAGGGGGAGGGAGGGAGGAAAGGACAGGGGAGGGAGGAAAGGAGGGGGGAGGGAGGGAAGAAAGGAGGGAGGGAAGAAAGGAGGGAGGAAGGTGGGAGAGAGGGAGGGAGGGGGTAGAGAGGGAGGGAGGAAAAGAGGGAGGGAGGAAAAGAGGGAGGGGGAGAGAGGGAGGGGGAGGGAGGGAGGAAAGGAGGGAGGGAGGAAAGGGGGGAGGGGGAGGGAGGGAGGGAATGCTTTTATCATATTGGACTGTGGACCGTCTGTAGGGGAATTTTCTTGATTACCGATCGATGGATTGATGTGGGAAGGCCCAGCTCACTGTGGGTGGTGACACCCGGGCAGGTGTTCTGGCTTGTATAAAAACGCAGGCTGAGCAAGCCAGTAAGCAGAGTCCCTTTATGACTGCGGCTTCTGTTGCTGCCTGCAGGTCCCTGGTTTCAGGGTCTGCCCTGACTTCCCTCGGTGATGGGTCATGACCTGGGAGTTACAAACCGACATCAACCCTTTCCTCCTCAAGTTGCATTACAGCCGAGGAAACCCCAGGAGACAAGGGAAACTCACCTCATTGTTTTACTTGTAGCATTGTGGCGGGGAGAAGGGGGTGTCATGGAGTCAGACATTTGAGAGCATTTGGGGACTGTGACAATGGGGCCTCGTCATGGGCCTCGTGACAATGAAGGCTCTCTTCCCGTAGCCTCCTGTTACCTCGTGCCCACAGCTCGCCCACAGCTCTTGGGTCTCCCCTTACATGGCTTCTTCGTGTGTCAGAGACCATGGTCATTCCCTTTATATGTGTGCTCTCCCTGTTCTCCTATTGTCAGTTACTGGCGCCTGCCCACAGTCTCCCTTCCCAGAGCTGCCTCGGGTTTCCCAAGTGCCGCCTCAAGCTGAAGCTAAGCAATGCCTGGTGCAGTCATTTGCTTTCACACTTGGTGGTTTCCCTCTGGAGTCAGCAAGAAATAGGGAGCTGGGTGCCAAGAGAAAGCATGGCCACCGCTTTCCCCAAATTCACTGGGCGTGCAGCCTCGATTTAGCAGGCCCTAAGCTAGTGTCAAAGAATTGGAAGACACATGGGGGAGGTTACTTGTCCATAATTTGAAACAGAAAGGGTGACTGATTGTTGGAAAATTACAGAAAACAACTAAGGAATAACTTTAAAATACCAAGTACACATTTTATTTTATTAAAAAAAAAAAGCCTAAAGCAGACCAGCAGTTCCCAGGGATGGGGGGGGGGGATTGGAGGAGGAGTGGGAGGAGAGATGGGAGAGATAGACCAGCACTGAGTTATCAGATGGACTATATAGATTTCCTTAGCATCCTCATTGGCTTGAAATTGTAAACGGGTGTTAGATGGCACACGTTAACTGCCCACAGTTTACGGTATGTCAGCTGACTCCATAAACCTGGCTTAAAAGTAATACCTTCAGCATCTGCACAGGAAGAAAAGAGATGTTTACGAAAAACAGCGTTCTAGACAGACAAAGCAAACCCAGTCCGAGTTACTCTGTGGGTTTAAAATTTCCCCACAGATCCTCAGTATGGGACTACTCACAGTAAGTAAAGACAGCTCAGGAGCGTCAGGACCCCGAGCTGCTTCTGTGGGTTAAGTTCGGGTCTCTCCCACCGCTCTGTGGGTCTGTCCTGTGATGGAATTTTTTGAGAGATCCTAAGCAGCTGGAGTGATGGTGCGGGGAGGGTGTCGGGGATGCTGACTTGAGGCCACGGAGTTGTAGCCCCTTAGAAGAAGATCCCGTGGCTCCAGCTCAGATACAGCTGCTCTGGTCGGACACGGACACAGTGCACGGAGTCCATCCCGGTAGCCGTACCAAGCATTGCTCCTTTCTGCTTCTGATCTCTAAGAACCAAGAGGTGAGCTTGGAGCAGAGCTGTACCAGGCGTGGCCTGTAGTCAGACCTTTTCATCAGTACCACCAGCTACCCAGGCATTATGCTAAACTTACTGTTAGTTATAAAAGCTTGGCCAGTAGCTTAGGCTTGTTTCTTATAACTTAAACGTCCCTATAACTAGTTCCTATAACTAAAGTAACCCATATCTTTTAATCTGTATTTCTTTTTACGTGTCTTAGTTACCTTTAGTTTGTAAAGCCCATGCTGCCTTGCTCTGCCTCCTCCGGACTCCGCCTTCTTCCCAGCATCCTCTGTGTCTGAAAATCCCGTCTAGCTATTGACAGTTCAGCCTTTAATTAAACCAATTTAAGTGATACTTCTTCACGGTGTACAAAAGGATTACTCTACAATGGCCCGTCTATTGGTGTTGACGTTCATTCACCTTGAATTTTTATTTCATCTTATAATTTTATGACTTTGAGTTCCTGTTTCATGGTGAATAGTAAGGGATTCAAACCCCACCCCCCCCAATTCTTTATCTAGTGGTTCAGAAATTGAAATGTATGGTTTAGTTCATAGACTGTCCCTTAGGCAAGAGACATTTTCACTAGAAAAAGTCACAAGTATGAGAAATTAGAAAAACCAGTGTGGTTTGTTGGCCTTAGTCTTTAACTTTTCTGTGACTATAGAAATTTGACTCTTAGGTCGCAAATTTTGGCCAGGACTTAATTTCCTGTGTTAAGAATAATATTTTACATGAAAAAGGTAAAAGAAAGAGGTAATTCACTATCAATAGCTCCTCAGATAGAAAGCACTGGATACATTCTATGTACATCTGTGCACACACACCCTTCCTAGTCCCACATTCTATGTACATCCATGCACACACACCCTTCCTAGTCCCACATTCTATGTACATCCATGCACACACACCCTTCCTAGTCCTACAGTCTATGTACATCCATGCACACACACCCTTCCTAGTCCCACATTCTATGTACATCTGTGCACACACACCCTTCCTAGTCCTACATTCTATGTACATCCGTGCACACACACCCTTCCTAGTCCCACATTCTATGTACATCCATGCACACACACCCTTCCTAGTCCCACATTCTATGTACATCCATGCACACACACCCTTCCTAGTCCTACAGTCTATGTACATCCATGCACACACACCCTTCCTAGTCCCACATTCTATGTACATCCGTGCACACACACCCTTCCTAGTTCCACATTCTATGTACATCCATACACACACACCCTTCCTAGTCCTACAAATAGCTAGTCACAACTTGTTCCTCTTTGGTCTTTAATCGAACATGAGGAACCTAGCTACCATAGGAACTTTATAGAGAGAAGGGCATATAAAATTCTGTATTAAGTAAGTAGATATAGCCAATATGGAAACCAATATGAAAATCCTCCAAAAACTAAAACTGTGTAATCTTGCTATGGGGAGATGAAATCAGGGTATTGAAGACATGCCTGCACTCACGGCATTAGTCAGAATAGCCAGAGAGAGAGTCAGCTTTAGTGTCTGTCCCAGATGAATGGGCGAAGGATGTGCTTGTACGCATGGTGCTTACTCCTCAGCTTCAGGGAACAGCAAGTCCTGCCATCTGCAACAGCATGGCTGACACTGGATGACTCTGTTACAAGGTCAAAGCCAGGCACAGAAAAATAATTGTCTCTCGATCCCACTGATATGTGGACTAGAAATCACAGCAGCCAGGGTAGAATAGTGGGTCCTGGGGGCCAGGGCCAGGGCCAGGCTGGGAAAGGGTACAGAGTTTCAGAGAGACAAGAGGACAGAGTATGATGACTCAAACTAACAAGATAACATGTATTTAAAAATTGCTGACAGTAGATTGCAAACGTTGATGCCACAAAAATGTAAACATGTGAGGTGATGATGTTAATTACCTTGATTAGATGTATACATTTATGGGAAAAAAGTATTTCCTTATAATTATATAGTTATTTTTTATTAATCATAAAATGAATATTATGTTATTCAAAATAGAAAGAGGGAAGAGAGTAATGCTGATAGGATTTTCTGTCTCAAGATAAACTTCCAGAAAAGTCCATGGTGATACAGACTGGTTGGATTTTTTTTTTCCACTTATCTTTTTTTCTCTGCATTACTTTGTAATAGTTTGAGATTCTGATGGGAAATTTATTTTAAGATTGGAATTACTTCTGAGATTCCTAAGATGTTGCTAACCACACAGAAGTTGCCATAATTTTCAAAGCCTTTTCCCCTTTGCACATCTCTGGAAAGGCTTAGAGGAGACTTTGTATTTGAAGAACAGACTTCTGGAGGGTTAGCCTGGTATTGCAGTGTCAAGATAAAATCCAGAATTCAGGTACCCAAGGCTTAGAAATCTTGGGGCTGGACAGTCAAAGAAACTTACAGGAAGAAGGGAGGAAGATGCTGTAACTCTTTGTCCCTCTCCTTCCCACTGGACCACTCTGTGGGGAGACTTGTGTCTCTCCTTCCCACTGGACCACTCTGTGGGGGAGACTTGTGTCTCGTCACTTTCTGCACTAAATAGCTGTGACTGCAGAGTCCAGCTGCTGCCTACAATGCACAGTTTGAGTACATGGTGAGTTAAATAGGTTTTAGTAGGGAGCTGCCCACCACTGATGTTATTACATCCTCCACCTAAGGAAGGTTAAAGTTAGGTATTTCCAAGGTCATTTATGAACGTGCATAGTTGGAGCGATTATTGTTTTAGTGGATATGGTAACAATATTTCCTATAAAAGGATAGAACTTAATATATAGGAGATGTGGGACAATTATTCATTTAAGTACTTTAAGTGATTGCTGTCCTTATCTTCAATTACAGTTGAAGAAACTAAGAAATGAAAACATTAATTACTTATCAAAGATGCATTGTTGGTAAATGACAAAGCTTTCCCCTGAACCCAGTATATCTAGGTCCAGTTTCTGTTCTAAACTACTAAACTGTCTCAACAGGACTGAGATTTGCATAGCTAAAACAAAATTAACAAGTTTTTTCCCAGTCCATAGAAAAAGTATTTTCTAGATTGGAAAAGTTCCTCCCTCAAATCTTTGCTCCAAGTTAGTTATACAAATCAATTAACACAGTTTATTAAATGACTTAAATTTTCATCACCACTACTGAGGATTTAGCCAGATAATCCCAAATAAGCTGCCTTGTTGCTAATGAAGGTAAGTCATTTGTGGCCAGTAAGCAAGAATAAGTAAAAGGGCCAAGAAAATGAATGTCTCCGAGAGGAAAATGCCTCCTAGGTAATCACTCAGTTCCGTCCCCAGAGCTCACATCTGAAAAACACACACAGTGCAGGCCTGACAACCTGCTGTTGGGAGGGAGGAAGGGGAGGGGGAGGGCCCCTGGCCAGTCCAGCTGAATCTGTAATCTTGGAAGAGAGAGCCTTGTCTCAAAGAATACCGTGGAGAGCCATTGAGGAATATCAGTTCCAGCACACACACTAAACAAACACATGTAAGTAAGTAAAGCTACAGTCAGGCTTGATGTGGCCTCTACCCTTGAGAGGTGGAGGCAGAAGGATCAGGAGTTCAAGGCCAGCTGGGGCTACATGAGAGAACAAAGTGGAGAGGACTTCCAGCTGTAACCTTTCCCCAGCTTCCAGGAATTCCCACCGTCTGTGGCTGTGCTGCAGCTTTCCAGCATCTTAGTTAGCATCAGCCACAAACTCTAGGAATGTTCCAGTTTTAGTGATCTCCAGTGGTTCCTCAGTAAGATTGTCACCTCATCATCCACAGATACAAAACTAAAACTAAAACAAAACAAAACTACAGCAGCCTGGCAAAAGCCTATGAAGGAGGCCTTCCCTGCCGTTTGCTGGGAGTTCCCAGACAAGCAGCATCTTTGTGTGGCATTGATTCTGACCCTTTCTCTTCTTCAGATAAACAGCAGCCCCATCAACTCCCCAGAAAGGTGGCAACCCTGTTGCTTCAGGCACTGTCTAACCTGTAGCCTATTTTATTTTAGAAAGAAAGGCTCAAGTGTTCATGCACATTCGTGCGCAAACACACACACACACACACACACACACACTGCAAAAAGCTAGTTGGCAAAAAGCCAGTTAGTAGAGCGTGCAAGGTTTTAAGTATCTAGGTCCCAGGAGATCAGGTCCTCCTCAGTGCTGCACCTCTGGTGCCTAGAATGATGTATAGACTGCTCAGGAGATGAGTATTTGTTACATGCTTGAAAATGAATGAATTTGGTTTGTGGTTGAAGCTGTGGAAATTTGCACCCAAAGGCATCTGTGCACCTTCACCCCAGCCTAATTTCCTCTTCCCCAAACTCTGTCTGTAGTGTAAGGACTTGTTCAATGTTTTAAAAAGATTGAAAGCAACACAGTGCTTTGGTGTTTTGTTGTTGTTTCTGTCGTCTTCAGCAGGCACGTTGTCTCCTGGACACCATGCAGAGGCATCCCATTCAGCTTCTTTGAAAGTTAGCACACCATAGCCTCTGGCATGCTCCTTGCCCAGTGATCACCTATCCGCACAGGACACAGCTGCTTCTCTTCTTCCTTGAGCTAAGACTGACTTTTCTTTTTTACCTTCCCCTGCCTATATTTAGTGGCCAGTCTGCCCCTTCCTCCCCCTTCCCCTCTATGTTTCTTTCCCTATAAAACAAACAAACAAAACAAAACCAGCCCTGGCCTGGTGTGGTGGTGCACACCTTTAGTCCCAGCACTCAGAAGGCAGAGGCAGGCAGTTCTCTGTGAGTTTGAGGCCAGCTTGGTCCACAGAGCGAGTTCCAGGACAGCCAGGGCTACACAGAGAAACCCTGTCTTGAAAAACCAAAACCAACCAAACAAAAAGAACAAACAAAACAAAAACTACAGGTAAACAAACAAACCCAGCCCGTACATTTCTAGTTCAGTATGATCAGTTCCTAGAAGACATGTTTCCCAAGCTTACATTTAAACAAAAAGCTATACTCGAATCTGGACTTGAATGTGAGAATAGAGAGCTTTCTCTGGAACTGTTGCAGTAAGGGTAAGGATTTAAATGTGACCACCAGACTGAAGTGGGTTTGCTATGTCTCAGTGCTGTCTTAGTGGGGAAGTCCTAACAGATTACCCTCTTGGCTGTGTCTCAAAAAAGACCCTACTTCAAGAGTGTTCATGTAGATAAGGGGCATTGTTACAGGTAGTTTTCTACCAGCCTGGTCCCACACCCGCATCAGCCCCAAATAACACACAGAGACGCTGTATCAGATTTAAAGCTGTTGGCCTGTTACTAACATTTCTTATTGGCTAGCTCTGTCTTAAATATTAACCCATTTCTATCAATCTAAATATTTCCACGTGGTCTTATCTTACCGGAGAGAGGGTCCAGACCTCTGTTCTCTTGGCCCTACATTGTGAATCTCTCTTACGTCTTCCCAAATCCTCATTGTCTCCTAGTCCCGCCCATCTTGCTTTCTTATTGGCCAACAGTGCTTTATTCATTAACCAATAAGAGAAATATATTTACAGAATGACATCTCCCATCATCTCCTCTTTTCTGTCTAAAATAAAAAGAAGGGTTTTAACCTTCACATAGCAAAATACATAACAAAGCAGTTAACAAATAAGAACCACAGTTAACAATATTTAGTTCATTAACATTATCAAGAATTAAAGAAAATATTCTATCATCTATCCTATCTTTGTGAGAAAAATATTCTATCATCTATCCTATCTGTGAGTCTAAGGTCCTATATGTAACTTACCTTTAATCCTAACTAAGGAAAACTATAACCATAACTACCTTTCTTCAACTCCATCAAAGACCACAGAAGAATATTATATAAACTCTAGAAATCACAGAGGCATCTCACTACCTGGTCAGTCACCTGAAATTCTTCTGTAATGTTCCATCTTTAGCCTATAGGCCATAGTGTGTCTGGCAAACTTCTCAGCAAAGCAGGAAACTTTAAACTGTCTTCTTGTATTGGCAGTTTGTCAGTCACGTTTCTCTGTGTCCTGCAGACTGTCTGGCAGACTCTTCCATGAAGCAGGAACTCTGTAGCAATGTCATCTTGTTTCAGCAGTTACTTTCCTGTGGGTCCTGCATGTCCAGTTTATACAGCATAAAGTCAAACAGTCCAGACAACAGCAGTTTGTTGTCCAGATGGGTAGTCTTGTCATATTGAAAGCAAACTCCATAACGGGTTTCTTTGACATCCATCTTCCTTTCTGATGCAGGTGGTGTTGCCAAGAGCAGTTGTGCCTCACTGTTAAGAAAAACCCTAAACTATTTTAAATGGCATATTCTGTAGGTCTTTGAAAGATTTGAAGAATGCCTATTCATCTCAAATACATCTCTGTATATCTAGAAAACCTAACTCACCTAACTAAAGTTTTGACTATTATAGGTAAGTATCAAAACTCTCTATTAAATTATACATTTTAAAATGAGTTATATAAACACAATACCTAAAGAAGAGGAGAAATATACATATCACAAAATTGACCTTAAATTTGTATCAATAAATGAAAATCCATTCTAAAACAAAGTATTCATATCTTTACCATAATCCCCTTTTTACCTTTAAAGAGATTGGTTGTGGTCATTGACCTTTTATACCCAACCCCATATAAAGGAAAACAGACATTTATAAACAATATTTGGGAATTTGGGAGTCATTCTTTCCAAACTGCTTCCTGCTAGTAGGTGGTGATGTCATGGGGAATCCTAAGAAGACCCAGGCTGTAGTGGTCTGCAAGGCTGCCTTGTCCCTGCTGTTTTGAATGTTGGATCCTGTGGGATGCTATTTCAGGGGGTCTTTCTTGATTAAACCATTAGTCTGGAAGGAATCCACAGCTTTTTCTTTTCTGTGGAAGCAAAAATAGAAATTCTTTTCCCAAGTAACCTGTCCTTAGACTTAAATTTGGAAGTCAAAGCATTTTTAAAATATATAAATTGGATTAATTCAGCAGCATTGATAATCAAGTGTATTGTAGCAATTATTCCTTCCTTAGCAATTGAGCAATTTAAAAACAACACAATAGCATACAGTATTCAGACTCTCTGTGTGTTTTCCATTTTCTCGTGGCTTTTTTATTACTCTAATTCTTCTACTTATATTTTTTATTTATTGATGCAGGGTTTCTCTGTATAACTTTGGCTGCCCTGGATTTTACTCCGCACACCAGGTTTACTTTGAAACCACAGAGATCTGCTTACCTCTGCTTCCCGAGTGCTGGAATTAAAGGCGTGTGCCACCATATCCAGCTACTGTCTCCAGCTGCTCATACACACCATTGAATTGCTAGCAGCACTTCTTAAAAGCCTTGCTGGTTTTTGCCAATTATGAGTCAGGAAACTTCCCTTAAAGGAGCCACACAAGTCTCTGCTTGTCTTTAGCAAAACAGAGCCCAACCAAGAAAAATGCTGCTACGAAGCCTTGCTTGTCTCTGTTCTTTTGTTTCTAAAGCCCCTTTTAAAGCTTTTTGCCTACCCCCATAGCAGGCGCCATTTTGTTACGAGTTGTTTTCCCACTGGCCTGGTCCCGCAGCCGTGCCAGCCCCAAATAACACACAGAGACGCTGTATCAGATATAAAGCTGTTGGCCAGTTACTAATGTTTCTTATTGGCTAGCTCTGTCTTAAATATTAACCCATTTCTATCAATCTAAATATTTCCACGTGGTCTTATCTTACTGGAGAGAGGGTCCGGACCTCTGTTCTCTTGGCCCTACAGTTTGAATCTCTCTTACCTCTTCCCGACTCCTCATTGTCTCCTAGTCCCGCCCATCTTGCTTTCCTATTGGCCAATTCATTAACCAATAAGAGAAACATATTTACAGAATGACAACTCCCATCGGGGTATGGTGGGAGAACGGAATATGTTCTCCTCATTGAGTGTGTGTGATCACAGCTGTGCACTTTGTGGATTGTGTGTGGGTGGTGAGGGAGTTCTTTTTTTCTTTTTTTCCCCCTAGGAATTTTGTCCCCAAAGAATTGAAGAAATATATCTTTAAAACTTCTGTAGAAAACTGAGACACCATTGGGAGTTTTGCTTTGTTTTGTTTGTCACTGTTAACAGTTTTGTTAGTAGGTGGCATCCTTTTGCAGGCTGTAGACAGAATTCTGTTGGAGCAGTGTGCTCTTAGATCAGTAAAAATAATATGGGAGAACACTTTCCGTGTCAAGGCTCTCTCTCTCTCCCTCTCTAAGTTTTTATTGGCAGTCCCTATTTCCCAGGACATGATGGTCTCTTTGCTGGTCATGGTTTCCATTTCTGTGGTTCCTTTGGTCCATACTCTGTTAAGAGCCTTTGCTCCACCTGGCCGTGTTTTGTGGGGTTCACACTCAAGCCTGAGATTACCTGATACCTCCCTGTGTTGCCCCCTTTGGCTGCTGCTTGGCATAGCCTCTGCTTCCACTGGGGTGAGCACTCCACATGTAAGCTTCAGGGGTCAGGGGAGATGAAAATGCAGCTGTTGGAACATCTGGCATCAAACTTAAAGGAAATGGTCTTAGAAAAAACATCTTGATGAAGGAAGATGATGAAGCCCCTAAGGCCTGGGCCTTGGCAGAGCTGCTCTGTATGAGTCAAGGGGAAACATTTATTGGTTGTTGAGAGACTGAAGGGTACTGGTGCTATAATAAAAGGCCAGGGAGGGAGAAGGACAGAGCATCCCTAGACAGGAAGAGCCATGACACAGCTGTACCCTGTGGTCTCCAAGCCTTTCTCTGAAGTGTCCTGTGCTGGTACAAGCTGACATGGAGAAACTTCTGGGTGGGGTGAATTAAATCTCTGTGTTAGCAACATGATTGATTCAGTACAAGGTACAGATGATACACATGTTGTAACTTTTCTGGCAGGGACAGAAAGATTCTAAAAGAATTCTAAAAGAAACATTTGTACCCCTCCCTTCAGATATCAGACTATTGGGACAAATGACCCCCAAGGAATTAGACATTTCCTTGGGAATCTACTGCTGCATGAGGAAAAGGCTGAGTTCTTGGTGGCAGTCAGGAAGTGATTCCCTGTAGGTCTGACAACTTTTTAAGACCATCTTGTAGGACAGACCAGGAGTGGGTGGTAGACAGGACCACACCTTGGCCACTGATGCTCAGTTATTCGTGCTTCTTGATGGCCTGCGGGGAGGGGTGGAGTCACTGGGCCAGCTCATCTGCTCTTCTGCCAAATGTTGCCACACTGGATAAGCTGCCTTCCTCTGTTTCGTACCATGACTTCTCTCTTAATTGTAACTTCAAGGGTGCTGGGTGTCTTAGGTAGGGTTTCTGTGGCTGTGAAGAGACGCCATGATCATAGCAATTCTCATAAAAGAAACATTTAACTGGGGTGGCTCTCTTATAGTTTCAGAGGTTCAGTCCATTATCTTCATGGTGGGGGAGCATGGCAGTGTGCACAGAGATATGGTGGAGGAATAGCTCAGAGCCCATGTTTATGTCTTTCAGGCAACAGGAAGTTGACTGAGCCACTGAGCATAGGAAACTTCAAAACCCACCCCCACAGTGACACACTTCCTCCAATAAGGCCACACCCACTGCAGCAAAGCCACACCTCCTAATAGTACCACTCCCTTTGAGATTGTGGGGGCCAATTACATTCAAACTACCACAGTGGCCAAGGCTAGCTTGTTAGTGTTTCCAGGACCCAGGCTCTGGCTGTAACAACTCTGGGGAAAACAGGCCAGGAGCCTCCGAGTGGAAGAAGGGCCTGAACATGTAACCCCACCAAATGTTGAGAAGGTTGTAGGTTTATAGAAGCCATAGAGTCAGTGGAGTTTTAGCCATCTTTTCTTCATCTCAAGGGCAGTGACTGTCCAAGCTAACATCTGGGTTGCATCTTGATACATCTTATTAATTCATATTAACCCTATCAGTACTGTGTGTCATTCTAATATTTAAAATTTAGGGCTAGTGAGTGAGATGGCTCAGCGGCTAAGGTGCTTACTGTGTATATCTGACTTCGTGTGATCCTGGGACCCACACGAAGGATGAAGGAAAGAACTAACTCCCAGAGTCCCCTGCCCTCCACACATGTATCGAGGCACATACACACACACGAAATATATTTCAAAATGCTTGAAAAAAGTTTTAAGCCACTGTAATGGTTAATTCAGCTACTTGTCTTATATTTTATGTATACTTGCTCTGTTGATGTGTCAGTAATCTTTAAAATGTTAAATTGCATGAGGAACATTATAGTAGTGTATAAACACATTTAAGTCGGATGTACTAGCAGGCAGGTTTGTGAACAGAAAGACCATCAGGGTGAAGTTTCCTCACAGTAGAAGCCGTTAGTGTGTGTCCACATCCCCAGCACTGTATGAGTCAGCTTTGTTTCCCACTCTAGTTATCCCTGTACTTAGGAGGTAGAGGCAGGAAGATCGGAGGTTCAAGGTCACTCTTCCCTTATACATTCAATTGAAGGTCAGCCTACACTGCAAACAAAAATGACAACAAAACATCTATACTAGAGCAACCAGTGGTGTGTTTTCTTTGTAAGCCGGGGTAGCACATAATTGGCTGTCTTTGAATATGCCAGTGTACAACACTTCATAGTAGAGAACATTAACTTCCTCCAAAATCCAAGGCCTTCCTTCCAATGCTGGACAAGACTTCTGCCTCATCCCCTGTTCTTGTTATTTTTGAGACTAGGTCTTACCATGTAAACGAGGCTGTCCTTAAACTCACTGTCTAGTCCAGGCTGGTCCAAATCTCAGGATCCTCTAATCTCTACCTCCTGATTGTTGAAATTACAGATGTGCATTATCATGCTTAAGATTTTTTCATTAGACATGGGCAAGTTTATTAAGCCAGACATGGAGACACATGTCTCAAGAGGTTGAGAGAGAAGGCTCACAAGCTTGAGGCCTCCCTCTCAAACCCAAAACCAAACAAAGTTTGTTTATTCTGGGATACACTAAATTAGAGTTTGGTAGAGAATCAGAACCAGTGATTTATTGATAGGTTGGTTGGTTGATAGATAAATAGATTGATAGATGGATGATGGATTGATAGATTGATGATAGATAAATAATAGGTAGGTAGATGGATGATAGATGATTGGTGGATCAATATATAGATGATGGATTGATAGATGATAACTAGATAGATGGATGATAATTAGATGACTGATAGATCAATACATAGATAGAGGGTGTATTGATAGATAGATAGATAGATAGATGATGATAGGTAAATAGATGGATAATAGATGATAGATTGATAGGTGGATTGATGAAGAGATGATAGATAAATGGATGGTAGATAGATGATAGATTGATAAGTGATAGACAAATGGATGATATGGATGATAGATAGCTAAGATAGATAGATAGATAATAGATAGATAGATTCATACATACATAAGTTAGCCAACTTATTGTAGGAACATATGCAAACGATTGTGCAGCCTAAAGTCACCTGGGATCTTGACGACTAGGAAAGTCATTTGGGTAATTGAGTGGAAGGGAGCAAAGGAGAAATAGTGTAAATCGTTGTCCGAGAGGAGTGCTAACCAATGTCCGAGGGCAAGGAAGGATGGGTGTGTCAGGTCAGGAAAAGGGAAACTGCTTTTCCTCTCATTTTCATTCTCTTTAGGCCCTTTCACACTGGCGTGTCTCACTCACATTGGTAAGGGTGATGTTTATTGTCTTCTGAGTCAGTTGTTACTCTCTTCCAAAACACCCTCACAGACACATCCAGAAATAATGTTGCAGCTACTTGGTATTCCTTACACTCAGTCAAGTTGACATACAAAATTACTGATCACACAAGTTCTTTACTTTTCAATTTCTGTTATTTTTTTTTTTTCATGTGCGTGGGTGTTTTGCCTACATGTAAGTTTGTGCACCACATGTATGCCAGATGCCGTGGAGTCCTTGGAACTGGAGATGGTTATTAACTGCCTCGTGGAAACTGGGAATTGAACCCAAGTCGTCTGGAAGAGCAGCCAGTGCTCGTAACTGCTGAGCCATCTCTCCAGCCCTATAAAATTCTGAAGTGTGTAGCTGTGCTGGCTCTGGGTTTGGATAGTTTATCTTTGTGTCGGCATTTGGCACGCTTTTCTGTTACTTGTATTTCCTGTAAGCTGGTGGTTAGATCTAGAGAGTCGATTAGATTCTGGTTAGGTATTTCGGGCAGAAGCATACTGTTTGATGCTGTGCACTTTCCATGAACATGTCATTGGCATTCCCATTCACAGTGCTTACAGGGTTGACCAGAAGTCTCCAGACAGCCTTTCACATGGCTCAGGTCAATTGATGATCATTGTTGAGTTCTACTAGTTCACGAATGCAGTTCCACACTTACTAGCCTGACTTCCTCTCTGAAGGCCTTTCTTCTTTCACCTGTTAGGTTATCACGATGTAGTTGTGAGGTTCTGTGTTAAATCATGGTGCTCTGAGTGGGGTCTCACATAAGTAGTCAGTGTGACTGCAGAGTAGAGAGAAGCAGCTAGGAAGCTGTTAAGTCAGGCTGCTAAGCTGTTTGTCTCATGGTTTAGCTGGCAGTGGACATTCCCTTCCCTATCTGGAGAAGACAAGCTTTGTAACAAGGTGAAGGAGATGCGAGGCAGGAGGGTATTTGACTGCACTGTGGGTAAATGTATCCTAGTTGGGCCTCTAAACACTCCTTGGTCTTCCAGTCTTCTGAGAAGGCGAGAGACATGACTCAAGCCTTTCCTCCAGGGGAAGTTTTGTTTTTCTGACATTTGCCAAACAATGATGCTGAGTCTTATCCCTGATGGATGCACATCCTTTCCCAGATCCCTCTAGCTCCAGGACTGCCTCCTCCTGGCAGGAGCAAGTACTTTAGGTCAGGATGAGGGTGTGGCAGGCATGTTTAGCAGCGGCTTTTGTTGCATACCAGGGCCTTCCCAGTAAGAGCTCTGGCCACTTTTGAAAGGTTTCTGGGGAGGCATGGAGATGGCAAGTCTGGTGACAGTCTAGAAGTCTCCGCAATGTCTGCACTTGAGACAAGGAAAGAGACAAGCTGTGGTTTTGAAGCTGGGCCCTTCAGCCTCAAGTACTGGTTCTGTGTTACAGATCAAATGCCATTCTTCAGCTCCTGGGTTGGTAATTAATATTAGGCATTATGGAAGTTGATAGGAATACTAAGTTCTGGGAAGAGACTAGACAGCTGTGCAAACAAAGATCATCCTGTCTCCTCCTCTTCCTTACGTATAGCCTACTGTACTCAGCTTTCACCACAGTTAGGAGAAACTGAGGCTGACTCAGTGGGGGTAGGAATAGAGGAATAAACTCCAGGTCTGGCCCATGAAAATCTCCTACATGTTTTCTCTTTCTTATTTCCTGTTCTTTTGGACTGGCTGGATTGGAGACAAGAGCCCTCAGGTCCGCTATGAAAGTTGGCAATCTCCATCAGCTAGGTACCTGTTTCATGGAGGAGGCTCTGTGTTCCAACCTGCCTACCTGCACAGAACTGCTCATGAGTAAGAAAAGAGATGTGTTCCATATGCAGGCCACCTTAGTAAATGTGTTTTGTTTTTGTTTTGTGAGTCATTTCACATTTACTCTTAGCTAAGTATCTAAAACCATGTACAGAAGTCCAAGTGTCCCATCTTGCAAATAAATAGGAAGATTTAACCCAGGAGATCGGTTTCCTCTGGCATTCTGAGAAGCAGAAGCTCGAGATTACTTCCAGCTGAAGTGGGAAACAAACAAATGAAAATAAATGCATCTGTGGTAGGCAGAGCATGCCTTGTCTTAAATGCTTTTTCCTTAGTCCGCAGAACCTTTAAATCCATTAGCAGAGCATACAGATATAGTTAAGGTTGTTGCTTTGATGTGGAAGATCATCCTGGGTATGTAGATGTAGCAGAACACATCACAAGAAAAACTGGAAAGGGGAGCAGAAAGGTCAGAGAGATGTGCTATGAGAATTCAACTCAGTGTCTCTGGCTTGGAAGAGGCCTTGAACCAAGGGACACAGGCAGTCTGCAGAAGCCAGAAAAGAATAGGCCAAGGGAATCTCCTCAGACCGTAAAAGGAATGCAGTCTGTTGATGCCTTGGTTTAGCTCACCAAGACTGACGTCAGGGTTTTGACCCACAGCACTGTAAAATAAGAAAACTGTATTCTTTAAGATCATTTGTGATTGCTTGTTATGACAGCATTGGAAAATGTCACACCACCACACATAAAGTACTAAAATAGCTTTTAAAGTGTATCTATGAAGTAGACACAACAATGGGTCTTACTGTATGCATGCTTCCAGATGTCTGGAGGTTGAAATCATGTTGCAAGGCGTATTGGAGGGAACTTTCTAGTTTCCGCCTCAGTGCACTGATGAGCGCTCACATGCCAGCCCATGTGAGTTGCAGAGGAACTAAAGAATCCCCATGTAGTTCATCCCTGGGTGTCTGCCTCACGGATGGTGTACTCATCAGGACTAGCTGCTAATAGTGTGGTCAAGCCCCTGGGCAAGCAGTACAATTAAGATTTTGTTTCCTTCTAAATCATACTCCTCCTGTACTGTCGAAATGTGGCTAGCTGCTTCATCTCCCAGTTAGAGAGTTGTCTTTCTAATTCACACCAGGCAATACAGTTGAAAAATAAAACTGCATGCCCTGCTCAGGGGAGAGGAAGAGTCAGCAGTTGGGAACCAAAGCTGAATGCAAGGCTCCTATGTTCGGATCTCCCCTAGCTCGCCCATGCCCTGTGTGGGATCTTGCATTATCCTCCCTGACCCTTAACTTCTCCGAAGGCTGAGGGGATGAACTCTACATGTGCTGTATGGAGGTCAGAATTAATGGTGCCACAGGAGCCAAAAGCTACTCTCAAGGGTTCACAGAATTTTCGCCTTAGAGCTTCTTGGGACACTGATGAGTTCAGTTAGTCATTTATGAGCGGAGAACCGCCGGGTGCTCCTGTGTACTGATTGTTTTTAAAGTGATTAACAGCAATTTCCCTGCTATAGTTATAATACAGTCAGAAAGATCAAATGCATTTGTCTTTATATAATTGTTGATGTTCCTTCCTTCCCATGCACATGAACCTTGTAGCAGAGATCATCAGCCTCATGCTGAATTGGGGGGGGCCAAGAAATATTTCGAGTCATTTGTTTAAACATATGTGATAAAACTCTTACTGTAACAAGAAACAGAAAACCATTATAGAAATTACTCTGAAGTGTGTATATACTTTCTTATTTTTATTTAAAATCATTGATTTATTGGCATTTACCTTACTTCATAATCATTTTTCTTCTCTAATTTGTAGACTTTTCGGAGTCTATTAGCCGAACTGCCCATTTCTCCCACTGAGTCAGGCAGCATAAAGGAAGATAAGATTTTGTACGGAAATAAATAGGTAAATAAAAGCAAAGCAAAAGCTAATATATATATATATACATACACACATATATACATATGTACACACACATACATACACATATATACATACACACACATATATACATACATACATATATATATATATATATATATGTATATAAAACAACTTTGCAGATTCTCTGGAGAAATATGTACTAGCAAGGCTACTAGAAATCTGAATTTTTTGTTACATGAATCTGGAACATGAAACCACTGCTTTCTGTTCTTATTTTGTACCCCAGAGGCCCTGGCCTGCTTCCTGGCCATGAAACTGTGTAGTAAATGTCTCCCACCCACGACCATAGAACCTCCCAAATCTGTCACCCTAGGGACCACACTTTTCCTATATGGACTCTTTGGGGACGTGGTTAAACACCGGAAGCACACAATAAATAACCTAAAAAGAGAACACACATGCTGAACAAGCCTAGGGAAGCAATTGGTACCCTCCACTTAGATGGCACAGGTCAAGTATTTGCTGATGTGCTTACCTGCAATGGAAGAGGCCTAGCAGCTCCCTCCACTGCAGCCAGGTCAGAGCACTCATGGTCCCAGCGCGCGCCCTTCCCCAGTTCCTTGAGATGCTGGATTCTGAAACAGGAAAGCAACCTCCAGCTTATGACTTGAGACACGTGCTATGTGCGAGGCACTGTTCCAAGTCCTAGAGTACCTCCGTGCGTGTGACCTAACACGTGGTAGAAACAAATGCTATGGTGAAGAACACCCAAGTGTTTAACCAAGACGTTGTAGGTCAGGCATGGCTTCTTAGAGGAAGTAGCATTTAAGCTGAGACTTCATGTCACACCAAGTGCGTTCTTCAGACCCGGTGTCTATTGTGTGCCCACTATGTGCTAGGCACTGCTTAGGTACTTGATTGGCTCTGGGAAAGCAGGGAAAGATCTTTGCTTGGGGACATGCCTGCCTAATGAGTAGATGGCACCAGCATTCAAAGGGTGTATGTGTGTGGCAATGATGACATGATAATTATGAAACAGCACATTACGTAATAATATGTTCAGGGGAATAAAGTGTTATTTAAAAAAGAGAAGACTATAGAGCAGGGAGTGTGATTTCAGTTAGTGGTATCCTCTGAGCAGAGACTTGGAGTCGTTAGCTGTGTGCTGAAGCTGTGAAAGGAAGCTAGCACAAAGGCCCTCAGTTGGAACATGGCTGACACGTGTATAAAGAACAAGAATGTGGCCAGTGTTTGGATAAGAAGCCAAAACCATCACTGAAGGTCAGGTCTCCTGGGCCTCACAGACCATTGAGACGATTCTGTATTTTCTCTCTAAATAAAGTGAGTGTGTGTTGTAGGAGCTACTGCAGGGTTTTGAGGCAAGGGGTGACATGATGTAGCTTTGGTTTTTAATAGAATCACTCAGCTGCTGTGTGGAGAGCAGCTGTCAGTGGGGAATGAGTGGCAGGGGGAGCCCTTGGCCACTCAGGTGTGAGGCGAGTGGAGGTTAGAAGTGATGGGGTTCTGGTTGGACTGTGAGGATGGAGGTACCATGAGCTGTTGGACTGGGGCGGGATGCTGAGGAAAGAGAGGAGACCTCGTGTAGGTTAGTTCTGAGCAGCTGGAAAGAGAAAATCACACACAGTAAGATGGAGTAGGGTTTGTATTAAAGACCAGGGGCACGAATTCTAAGCAAAAGGAAGCCTTTTGTTTTCTCATGCATTTAAAAATGGACTTTAGGCATTTAAAGAAAATAGCCATACAAATCTTAATTGACATATGATTTTTCAAAATGGGGAAATGTCAGAAATGGGGCCAAGTGAGATAAAAGAGTTGTTTTATTTTACTAAAACTTAGGATGCCCGAGAAAGATGTGGTATTTCAGGAATGAGCAAAGACTACACAAATGACAAATGGGAAATTCCCTTTACATGAAAGAGCGTGTCTGAGGAGAGATTCTTCTCTCTGCTCTGCTGATGAAGTTATGATGGTTAAAAAGGTATCTGTCTGGAAGAAAGTGTCAGAAGATACAAATCAAAGGCTTGGAAAGACGTGTACAAGGCAAACAAAAACAATGAGCTGAAGGTGAAAGTCTCTTCAGTGGGCTAGGGATGTGGTGGTAGACCATTGGCCTTGGTAAGTGCTTGGTGAGCGTTTTGGCTGTTGGAGAATGGGATGCTGGCAATTTCCTGTCTTGATGCTGCTGGTGTTGTTCTGGGAAGAAGGGTGACTTCTCAAGACTGCTGACCATCTTTCATTATATCTCATGGTTTCCTTTCCTTTTCTAACTTCTGTTAGATGGTTATTAGAACTTCTAATAACTTTTCACATCTATCTACTTTTCGTCCATAGTGTCCATTTTTTTTTTTTAATTGAGTGTTTTCAGAATAGAAGACTCTGTTGTCAGTCTTTGGGTCTTTTCTTTCTTTCTTTTTCCCCCTGAACTGTCCTGTTTTATTTTAATAATCATATTTTTCATTTTCAAGTTATTTAACTAGTTCTTTTTCCTTTCTATAAATCTGATAACTTCTTGAATCTCTTTGGGAGCATTAATACTTAATTTGACTTGTACCTTTCAGTGTTTTATTTCTTTTCAAGGCTTCCTAAGAAAGAATTGCAAAGCTGTAAAAAATACAGTCTTTATTATGTTGGCAGAATAAGTGGCAGAAATATTTAAATTTTGATTCTGCTTTTCATGGTAGTTTTGCTGTAGAACTCAGAGGTAACTGATAAAAGATGTGTCTCTATGTTCTAGACCAGATTAAAGAAAGGGAAATTCTATTTTCTTAGCTTTGGCAATAATAAAATTGAAGTTTAAAAAGTACAGAGGAAACTGAACTCGAGTCTGGCCCCTGAGCTCACTCTGCCACCCTGACATGCTCTTTCTGAGGTGTGTGCATTCTCCTTCAAGGGCCCTGACCCCTGACTGCCTCTCAGCCCACAGCTCTCTTCACCTGGGTCTACCGTCGTCCGCATGGCCTTTATTGTTTAAACCATTGTTCTAAGGACAGCTCATGTACCATACTTGACTGCATTCTTGACTGTAGCTGCCGTGTTTACCCAGCATCCTCTGCTGTGGCTGCCATGTTTACCCAGCATCCTCTGCTGTGGCTGCCGTGTTTACCCAGCATCCTCTACTGTAGCTGCCATGCTTACAGCACATGTAGTTGTTGGATTCAGTGGTAATGAGAGGACAGCATGACACTTTGAGAAACGCAGCCTTCACAATGAACCCAGAAACCAGTGTTTCTCATAGAAATGCCTGTGTAGGTGTGTGTCCCTTTTATAGTGGGTAACTTAGCAGAGCCTGCCCAGTTTTGATGTTGGCTGTGGAAATGTCTCTGCAATCTCACTATAGGCTGCTGCTCTGTGCCTCTCTGTCAGGGATCCAAGGGCCAGCCACCACACATTCAGTACAATAAAATAAAATAAAAATATGAAGAATTCCTGGGGCCTGGAGAGGCTAGCACTTGCTTCTGTTGCAGAAAACCTGCATTCAGTTCCCAGCAGTCCTGTGGTGACTTATGGCCACCTGTGGTGACTTATGGCCATCCATAGCTCTAGTTTCAGGGGCTCTGGTGTCCTCTGCTGAACTCCACAGGCACCAGGCACATACATGGTACGTGTGTGCGTGCATGGGCGTGTGTGTGTGTGTTTACATATATGTGTATATATGTAAAATGCACATTCACATAAAATAAAATAGAAATGTAAATCATAGACTTAAACTCACTTAAGTTTGGTGTAGTTCAAGCAGTTAGTGGTTGATACCTGTCGGGTACTGTTTCTCCAGTGTTTAGAATGTTAGAAACTTTAATGTCTCTCTGAAGTGTTAGAATCAACAACATTGGGTTTTTCAAGTTCAAGTTTTACTAAGATCCTTTTTGGCATAAATTTGGTGCTATTTTTTCTTCTTAAAATACTATGATTAGCCATTGATGAAGATAAAACCTTATATAGTGAAGCTCTATGCTGTGTGGCAAAATGGGGTATGTATACTATCTAAGACCTCCATCTTCCTTCAGAGAGGCTGGGGCACCATTGTAACTTAAGACCTGGAGTCCAGTGGTGCAAGCTGCCCATAGCAGCCCAGACTCCAAAGAGCCACGTGGTGAACACAGCCCGGGTCTCTCGGCAAGACAGGGGTAGCCAGAATCGTCTAAGAAAAAAGAGCAGGCAAGGCCTGGCTGGAGACCTAGTCATTGTAGCTCTTTTTCGTGACCTCCAAGTTCAGATGCATAAGCTGCTCATTGTGACTTAATATACGGCTGTGCTGTGTAAAAGACAGAGAATTAAAATTCACCGGAAGTTGATTACGTGTCTGTATACGTCGGACACTTGCCCTGGACAGTTCAGCTTTACTGATAGAATCGGGATGGGCCTGGGAAGTTGTATAGTCTGCATTGTCCATCAAGAATGAAAGCAAAATAAGCACCTGCATGTCCATTAGGATGGAGACAAGTTGAGAGGAAGGGATGAGATTCAGAATAAGAAAACGGGCTGAATTAGCAGAGGTCTAATGCCTGTGTGCTTAACTTTTCAATGAAGGGCTGTGTTCCATTCATTTTCCCCTTCATTGAAAAGAGGAAGAATGATACCAACACAATGCCAAACGTGCCCATCCATCCATCCATTCTTTATTGAGTAATGAAAATATTGGGGCTGTGGGCATGGCTCGGCAGTAGAACACTTGCCTGGTACTCAAAAGGCCCTGGGTTCAATCTCAGAATTTAAAAAATGCCCAGTATAGTGGTTTACACCCTGCACTCCAGAGCTGACGGAGGGGAATAACTACAAGTTTGAGGCCCGCCTGGGCCATATAGCGAGTTCTTAGCTGGCTAGGGCTACACAATGAGATTCTATCTGAAATCAGGCAATTACCAGCAGTGATAAAAGCATCTTTACTATGTGACAGTGATGAGGGTGAAGATCACATCTTCATATGGCAGCCAGAGACGTGTGACCTCCTCAACCACCAGCTGGAAAGTTGTATATACCCCTTAAAGTAGTGTCATGACCGTCGTCAGTGATCTTTGCTTCTAGGCTGTCTAAATGGCTATGCAAAGTGTGCCTCCTAAATTAGCCAGGAAACTAAATATCGCTCTTTTCCTTAAGCTCATTTGAAAGCTGGTGTGACTACCATAATGGAAACACTGCAAGGAGAGAGGGTGGGAATGGACTATGCGCACTATTCACACTTTAAGGATGCAGAATTGCGGTGGGGACTTCCATGAACACATTATAGCTGAAACACTTGTCACAGCAGGGTAAATTTACTCTCTGCCTCGTCGCGGTGGAGTTCACATTATGCCCAAGGTCATAGGAAGTAAGTGTTAGAGCTGGTCTTTGTACATCGTGGGCCTGCACTGGCCATCCTCGCCCAGTTTGTTGGCTGCCTGCACAACTCCTGGGTTGTGTGTGGTGATGATCTGTTAGCCTAGTGACAGCTATCTTGGATTCAGAATAAGGACAGTCTGAGACCATATAACAATGATGCAATGCTGAATTCCCTTGTCTCAAGCTGGAAATATTTCTAAGCGACTGAGTCCTATATAGGCTCAAATCTATGGTCTCCTGTTTTCTCCTTTTTCTCAGTGCTGGGAATGGAGGCCTTGTGCATTCTAGGCACTGAGCTACACCCCCAGCCCAATGAACACGGGCTCCTCTGTGACTGATTCTGAAGTCAGGAGATGGGAATGGCCCCCTTCTTTAGTCCCCAATCCTTGAACTGCTGCTACTGACACTGTTTTAAAGAAACCCTGAAATCCTAAGCATGTTCCTGAGACTTTTGCTTAAGGGAGACAATCTTGGTTCCACTTAAGATTGCTGGGCTTTAAAATGGTGCTAGAGTAAGACCCCTTTAGTAGAAACTATTTACGTTCAAACTTCGCTCTTTCCCTGGGCTAGGGATATAGTTCAAAGGATCTCTTGCAGCATGGGGTGGCGGCAGCAACTGTATGTAGCTCACGACAAGCCACTGTCATGAGAGAAAAATTGCTGACCCTCTACATCTAGCCTGTTGCTGAGCTAGCATGTTCAGTCTGTTAGGGACATTCAATGCCTCCTTAGTGATGATGGCTTAATTTAGGATTTGTTACCAGGATATAGCTCCATTGTAGTTTTAGGGCCCATATGTGTATCAATAAACGTGACCTATGGAGTAATTAGGCAAAATTTCATTGACAGCAGGCTGTTAATATAGAGTTATATTGAGGTATGGCTGCCTCTGATGCCTGTCCCTTCCAGTCCCTCAGTACCTTCCAACCCTCACCCTGGGATTGTAGCCAAGGAGGAGCGGAAGAGTAACTTTCTGGTTTAGGCAGAGAGGAAAAGTAAAGGGATGCAAAGTAGGTCATTTCCTTACTGTGTGTGTTGACTGGGGGTAGGGGCATTAAACCTGAAGATCGGCTTCACTGGAGGATCTTCCTGGCTAAGCACTAAGGTGGCTTCAGGAGCAGGACAGTGAAGCTGAAAAAAAATCACCAGCCCTAAAGCCAAATCACCCCACGTTTGGATCGCAGCACTAGTCTTCCTAGTGCTGGGTGGCTTGAAGCTAGTTACTCGACACCTTAGACTCTCTGAGAAGCCTGAGAGAAATACACGCACTGAGGACTCCCATAAGGTTCAGCAAAAGGAAGTAGCATGTGAGCCAGCTAGGAAGTTCGGTCGTTTCCTGCTGAGCCAGGCATTGCTTACCACATGATCCCGCAGTTGCATTCCAGGCTGTTTACCCAAATGCTAAAGACTTGTGCCCATCCAAACACCGATACAGGGATGTTTACAGTAGCTTGGAAGCAGCCAAGACACTTCAGTAGCTGTTATCAACTATTGTGCATCTATATGGTGATCTATTATTACTGGGCAACAATAAAGAAATGAGCTGACAAACCATGAAAAGACACAGAAGACTCTGGCTGCTTATTGATCAGTACCAAACCAGTCTGAAGGTGTCCACTGCGACCCCCCCAAACTTCATGACCTTTGCTCTGGGTTTTCTTAACTGACAATATCTGAGTAAATCAGGTGAAAGGTTGGGGAAGTGGATCCCTTGGCACCCAGTGTCAGAGGATTCAACCATGGTTGGTTGTCTCCACTGCTTTGGGTCTGCAGCAAGGCTGAGGTATCGTGGCAGTGGGTACATGGGGCAGAGGATGCTTCCCTATGGCAGCCAGGAAGGGGCGTAACACAAGACACATCCTTCATCACTGCCAGTAGTGCTTGCCATTCTGTATGAGTCTGTCAGTACAAGAGTCCATGAAGTCAGAGCTCAGCGATACCAATCACTTCCCCCCCAACTCCTTATTTCTGAACTCTGTTCCATGGAAGTCCAGACCCTCCACACATGGACCTTCTGGGGGGTTGCCTCATATAGAACTGTGGCAGTGGTGTCCTGGAGAAAGCAAAACAATAGGAATAGTGTTCAGGAAGGGCTGCGCAGGATAGGAGTGGATAAAGGGTGCCCGGGGGAAGGCCTGAATACTTTGAGCCAGGAGCTATTCTGGGTAACGCTGTAGTAGACACACAGCACTGTCTCAATCTACAGTGTGCAGTACGAAGAATGGACCTTTATATAATCTGGGGATCTAAACAAGTAAGTCAGTTTTGTAAAAGATTAAACAGGGTGAGCATACAGTAGATGGAACTTCCTACCTAGGACACAGCGGGTGTCAGTGAATGGTGGGATTTGTTTGTTTGGTTTTCTTCATTCCCAACCCACTGTTACTTGTGCAGTTTCTATTTGTGTTTGGAAAATATAGTGCTGCCACCAAATGAGAACTAGCTAGCTACCCTTTACAATGATTGATGGGTACAGAAGGATGTAGTATTCTTTCCTTTGTTCCCTATCTCAGACCAGTTAATGATACTTTGTTGCCAAAACCAAGGAAAGGAAACTGGATCATGCATAAACTTTGATTCAGGCACCATGATTTGTAGTTAGTGTGAAGTCTGGGTCTGGACTTGGTTAGTCACTGTGCACTTGCAATAGACTACATCTTGAGTTGATTTTTCCCAGATCCTGTATTGTTATGTAAAATGCCCACTTTAATCAAGAAATGCTCCAATACAGTATCCTTATTTGTCCTGCATAAAGTTTCTTCTCTTTGTTTCAGAGAGCTTGTTTGATTCCTTGTTCATTTTTTTTGGGGGGGGGGAGTGAAGGTGGAGGGTATGGCTTAAATTAATATGGGGAGAAAAGGCAGGTAACACATTTGAATGAAATGCTAACTCATACAAGAGTTATAAAGCATTAAAATGGTATATAGAAAACTTTGCCAGCACCTAATAGAGTGAAAGCATTCTATAGTTAAATAAAAGGTGACCTATTTTATGTCTGGAACCCATCTGTGCCAGAGAGTCTCTTTCCTCCTGAGATGCTAAGAAACCTTCCCAAGTGGCCCCATCCAACAAAACCTTGAATCCAGTGCAGCAATGTGGAAGTTGTCAAGAACATATAATAAATAGACTTTGAATTTACAGTTCACTTAGAACTAAATGTTACATTCTCCACCTTCTCTCTTGGCAGCCTCTTTTGGCTCATTCCAGAAACTCGGAATTAGAAACCACCAGAGAAAGTTGGGACAGAAACTTCCTCTTTCTTCTTGATATTTGTGTGTAGATCAGAGGGCAATCTGTAGAAGTCCGCTCTCTTCTAACACCTTGCAGGTCCCGGGTGTTGAACTCCGGTCATCGGGCTGGGTGGTAGGTGCCTTTACCCACCTTCCTTCCTTCCTTCCTTCCTTCCTTCCTTCCTTCCTTCCTTCCATGCTTGTCCCTGCACATCCTCACTCATCCTGCACACTGCACATGACCGGTGGCCACTCTAATACCTGCTTCATTTTTTCCTGTTGTCTGACCTCGGTCGCTCGTCTAAGCTGACTTCTCTGGTTCCTTTCAAGGCCAAGGGAACCTCGGTGGTCCAAGTGTCAGCAGGGAGGCTCGCATGGTGAGATGGTCTTGGTCTGGGTTCTGTGGGTGTCAAGGAATCATTGGCCCGAGGAAGCTGAGCAGGGGAGCTCACAGCAGCCCAGACAGAGTGGAAAGGGTATTTGGGGGCAATCTGGGAACAGCTTGGCCAATGCTAGAATCTTATTTTCACCAGCTGCTAGCTTCCTAGGAGAGGAGCTGACTGAGACCAGAGGATATTGCTCCCAGACAGAACCCAAATGGAGGGGCGAGGCAGTAAAGGGCAAGCAAGGGCAGCGGAATTGGTTGTCATAGGCTGGTGGCCTGCTGTCTTAGCTGCCTGCTGAGAACATGTTGAGGTGGTGCCAGCCAGGAAGTACAAGCCAGGCTTCAGTCCTGGCTGTAGACAGATTGTTTTCCCCTAACTACTGTCATTTAAACAGGATCCAATTTCTTGGCCTGAGCAGATTGTTCCCGCTGAGGACGCACACTCTGCTAAGGGGCAAGGCGAGGCAAACCCTCTGTGGAGCTGACTGGACCTTCCCATTCTGAGGCAAACAGTATGGGGGAAAGATTGAGTAGAGTCTACACTGCCCCCTCCCCACAACTACACAGGGTTCAAATGGAATTATGCAGGGAGAATCCATTTAACTTGTTTGGGGGGGATCTGAGCACTTCCCTGTGTCCTCATGGGGGATCCTATGGAGGCAGCAAAGGCTCCTGACTGAGAGTGACCCTGCCAGTGCCCTTGGAAGAGTTTCCAGGAGTCCAGCTTTGGCTGTGACACCTGAACAATGATAGTCTGTGCCGCAGGGAGCAGACATACAGAGCATGCAGCTGGGACCAGTGGAGCCAGCATCTCCAGCTTGCCTGCACTCATTGCTGGTGCCTCTGGGCCCCAAGGGTCAGCCCTAGAGCCTTATTCCAAGGACAAGTCTTTGATTTTTCATTTGTTTCTGCTGTCTCTCCCCCAAGCCCAGTGGGGCAGTTACCTTGACACAGGCTGTTGGCTCAAGAGAGCTTATACAGCCTTACTCAATGTTTCTAGTCAGTCTCTCTCTTCTTCCTCTCTCCTTCCCCACAAGGTAGGTAGGTGTGTGTGTGTGTGTGTGAGTGTGTGTGTGTGAGTGTGTGAGTGTGTGTGTGAGTGTGTGTGAGAGAGAGTGTGTGTGAGAGAGTGTGTGAGTGTGTATGTGTGTGTGTGAGTGTATGTGTGTGTGAGTGTTGTGTGTGTATATGTGTGTATATGTATGTGTGAATGTGTGTGAGTGAGTGTGTGTGTGAGAGAGAGTGTGAGTGTGTGTGAGAGAGAGTGTGAGTGTGTATGTGTGAGTGTGTGTGTGTGAGTGTGTGAGTGTATGTGTGTGTGAGTGTGTGTGTATATGTGTGTATATGTATGTGTGAATGTGTGTGAGTGAGTGTGTGTGAGTGTGTGAGAGTGTGAGTGTGTGTGAGTGTGTGAGTATGTGAGTATGAGTGTGTGTGTGTGAGTGTGTGTGAGTGTATGTGAGTGTGTATATGTGTGTGAGTGTGTATGTGTGTGAGAGTGTGTGTGTGAGTGTGTGAGTATGTGAGTATGAGTGTGTGGGTGTGTGTATGTGTGTGTGAGTGTGTGTGAGTGTATGTGAGTGTGTATATGTGTGTGAGTGTGTGTGAGTGTGTGTGAGAGTGTATGTGAGTGTGTGAGAGAGTGTGAGTGTGTGTGAGTGTGTATGTGTGTGGGTGTGGGTGTGGGTGTGAGGAAGGCGTGGCAGAGGGGGCCTCCCCAGTCACTTCTCCCTCTTGATTCTACAAGAGAGCTTGCGTTGCTGGAGGACTCCATTTGCTGTATTCGGGCCGTTTCTCTTCTCAGGCCAGCTTTGTCTGGACATGTTTTCGGGCGGGAGATGAGAGGTGAGAAGGAGGATCTGTTAGAGGGGAGTGTTTGCTGGGACAGGGAGCAGGAGCCACCTGCGGACAGAAGAGAAATGTTTCCAGGCATCTGGCAGCCGTGAGGACCCTCCCAGCCTCTGGGGAACTGACCAGAAGACAAGAGCAAACACAGAGGGAACTCAGCTGCACAATACCCCCAAATGCAGTGAGAGCCAAGAAAGCAATGTAAGAGGTGGCCTGACTCCTGGGCAGCCTCACCGGCACACAAGGTCAATCGTGTCAGAGGGCGCAGCCCAGTAAGGTGCCTTCAGATTCGCTGCGGAGATGGAGAGACGGTGCTGGCAAGGACCCGCAACAAGGAGGAAAAATTAGCCAATTCATTATGTTGACATTTCTGGCCACACAAAGGCCAGAATTTTACAAAATAAGGCCTTTTCCCTTAATTGGGGTTGTGACAGATAAAAGCATATTCCCAGCTGACTCATGGTATCCGCCTGGCCAGGCCTATTATCCCCACTTGGCCTGCCCCGTCTGTGTAAGAGGGCTCCCTCTGTGTGCCATTCTTGGCATTACGGTAAAGGACTCAGAAGGAATAAACACAGGGCCTACTTCCTGTCCTTCATTCAGAAGAGACCAAGAGCCAGCAAGCTTCGATGCTTCAAGAGTGGGGGAAATAAAGTGTGTGTGTGTGTGGGGGGGTGCTCATCTAAAAACCAGTTGATGTGAGAAAAGCCCTAACAAGAAGTCTACAGACCAGTTCAAATGAGGAACAGGTGTATTATGAAAGTGGGAAACTAAACAGAGTTGGAGATTTCACCTGAGATGCTCGGAGAGGCAGCAGAATATAGTGTGTGATGTTTCAAAGCATATCAGAGGAGCCAGCTCGTCTGGGTTCAATCTCAGGTTAGTACACTTGAGGTGGTTCGACATGGCACGTTAGTTACTGACCACTGTGCCTGAGTTTCCTGCATAGCAGAGGGGAGACAGCATGGTATGTATCTGTAGAGCTGTTACTAGAATTGAGCAGTGATGGTTAGCTTTAACTGCCAGTTTGGCACAACCTAGTATGATGTGGGTAAAGAGTCTCAGTGAGGAGTTGTCTTGATCAGGTTGGCCTGTGGGAATGTCTGCGGTGGAATCTCGATTGCATTTATTAATGTAGGGAGACCCAGCCTGATAGTCAGAAGCTCACTCACCTAGTTTTAGATCCTAGACCATGTGAGGGTAGAGAAAGCTAGCTGAGCACTAAGCGTGCGTGGCTTTCTCTCTCAGCTCTTGGCTGTGGATGTGATCTGATGAGCTGCATCAAACTTCTACCAACTCCACTAACGTGCAGTGATAGATTGTCCCCTGGGATGGAGAGCTGAAGCAAACCCTTCCTAAGTTCTCTTAGCTGGGGTATCTTCTCACAGGACAGAATTGAAAGCAGGACAAGCAGGTGAATATGCTCAGAATAATGCCTAGCAGGATGAGCAGGGTGTGTTCATCACTGTGTATAGGAAGGTTACACCAGATAACCAAAGAAGATCAGTGCAGGAAAATCAGCCTTAGCATACTGCTTAACTTCTTTTGTAATTAGTTTCCCCCAAACGCACTTTGAAAAGTAATGAGCCAAGAAAATGACAGGATTGAATGCATGCCTTGTAGCCCAGACCCATGTGGGTTCTGCCTTTCTAGTCATGTGGTCTAGTTTTGACGTTCATACCCCCCAGGCATCTCCCACCTAACTATTCAAACACACGCCTCAGTCTCGCTTCTACTTGGCCCTCCTGCGTGCAGATTTCTCTCATGTGTATGGTGTGTATGTGGGGGCTGCCACCTTGAACATGAGGAAGTCAGAGGACAGCTTTGGGGGTGGGTGGGTTCTCTCCATCCATCATGGGGGGGATTGAACTCGGATCACCCATCTTGCTTAGCTAGCATTTGTATCTGCTGAGACATCTCCCTGGGCCAGCCTCCTGCATTTCGATTCCAGCAGTGGCAGTATGGGTCACCGAGTCACACGAGAAACTTGGCAGCCTGCTACCTCAGATGACTCTTCTTACCGTGCGCCATATTTAACCCACCAGAGGATATCCATTCCTTTCTGTATCTTCACTATCCATCTACTTTTCTCCGTAGCCCCTGTCTCCTTCTTGGGTCAAGGGTCATGGTCATTTTTTTCCCCCTGCAGTAACTTTGTAATTATCCCTCTGCTTCTACCCCTGCCTGTCTCAAGGCCCTACTAGGAGCTGTGGAGTAGGGAGACTCCTTCCACCCGCTCTGCGGTTTGGCAGCCCTGGCTCACTGTGCAGTACCCACTGCCCCTGAGCAGGCATCCGCGTGCTTTGTTCAGACTCATGGGTCCCTGCTTCCAGCCTGTGCTGCCAGTGCCAGGGGAAGCTAGGCCATGCCGCTCTGGTTCCCATCTTGTCCTCATCGTCTTCAAGGGTTCCTATGCCCTTGAGCGCCAAAGCAAATCCCAGCTTCATCCTGTCTGCAGTCCCTCACTGTGTCATCTCTGGCTTCATTATCAAATAGACATTAATCAGGGCAGCGGTTTTGCTGTGGAAACATGCTCTGGGGCAGATCACAGAATGTAAAAAAGCTTAGAGATGGCCTAGTACCAGAGAGTGAACCCCAGGGCTGCAGCCATGCCTACACACACATTTTGCTTTGCTTGTACACCATTCTTAAATGTCTTTTTTTTTTTTTAAGCCGTTGACACTATGTAAAACTAGGAGATTTTAGCCAAGGATGGGGGTGATGGCCCATTATCCTGGCACTTGGGAGGTAGAGGCAGGAAGATGACGTACCAGCTTTGGTACATAGGAAGTTCAAGGCCAGCCTAGGTCAAGTGAAACCCCATCCCAAAACAAAACAAAACAAACAAACAAACAAAAACCCAAATGAACAAAAGCCCATACCATAACCAAACCAAACAAAGCCCAGAGAGATTTTGCCTAAAATCTGTGGCTTTCTTGTCAAAGATATGGTGCCCAGACATTGGCTGCCTTTTCCAGAGCTACAGTTGACTCCTGAGCAGTAACTGACCCCTAATTGGGGTGTGTCCATGTGGGTCTCAGCCCCTGTGGATCCTCGTTTATGCTTACTTACATTCTCTGTCACAGCCTTGGAGATCTTTGCACTTGGAGTCCCTGGAGCTGGTTCAGCCTTTCGTCTTACAGATGCAGAAGGTGAGTCAGGAAGGTGCCGCACCAGCCTCTAAGCATGGCTCCCGGCTCCTAGGCCTCTGATCTCTGCACTGGACACACACTGTGCAGCTTGCTTTGACAGTCTCCCTGCTGTACCTGCTGGCTGATGTGCCCCTCTCTGTGTATCTATAGCCACATGTAAGCCAGGGTGTATGGTGTGGATGGCCAAGGCGGCATTCTAAGGATGCCCCTCCTGTGTAGGAGGCTATAGTAAGGAGAAGAAATTGGAGAATTGAACGTGACAGGGAAGGTAAAGCTGGGCCTCAGCTCTTCCTTGTGGTGTTGTAGGAAGGAAGGAAGGAAGGAAGGAAGGAAGGAAGGAAGGAAGGAAGGAAGGAAGGAAGCTGGGTTGCTTTCCTCCTGTTGACAAGCACATGAATGTATAGACAGCTATGAGTCAATGGCAGAAGGGTGAAAATTTGGCATTTTGCCCTATACCATATTCTCACCCTGATACAATTACTGTGATCAGTGTCATTGCTTAGAAAATGGAAAACTTAAAATTTTCCTCGACGAACACTGGCCTTGGCCAGTCAAAAAGAACCAGAATGACCTTGCCTCAGAGCCTTAACTCTTAGGAAAAACTTCCTCCTGGTGTCCCGTGGTATAGGGGCTGACACTCATCCTCGGGGAAGTTAACCTCAGCAGCTGCCAGAACATCCTGGCTCCTGTGTCCTCTTTGTGTCCCATTGAATCATTGCAATGAAGCTAAATGATGTATTAATCACTCTCCTGATGCTATGGTAAAGCATGTGACCAAAAGCAACTCTAGGAAGAAGGGATTTATTTTGGGTTGCCACTCCAGAGGGATAGAGTCAGGCCATCATGGCCGGGATGGCATGCTATGGCAGCAGAAACAGAAAGCTGGCTAATCACAGCCGTATGCATACTCAGGAAACAGAGTGAGAAAAAAAAAGTGGGGTGTACCCTTCCCCCGGGACACACCTCCTCCAGCAAAGCTCCACCTCCTAAAGGTTCCATAACCTCCTAAACAGTGTCAGCAGCTGGGACCAAATACTGTTCAGATACATGTGCCTGTGTAGGGTACTTCTTACTCAAACCGTCACACACGCAAGGCTACTCCTGTCGCCATTGACTCTAGACTCCATCCTCCTGGCAATCATAAGTTTCTGTATGAGCTGCAGAGAGGCAGGGCACTTTTGAAGAGGAGAGGAGTGATTGGGGCAAGTTCTCAGAGAAACAGTAGGTACATGTCATCCATCCACCTTCTGGGGTCTGGCGCTCTCTTTTCTTCACCACTGGAATCCTAAAATGCCTACTGATGCTTAATGACACTCACCGTTATGCTGGTGTATGTTTGTAGTCAGGTGCAGGTAAGGGGGCCCCTGGGGAATCTTTGGCTACCAGCCTACAGTGCCCTTTATTTGTATTTAAGTGTGTCCAAGATCTTCCAAGACACAGAGTCTCTGATGATTAAATGTGATTAGACTTATTGTATCGCTAAGAGAATCTTATATCCAAGGGGATAGATAGCTGAGCTGATAAAATGCTTCCCGTTACAAGCATGAGGGCCTGGACCGTTGCTGTGGTGGTGTATGTTTGTGTCAACCTTTGCACAGGGGAGGAACAGATAGACAGGCAGATTCCTGGGGCTCACTGGCTGCCCAGCCTAAGCTGATTGGTAAGTTCCAGGCTAGTGAGAGACCTTGTCTCAAACACAAGGTGGAAAGAATTTAAGGAACAACACAGGGGGCTTTCTTGTGGCTTACACCACACACACACAAACACACACACAGGCACACACACATATGGGACAGGGAGAGTAAGGGAGGAGAGAAATATGTTGTCCGGGGCCAGACATAGATGTAGAATCAAATTCTGTTTGAAACGTCTGAGTCATGGCTCAGAAATGGAAATCAGATTTATGATGCAGGGATGTCATCTCCTGCTAACGGCAGACTAATGAGGCTGATGATTTATACTACAAAAGGGACTCATGTATGAATAGGCTCCCGTTGTTCCTGTTTATTTCTAGAATCCCAGGGCCTTTTATCGGTTTCCCCCTTTAAGAAGTATACCCGAAGAGTGAGCTACAAAAGCGCACACCATCCGCTTCCACAACTAGCCTCAGATAGACAGTAATAACTTTTTAATTGCTTCTGCTAATGGGTTTCATTGGTTGGATCAGCAGAGATAGGAGGCACATTTTTCTTCTTATTTTTAAAGAATTCTCTGCGACTGAATTCTTTCAGCCAAAGAATCCTGGCTCCTACTAATCCCTCTTCAGTTCAGGCTTTGCTTACTTGGAGTGTGAACCCATTGCAGGTCTGGGCTCTGCCTATCTTTTTAGAAGGGAGGTCCTTTTCCTTGCTAGGCTGTGGCTCCAGCAGAAGTGGCCATAAGGGCTGAGCTAAGAGTGTGGGAAGAGGCTAACAAGGAGCTCCTGGAGGTGGTGTGGGCACAGAGGAGAGGGGCTTTCAGAGAGAGCGGCTCTAAAAGCTCCCATTGGAAAAAGCCAGCAGCAGCACCTGGGCAGTTGTCAAACACCAGAGTTGTCCGCTGTCAAAGCAGCTTGAGAGCAAAACTGCCGAGCTGTGGAGGACACTGTGACCCAAGCTGACACAATCATGATTAGGTGGCATTTCCCCACTGAGTGCAAAGTTGTTTTTTTTACCGTGTTCCAAAACACTGGCTCCAGTCAAGTGCGTGCTTGGGTTGTATTTGTGATACTCTGCATCACTGTTTCTCGGAAACCCTCCTTGGTGTCCACAGTGGCGTTCACTCACCTCCCTCCCGTTCACCCCCATTTCACCTCCAGGCGGGCTGCGGCTAGGACACACCCCCTTCTCGTGCTCAGTGTTGTAGCACACTCTCAAATGCTTCCAGTAATTGATTGTGCAAAACATGAAACCAGAAGCAGATGGGACATATGTAGATGAGCTATCGCTCTCCATCCCTTTAATTTCCCAAGTTTGATAGCACTTTAATTTTCTAACCATAAAAGCTGCTTCTGTGCTCTTGGGGACGTCCACACAGAAGTGCTTCCAGAAGCAGACTAAAAGGAACAGACAAGGGATTTTTCTGTTTCTTCCTCTTCCTCCTCCTTCTCTTCTCCTTCTAGCACCTTTCTGCTGGAGGAGGAAATTAAAAATATTACTTTGGCCCAGCCCTTAACCCAGCACTCAGGGGGTAGAGGCACACAGATTTCTGAGTTTGAAGCCAGTCTGGTCTACAGAGCTTGTTCCAGGACAGTTAGGGAGGTTACACGGAGAAACCCTGCCGAGAGAGAGGGGGGGTGGAGGGAGAGAGGAAGGGAGGAAGGGAGGGCGGGAGGGAGCAGAAAGAGAGAGAGAAAGAGAGAGAGAGGCCTTTATTTGTCAGCATTTGTATCACTGTTCCCTGTGGAACTGATTATCCTCACCTCACAGTGGGGTTACACTTGCTAAAGCTACTCTAACCTGAAAACATCCCAAGTCACAAAGCATCACTGCTTGGTAGCACAGCTGAGCATTGGGTGCTTCCTGAGTCGGGTACTGTGGTTGGTACCTAGCTGTCCAGGAGCTGCAGCCTCCTGCCAGTGCCCAACATCTCAAGAGAGAAACATACCACCAGTACCTGGGAAAGATCCAAAGTCTAAATTTGAAGTATACTTTCTACTGGATGGATCTCAATCTGCTACATTATAAAGTAGAAAACTCGGAAGCCAGGGACCATCTGTGTGGCGTTATCACCGAAGGAGGAGTTGGATGATGTGATAGCTTAATCTGAGATCCAGCCCCTGGTGAGTGGTCTTCTTAAAAGCTCTCACTCTAGATATAGAGTATTCATTTGCCACAACTGGAGTGCTGTTGGCTGTGCCCTCATCTCCTATAGTCTGGGAGATGTGACTGACCTACAGGAGGTAAGAGATGCCACTGAACAAAATGAAGCAATTTGGAAAGAAAGAGTGAGCATCATGGGTGTCTCCTTGGACAAACTCAACTTTTGGCCAATCACTGTTCACACCGTCTCTCCAAGCCGATATTACTAGACATGTCTTCACCATGGGCATATCCTAAATCAATCCTGAAAAGTAAGTTTCTGTTGCTGGTATTGTTTGTTAGAGTGTCCCTACCCTTAGACTGTGTGACAGGAGCTGTTTCTCTCTAGGATTCTGTAGTTGCAGCATGGATAATGGAAGTGTGTAAGAATCATCTCCTTTCAGGTCATCTAGGATTCCTCCCCGAGGGCTCAGGGTAGCTATCCAGTAGCTGTGTGTGTGTGTGTGTGTGTGTGTGTGTGTGTGTGTGTTCACCATTTGAGAATTTCACTCAGACTAGCTGAAATGACTTCCTGGTTATTCTTTTCTTCCTCTATCTACCTCATTAGCATCTTTGCAGACTCTCTGGAAGAACCTGGACCTTCAGCCAGCCGAGCTGGATTTAAATCAGTCTTGGACCCTTCCTTGTTAGTATTTGGGGCATGTCATTCCATAGCTCCTCATTCCAACAGCTCCCTTTTGAGAAGTCGGTGGTACTTGTATTGTAGCAGTGGTTCTGAGAGCACAGGTATTTCTTTGTCTTCCCTAATCCTTGTTTAAAAATGATATGAACAGAGAACACATTCGTATTGGAGCTCTTGGGAACCAGAAGGGACTGCACTAGGAACTGTGCCTAAGCCTCAAACACAGCAGTTGCTGCGTTAGTCACACAATCATGAAGGAAATTACTTCATTTTGCTTTCCTTCCCTTATCTACCCAGCACCTGGGAGGGAAATATAGGGCTAGCTAGCCAAGGATGAGGGGACAGGACCGGACTGGACCATAAGGACCTGTTTTACGCAGCGCTCTCTCAACCCCTTCGTGGTAATGGAAAAAAGCCGCAGTACAGGACAGACCCTTCAATGCCAGATGCCAGGGACCCGAACCCCAGACGGGGAGGCATATCAGTACCATGCTCCTTCTGCTTCCTGCTCCCACCTCCTTCACGGTTTTGGTTGTTCCATTAATAAGTACAAGCATGACAGAAACAACCCTAGAACCTGACAAGTGGTTACAGAACTCTTTGGTTGTGCTCTGCCTGCAAGGTGCCTGAGTAAGGCACAGCGTCTACAGCAGACTCGAAAGAACTAACCAGCACATGGGCACCTGCCTCCGCGAGGAATGTCAGCCACGTTCTTTGTACCAGAGGCCCATCTGTCGCTCACATCGTTAATTCACACGGTCTTTTCTCTTAAGCCAAGGCTGACGCAATGGTCAATTTTGTGGAAAGATCTCTTTAATAAGAAACGAATAAAACTATCAATACTAAATAAAGTAGACCACTGTGAAACTTGGGTTAAATCCCACCGGGAAGGGTATGCGATTAACAGCATTATGTAACAAGACCGCCTTTAATAGCTGGCACGATTCTTTTTGTTGTTTTAAGGGGAACGTGGCCAAGGCTGAAGCCAGAGCACATGATATTATTTGAAAGCGCTGCAGCCTCTGGAAGAGTTCCTCTGAGAGATGTCCAGAATCAGGGTTCACTGTGATTTATGGTTGTTCCACATGTTTAATACTGTCGGCATTTTCAAAGCTCTACCCGCTGCTTCCAGAAGCCTCTGGGTATGCTTCTGCTGCTTTGGAAGATGATTTTCAAGTGGAATGTTTTAGAACTATGCAAACCAGAAGGTCCTGTAGTACTTGATGCTGAGTGATCCCCGTGGGTGAAAGGGATAAGCGAGGTAGGGCTCGCAGCCTTTCCCCAGCTCCTTGTGTGGACCAGCAACCGATTCTCTGGAGAGAACGATTTCAAAGTGGCAACTCCTTCTACAGCCAGAGAGCTGGGCCAGAGCCTCCCCAGACCTCTGAGCCCTTGGTGTCCACTGTGGCTGGCAGGCAAGATGGAGGTTAAGCCAGGGCCAACTCCCATGTCTTCAAATCAGAAACAGAAGGGCAGTAGAGGCTTTGCAAGCACAATCTACAAAAACAGCTAGGTGGGAACTCTGCACAGCAATGAAGATTGTGATGGGTCCAGGGTGAAGTGCCGTGGGAGAGTCTGGGAAGGAGGCTCTCACACAGTGATGTGGGGTTGGGGGCAAGAAGGAAGTGGTGGCATCTGAATGCTTTAAAGGGAACAGAGTCAGCTTCTTTGAAGTCTAATTGGCAAGAGATAAACTGTAAAATTTGATATGGAACATGGCGGCGAGTAACTAGAATTCAGCGGAGAAGGAGTGAAGAGTTCAGGGTCAACCTCAGCTACAAAGCAGGGTTGAGGCCTCAAAAGCCAACAGTAGGATTGACAGCTTTTGACACATGTATACGCCATCTCCACATTATATATGTTATACTATATATAATATATATTTTATTCTCTATCTATCTATATGTTATATGTATATAATGTCGAACACTCTTCTCATGATCCTTTGTAATTCCTCTCATCACCCGGCAAAACATGGATTTGCTTTCTGCTGTCATTCATGAGTTTCGTTTCCTAGGCTCACATACACGGAGTCCGCTCCCCCCCCACCATATTTCTCTCTTTCTGGGTTCTTTTACCTAGTGTAATTATTTTTTTAGACTCATTCAGGTTGAAATATGTATAGTATTTCATTCATTTTATTAGACAGCCCTGCTCCACTGGACAGACACACCATACATTGTTTACTTGTTCATTCACAGAGAGAATTGTAAACCATGCTGCAACTGTTATGAATGAAGAAGCTGCCAGAAGCACCCGGGTGCACGTCACTGTGTGAATAGAGGTCACCTTTCTCTGTGGTGCATACCTAGAAGTACAGTTGGAAGAACAAGGTCTCAGCATGTATTTAACTTGTTTAAAAACAAAAAAAAACCAAAAAACTGCCAGGCTGGGGGCTGGAGAGATGGCTCTGAGGTTAAGCTTACTGACCGTTCTTCCAGAGGTCCTGAGTTCAATTCCCAGCAACCACATGATGGCTCACAACCACCTGTAATGAGATCTGGTGCCCTCTTCTGACCTGCAGGGACACATGCAGGCAGAACACTGGGTACATAACAAACAAATAAATCTTTAAAAACAAAACAACCTGCCATGCTGTTTTCAGAGTAACTTTCCCATTTGATGGTCCCCAAGCAGCAGGTAAGAGTTCAGTTGCTCCTTGACCCTGCTAACCATGCATAGAGTTCTCCTTAATTTCAACTTTCTTTTCCCCGTTGTCTTGTGAACAACGCACTCTGTCATCCTTAAGTAGACACAGTGCAGTATGACAGGCGTGAAGGGCCTATTCATCTTACAGAGCTGACTGTACCTGACAAAGGCATTCCATTCCCCATCCCCTGCTCTAGGCAAACATGACTCCACCTCTTTGGATGTGACTATGTTGGACCCTCATGCAAACAGCAGTCTGCAATCTTTTTCCTTCTTTTCCTGAGTTGAGTATTCGTCTGAGTTGAGTGGTATTGAACTGTAGTTTTAACTGGCATTTCCCTGGTGACTGATGCACAATGCTTTTTTTATGTATCTCTTTTCCACCCTGTATCTTCTTCACTGAAGTACCCGTCTGAACTTTTGTTTACTTTTTAAAATGGGGTGTTTTACACCATATATGTAGGACATATGACTCAAGCTGGATCTGACCTGAAAGCCTCTGTCTTTCAATCGGTTTTCCATGGTTCCAGAAAATACCGTGCAAGCTGCCAAGAAAGGGGAACAGTTGAGCAGTCCTACCCAGCTCCAACACTGTTGGACCATTACAATGATGAGCATGGCGTGATATGCATAAATGTGCATAGTGGCGGTCACATGTCAGTGGCAACCAACAGTTGTCGAATCGACTTGTGGCCCATCATGCAGGAGGGAATCATGCCTGCTATTAGAAACATACCCAGATTCTCAGGAAGATCTCGGAAAGGAATCTACTGCTGCATTCTAAACCTTATCCTTACGTCCCCAGATAAGTGTAGCTGCCATCCCTCATCAAATAAGCAGATGGAGACCATCACAGAAAACCACGAATGAACACAATGTGGGGATCAATAGTTCACGGGGCGCCCAGCCCCAACAGACAGACGTCATAGCTCCTACATCTGTGCCTCAGGGAATGTCAAGGGAGAGGGGGTGTGGAGATTATAAGAGCCAAAATAACAGGAAATCCACTGGGAAGCAGTCTCTCCTAGAAAGAGCTGCATAAACAAGGCAGGAACAATGGCAATATCAGCAGATGTGGGAGGGGGGAAATGCCGCGGGATCCCCACCAGAGGCAGAGAACGACAGGCAATGAAGACTGCTGGGAGGAGGAGAGTTAGCCTCTCCCTGGGATGAGCCCTCTTACCCGTTGTCCAAAGCAAGAGTGGTTAGCTCTGAAGCTACGTACACACACACACACACACACACACACACACACACACACACAACGAAATCGGGCTCAGCAGACTCTATTTATGTACAGCCAAAGAAAAAGAGGCTTTCAACTTGAGACTGAGGAGATGTGGGAGGAGTTCAAGGGAGGGTAACCTTGAGGACCTGGAGGAGGAAAGGGAGGGAGAAAATGATGCAATTCTATTTCAATTAAAGAATAATAAAGTAGACAAAACATACAAATGGGGTTGTTTTTCTATTAAGCTCTGAGACTTGTCGGTGCATGTTGCACAGAAATTGTTTGTGAGATGTGTACATAGAAAGATGATTTGCAGATATTTTCTCCAATCTGTGCCTTTGTCCCTCCGGTGCTTGGGATAGGCCGAGACCCTGCGTGCTGGCAAGATTCCTGTGGCTGGGATGCCTCTCCAGCGCCTGCATCTCATGTCTTATCTAAGTACAGATTCTAAACTCAGACTAACATTGAGTTTTTCAGTTTCTTTTATGGGTAGTGCTTTGACATCTGTGGACCAGGATGTAGCTCTGAGTTACTTCCCTGGCACCATGCCTGTCTGCCTGTGCCATCCTGGTCCACAAGCACGAAGTCAGAAACGTGTTGGGGAGGGATGTGGGGGGTGAGAAAAAGGAGGGAGGAGAGGGAGGGAGAGAGAGCTCTAACTAGAAATGGAAAGGACTTTTGAAATCTCCGAACCTATTGCCAGTGATCCACCTTCTCCAACAAGACCACACCTCCTAATCCTTCCCAAACACTTCCACCAACCAGGGCCAAGTATTCAAAAAATATGAAAGCTGTTCTCACCCAAACTGCCAATTGCACTAGCCAGGCTGAGTTTACTAAAATTTTTTATCTAGGTTTTTCTCTTAGAAGTTGCAGTTTTAGGTTTCCATTTGAGTTTATTGTGCATCATGAGGAGTGAGTTGGAGTTCGTGTGTGTGTGTGTGTGTGCGCGCGCACGCGCGCACGCGTGAATGGCATTTGTGCTTTTGTGTGGATCTGTTTCTGGGCTTCAGTTTATTCCATTGGTTATTGTCTGTCCTTTAATAAAATCTATTGTCTTAATTCTATGGCTTTAGTATAAAGACTCGAAATTAGGTCACTTGTCCAACTTTGTTCTTTTTCAAAATTATTTTTGGCCAGTTAACTCTTCACAGTTCCTCGTATGTTTTAAAATCAGCTCATTCAGCCTCTCTTTGCTGTGATGAGGTTTTGATTGGAAGCAGTTGGGCTTTTAAGGTGTGTCCTTGGTAAGGAAACACATTTTTTATATCAACTGGCCTTTGAGACTAATCTAACATTTGAAACATTTCCACACTATCACTTCCAAGCTTACAGAAAGCCCATTTATGCAAAATAATGTTATTTGAGGCCAAAGGTTACAAGAAAAAAAAAATGCTCTAATTTTAGCCTTTATTTCCTGTATTTCACCCCTTACCCGTGTTATCCCAGAGAGGAAGTAAAGATAACTCAGACCTCTTTCCCTAGGACAAACTAATGATGCATCCCTGGGTAGGAATGGGCTTCTGAAGTTACCTTGTGTTATAGAGCTGGGGACTGAAGGGTGGGCGTGTGTGTTACACATACACAGAGCCCAGAACCCAGATGGGCTGCATGGGCGGAGCAACCAGCATGCAGATGATGGCATAGGGAGCTGACAAGCGAAGCCTTGTACAAATACTGGATTTTATGCAGCTCTGAAATCGAACTGCAAAGGCCAAACAGCACCAGACCTTGTCCCTTGACTCCTGAAGTGCAGCCTCCAGTGGACAGGGCCCTTTTATATGCGTGCCGGCTCCGCTTTCCTTCACCAGCTCCTTAAAAGGGTTCTTCCTTTTAAAACAAAACAAAACAGATTTATTTATACTTCTTTTAGGTCCTGGCCAGAGTTTCCCCTCCCTCCCCTCCTCCCAGTCTCTTCCCTGCCCTGCTCTCCCCCCCCACACCCCCCCTCTGGTCCCACCCCCCAATCCACTTCTCTGATTCTGTTTAGGAAAGGGCCCCTCTCCCAAGAGCATCAACTAAACATTGCATATCAAGTTGCAGTAATACTAAGCAATTGCTTATTGAGCACTCAGTGCATGCTGGAAAGCATTTGGCCAAATCCTCTCCTGGGCGCTAGGACTCCTTCTCCAATGAGAGTCTCAGGTTTGGCATAGAAAACTATCGGGGTGGCACCCTCCCCTCTCTCCCAACTCTGCTCCCTCGAGAAGAGCATGACTGGTTATACTTAGAAGAGTTCCAGAGGGTTTCTTTGAGGAGATGGTATTAGCTAATGACTGATGAGATTAGGAACTGCCCCCACCCCCCACCCCCCACCCCCCACCCCCCACCCCCAAATATACACTAGAGCCTGCCTGCTGTCAATTACTAGGATCCATGATTAGCATAAAACGCAATTAGAATAAAACAGGGTAACATATTGTGATGGAGGTTTGTTTGTTCTATTAAACTCTTCTTTCAGTTTCTCACATATATGCACATGCTTCTAAATATATTCATATCTTTCGACATAAATACAGAAACAGGGCCAGTGGTGATGCATGCCTTAATCCCAGCACTTGGGAGGTAGAGGCAGGCAGATCTCTTAGTTCAAGGCCAGCCTGGTCTACAGAGTAAGTTCTAAAGGCAACATGGGCTGCACATAGAAACCCTGTCTCAGAAAAACCAAACATTTTATATATATATATATATATATATATATATATATATATTATGCATATATATAATATATATAATATATGTTATATGTATATACAAAATATGTGTATATGTATACTATACATCTATATCTAATATATGTTATATGTATATACAATATCCGTTTATAAATATGTGTATGTATATATATATATATATATAGAGAGAGAGAGAGAGAGAGAGAGAGACAGACAGACAGACAGACAGACACAGAGAGAGAGATGATGAAAGAGAAGGTCAGGAGAAATTCACATCTTCGCAACTGTTAAAGGAATTAACAACATCAGTCATTGTGTTGCATATGCACCATTCTGAGATCCTGCCGAGTGTGTACCAGGATTGTACCCTGGGCAGTCTCCTTCAGCTGTCTTAGGCACATTGGGACAGGCGACAGCACATGGCACCATGGCCAAGCTAATGGTGGAGCAGCAAGTGACTCCAGTTCTCCTGACTCAACTCACTGTGACTAAACAGTGACGTGAAGGCCTGGATGCTTGAGACTATCCTAAACAATTTTCATAGCTCGATCAGTTTGCCTGAGGGTCTATCGTTAGTGCCTCAAACATGCCTGGCTGTAATAGTAGGCCTCTGTGAGAATTTGCATGATTAATGTATGTTGTCCTTGCATTTTACATGAAATATGTAGAGACAAAAATAGCACTGAAGTCATTTTACTCACAAAATTGCAATTCTGCAAAGCCTAGAAAAGTGCAAGCTTATCAAGAACCACAGAATTCCACAGCCAAGTGGCTTTCTCTAGTTTGCTTTGCCCTGTTGTGTGGCAGCATGTCCTGTAACTTATCAGGTTAGTTATACGTCATATGAGCCTTGAGGACTGCAACTTCTGAATCCATTGCAACTCCCTCCCTCCCTCCCTCCCTCCCTCCCTCCCTCCCTCCCTCCCTCCCTCCCTCCCTCCCTCCCTCCAGTCGCCTCTGCCCAAGGTGGTATGTGTCAGGGCAGTTGATACTGGGTTGGAAGCTGAATGCCCTGTGTTGTGTAAGACCCTGTCTGAGAAAGAATAAAAGAGGTTAGGGGACTGCCTTCTTTCTCCCTCTCAGGCGTGCTGGTAGGAAAACTGGACATTTTGCCTGTAGGATTGGTGTTGTCACACTGGTTGGCAAGTTGCCTGAGCTGCAGACCGTCAGCCAGCCCAGCTGAGCGCCATCAAGGAAGATGGCTGTAGTTAACCGTGTTCTCAGCATTACTCATGCATGGGCTTACTTTTCCTTTAGGAGGCTGAAGGCCCATAGGGAAAATGTCAATCCACTGGAGTTGCTTCTTAATTTATAGTGAGCTTGTGGTTTCTCAATCCAGCTCTCTAATTGTCATCGTCCCCGAACTCAGCGACAGAGTGAAGGCAGGGTGTTAAGAAGTTCACCAGACCCAAGATAAATGATAATAGGTGTCTTACTGGGGAACAACTTATACAGAAAGAGTAAATAACCACCGTGGCCGTCCTGCCCCAGAAGATGCAGTCTTTGCCCTTCTGAGGCCCAACAGAGAGCTTGTGCCCACAGCTTCTCTACCTTAAAGCAGTCCTGAAACCACGCCCAAAGGGTGTGGCCACTACTACAAGTTCACTGGTGAAGTACAATACCACTACAGCAGAAATCTCATCCAGGACTATGGGGCCAGCTTATTTTCTTTAGCTTGGATACCAGTCTCCAAGTTTATGTGTTTCATTTGGAAGATTAAAATAAGACCAAAGGAGTTTTTAACATTTGGAGAGTAGTCACTAATGTGAAATAATATAATTTCTTCATTTTGAAAAGGGGAACAACTCAGATCTGTGTGTCCAGATGGTATAACTTCCACATAAGGAATCTTTAAAAAACAAAACAAAAAAAAATGTCTTCTACAAATCTGGGAAGGAGCCATCTGGACGTTATGAAGAGTTGAATAACCATTGCCTTCAGACCAGCCAGCAATGTGGACACCAGGATTTAAAATGTCTGTTGGGCACCTCTGCATTCTAGGGACATGGCAGGCAGGCTCTTCGGAACTTAGTCTCTCAGCAACTATGTTCCGTCTTTAAGTTTCAAATGTATTTTAAAGAACATGTTTCTACAAACCACACAATTCTGCCCTGGGTCTGTGATTTAGCAGTAGTAAGGGCAGGTCCACACTGGATCTCTTGAGCTGTAGGCATTTTTATCTTAATGGGCCCCCCTTCCTAAAATAACATAAAAATAAGCTTATGATTGTAGGTACAAAGGTGACCATAGTGAAGGTGTTCTGTATTCAAATATGTTCACTCGCCTGATGTTCATTTTCTCCTCTAATTATGAAAAATAAAAAAAAATTATTTTTCTTGGTCTCCCAAAAGTATTATGAGCCCGCAATGCCGTCATATTCATGCCCAGTGGTAAGATAGTCATTGGTTTTCCTTTTGCATGTTGTAGATTTTACTTCTGTATTATAATATCCATGTTTTTTTGTGCTACTGTATTAACTTGGGAGTAGCTGCACCTTTGATGGGAATGAGTTGGGTCACCACATCTATAGCAGTGATTATTTGGAGTAAAGCTTTTTTAATTAAAAATCAAACAAACAAAAAACAAAACAGAAGTACATGTCCTTTGTGTATCCAGTTCACTTGGCCTGCCTGGCCTGAAGTGTCTGTAGTTTTTGCCAAAAGTTCAAGCACAAATGCCAGACTCTGTGTTTTCCTGGTTGCTACTTGAGCGGTGTATGGTGAACATGGCCAGTCTCTCCATTTCGCCCTCCTCCCTTCTCTACAGTGATATAAAAATGTGTCTCTTTCTTAGCACCCAGTGGTCTCAAGGCTGAATGCTAGACGATCAGCTGCTGTTTCCTATTCATTCAGTTTCTCATGGCTTTACCATAAAAGAGAAAAACCTCCCAAAGTCTCATCATCAGAAAAGGAGCATCTATCTAAGTGTGGAAATATGGATAATGGATGATGGATGGATGGATGGATGGATGGATGGATGAAGAGAACGGGGTGCTTTCAATGGAAGAAGAGTCAGGAGCTGTAGCTATAGACTACAGGAGACATAGCTACAGACTACAGAAGCTATATTACAGACTATAGGATATGTATTACAGACTACAGGAGCTGTATTACAGATTACAGGAACTGTAGTTTCAGACTATGGGAGATGTAGTTATAGACTACAAGAGACAGTCTAGAAAGGTAGAAATATATGGCACATGCTATTTTTAAAGTTTAAAAAAATCATTATGTTTAACTTTTTCAAACTTACCCAGTGTCTTAGGGTTTCCATTGCTATGATGAAACACCATGACCAAAGACAGGCTGAAGAGGAAAGGGTTTATTTGGCTCACACTTCCACAAAAAAATCACTGTTCATCACTAATGAAGTCAGGACAGGAACTCAAACAGGGCAGGGACCTGGAGGCAGGAGCTGATGCGGAGGCCATGGAGGGATGCTGCTTATTTGCTTGCTCCTTATAACTTGTTCAGCCAGCTTTCTTGTAGAGCCCAGGACCACCACTCAGAGATGGCCCCACCCACAAAGGGCTGGACTCTCCCCCATCAAACACTACCTAAGAAAATGCCCAAAGGCTTGTCTACAGCCCAACCTTATAGAAGCATTTTCTCATTTGAGACTCCCTTTCCTAAGACTTCTTTAGCTTGTGTCAAGTTGACATAAAACTAGCCCACATACCCAGAAAAAAAAAAAAAAAAAAAAAGAAAGAAAGAAATTGAGAAAGAATTCTGAATTTTGAGTAAACTACTTTTCAAAGTTATACATGCTCTTTATTTCTCCTTGCAAAGCTAAGAGACGGGTAAAGAACTTTCTGCACGGACTTTGTATTTTTCTAGTTGTTTCTGTGGTGGAACTGGTGTTGCTGTTTACTTCTCTCACCTTCTGGAGCACTCCACAGACCTTATCCCCACCCCCACCCCCCACTCCCTCTTTGGCCAAGTGCATGCACGTAGGGCACACAGTAGCACTGTAGCCGTCCAGTAGAGAGCGGAGAGAAGTTGTAATTAAGGTAAATCGCCCTTTGTATACACTCCTTCATCCTGAAACATCACTGGGGGGGACGACGACGAACTGCTGTATGCAAAGCCTTGCTCTGGTGTCTGGGGCCATCAGGGCACAATTGGACAGAGCTCCCTACTGGTGAGGCCTTGACATTGTCAGGGACGTTAGGGTTGGGGACGGGGGAACAGCAGGAACACATAGAAGATGAGAGGTTAGAAGGTCATCGGTGCACAGAGGAATCACAGAGTAAGTGGGAATTGAATTTGAGAGCTATGCACGTAGTGCAGCTCGATGAGAAGTCACGCTTGACCGAAGATGTGTCCCCTAAGAGGGGACAGCTATGGTAAAGCTGTGGTCCAAGGGCAGAACTCAAGGAAGGATAAACAACAGCTGGAGCGGTGTTCCTGTCAGGCTGTGGAAGAAAGGCTTCACAAGAACTTCTAGAATGTTTTACACAGTTTTGAAAAAAACAAAGCAAAACAACAACAACAACAAAAAAACATTGTACCAAATATTATTTTCGCTGTTTTTTCTTCTTCAGGAGGTATGGGGGCTTATTAACTAAAATTCATTCTCCATAGCCTGCAGGCATGTTTCTGTTTTAACAGACACGTAAAGGGATATAGGACTAATGATCAGTGGTTGATTTAATGAGAACGCAAAGGTCACAGTTGTGCAGATAATATTGAATGGCTTCTGAGAGATAGCGCACATCACACCTAAGGAAGCCCCAAGCACCATCAGGTTTTGCCTTTCACAAATGAGCAGTCTGAGGGATGCTAAGTGGCTTAGCCCAAGCTACTGGGTTACCCAATTACCCAGCAGCAGGCTCAACTTTAAGGATAGTCCAGGCCTGCTAATCCCAGGCCCACCCCACCCCCTGCCTAGTTAATTCAGTGAGAGCTCAGTTATTGCTGATAGTCCTGTTGTTCACCTTCCCAGACTTGACAGTCAAGTCAAATCTCCCATCACAGTAAGTAGGGTGTGTTTGCATTTTGCAGCATGGCCGTCATCTTTGGAGTAGGCTGTCGCATCATCATCCTGGAAATTGGCTTCAGGAAGATCAAATAGCTGACTCCTGGGCCTCTCTGGGAGCACGGCGCATTCTTTGTGATTGCCTGTCAGAGTGAAGGCTTCTAATCGGTGTGCATGTCAGCATGCTTGTCTTTCCTCTTCCTCAGCCAAAAGGATGCTTCTGCAGTCTTTGCCGGCTAGAACTGGAGTTCACGCAGATCCTTAGAAATGACCACTAGGCTAGCTTGCCAGCTGAAACATCCCCAACCCGCCCACCAACCACAGACAGCATCCCACGTGGTCATTGTCCAGGAGTGACATAAGATGACTGCTTCACGGGGTGGGTCTTCTCGGTCTGCCCTTCCCCCTCCTCCTCCTTCTCTTCCTGCTTTACCCAGGCCTGTCCTTTCTCCACACTCCTCCATTTCTGTATGCGATACTGCATTCCATCTACTGACCGGAGAAGCTCCCTTGTCCTTCATTTCTCTTCATTTCCATTCCATCTCTCCCCCATAGATGAGTGCTTTTTCTGATACACATTCTTTTATTGGTTTGTGTGATTTTGTCATTTGTCAGTGGCATTTGGACATTATTTTTAACTTGCCTTCTTATGGGCCCATCCTTGCCATCCTTCCTCTTAATCTTCCTAGTGCTGAGCTGCTAGGTCGCGTCTACATCCTACATCCACCCACATTGCCTGTGAGATTTGTAAATATGTGAACAACCCTGGTTAATGTGTTTGAGAACATATATGGGATGGGTATATATGTATTTTATGTAAACTACTATGTGTGTATCTTCTAGATGCGATGGCTAAGTTACAAGGTGAGTGTGTGTGAGTGTGTGTGTGTGAGTGTGTGCGCGTGAGTGTGTGCGTGTGAGTGTGAGTGCACGTGTGTGCGTGTGTGAGTGTGAGTGTGTGTGTGTGAGTGTGTGTGCACGTGTGTGCATGTGCGTGTGTGTTTACTGGCACAAATAATGAAGCAGCATACAGACAGACAGCTTCATCCTTTGCCCTGTGGACGGGCTTTAGAATTCTTGCTACATCGAACTGAAGCCAATGTTGCCGAGTACAGCCAGCCCCCAGCCTTGCCAGCTCTCTGTCTACACAAACCTGGGAGTGTCCAGGTTTCTCCATATATACAATGGCTTCTCACTGTTGTTTCCGGGTTTTGTCTCTTTAAATTCTGTATTTTAGGAGCTTGTGGCATGCTTGCTTTTGTGGGGCCCCCAATGTGAGTCTCCTTTCTGGTGGAGGCGCCTCCCTTTCCTGGTCGTTTTCAGGGATGCCAGGGTACCCATGCCGGCCTTGAACCACTGCTCCTGTCCTCCTGCCTCCCTTCTTAAAGGGAGCACCTTCCAAGGTTCTCCATCAAAGAAAATGTTTACTGAAGTAATTTTCAGGTTCTGTCAAGGCAAGAAATTTGCTTAAATTCAGAATCTTTACATAAATAACCTTAAAAATTAAAGACTGTTATCTTCATCAAATGTATTTTCACATTTTTGAGATAATGACCTTTCTTTTTAGTCCATATATGGGTTGAGACAATTAAGAGTCTGATGCTGAAAATTATTACAAACCTAGAGTAAGTTCTACTTTTTCATGGCATATTGTTTTAAACCAGTAGCAATGGCTCATAGCCACAGTGAGCTGGGGTACTGGTATCTTGTCAGACTGTCCAGCAACGTGTGCGTGTGTATATACGTGTGTGTGTGCACGTGCATCTGTGTGTGCATGTGTGCGCGCGCGTATATTCGTGTGTGCACATGTGTGTGCATGTGTGTGTGCGTGTATATACATGTGTGTGCGTGTGCATGTGTGTGTGTGCACTTTAGAGAACTCACCATATCCAACTGAGTCGCCATCATAAAGACTTCACATCTGCTCACAGCATCTCCTGTCATATCACAAAATAGCTGGCAATAAATGAAAGACTAAGGTTTAAAAGGCTTCCTGTTGCTTTAGATCCCTGGCTCAGGTTCTGCCGACTCTTAGCATTCCTTTCATGGCCACCTCGTCTTCAAACCATGGTCGCCAGCCCGTAGTCTGTCTTGGGCTCCGTTTAAGGTGGCCCCACATCCGAGGATGCGGGGTGGAAAGGGCAGGTTGACCAGACATAAACTGGGTCATCCCCAAAACCCCTATCTTACCAGGGCCAAGGGGTTGTGGGAAATGATGGCTCTCTTTATGAAACAAAAACATGTTGCCAGTGAAGATGGTGAGTTGGGAACTTGACTTGGAGAAACTCGCTTTCTTTAATGTTATGATTAAAATCAGGAAACTGCATTTCACACGTTTCTTCTATTTGTATTTTCTTGTGACAAGGTATCATGTAGTCCAGGCTGGCCTCAAAAAAAAAAAAAAGTGTAGCCAAAGATGATCTTGAAACTCCTGAGTTGAGTCCCCTGCCTCTGCCTCCTGAGTGCTGGGATTATAGGTGTGTACTACCTCAGCCAGTCCATCAGGCTCTTTTCCCCCTGGTTAGAAGCTAAAAATGCTAGGGTGGGCATAGAAGCAGAAGGCATCCCTGTGTGTGAGAGCATGGGTCCTCAAATACACCCCAGAAAGTGATGCGATGCATGGTTCTGAACCGTCAGGAATGACAAAGAGGCTTGTAGCTTGGGGTCTGGAGCAGGTGCTCCTAGGTGTGAGTGACAGAAGGGGAGGCAGCTGGGCAGGAAGGGACACTATCGATGTCCCCTCGCGAGACCATAGAGGTGGAGGGACGAAGGGCTGAGAATGAGGGAGGACAGTATGGGAGGGGCCGCCTCGGCCTTGGCTGTGTTGTGGCAGGTGGGTTTGCAACGGGTGAGTTCAGCTTCACTGAAAATGAGATTTTAAAGCTGGGTGTTTGAAGCCAGCCTAGTCGGACTGAGCTCCGGGACAGCCAGGGCTACATAGAGAAACCCTGTCTCAGACAGAGAGAGGGAGGGAGAGACAGAGACAGAGAGTTAGGATCTGCATAAAGGCAGACTATTTTAGCTATGTAAACAAAGTTGACTTCTCATCCAGGCTCTTACATATTAAAATAGGCATTCTTCAGTAGAGTCGAGTGGCCGTTCATTACCACAGATAATCTCATCATCCCAGGGCAGATGACCTTGTGTGCCGTGGTGAGTGAGGTCTATTCCTAGCTATTAGGAATGCAGGCTGAGGATGGCAGGGGCCTTTGGGGCTCTGGAGAAGACCGGATGTAGTGCACTGCCGGGTGCACTTGTGGCAGACCTGGGCTTCCAACCTTGGTCTTTGGGTCCCACTGGTGCACTTTTGCTGTGTGTGCCCTGCAGCACCACTCCCTGGATCTTCTTCCTTGCATTTACTTGGTATTTTTAATTGGCCTTATTTGTTTTGTTTCCATTTTATCATTCTGTATCTGCTTCCGGAACTTACTTACCTTTTAAACTTTTTAATTAAAAATTTAAACTGACCTACATTAATCCTTGAAATCTGGGGTCCACAATGCCATTTATAATTTCTCCACCATATTGAAACAGATGTGATTGACAACATACCAAAACATCTGCAAGGGTGTGGCCTAGTGTGACCTAAGAGCATCATGCATGCCACACAATGGCCGCCTGGCCGCAGTGGATCAATTTATACCTCCCCCATCTCATGGGTTCTATCCTCGGACACCAAATTTTAGAATTCTCATCATTAGTAACTTCAGATTGAACAGAAGTCAGGAACTTAAAAGGCCTAGGGAAGAAACTTTTTCTGCAAAGGATCAGATGACATCAAAACTGCACACTGTGTGTGGGTGGAATGGTAGATGGGGAGGGAGGGAGGGAGAGAAGGAGAGAGGGGTCTGGGTAGAAGGTATGATTTGCTTGGGGGAAGTAGTATAAACATGTCAATCATCTTTGCTCTGGGCTGTATCCACGGGCTTCTGCATTCCAGTTATGTGGCACTATTCATAGGGCATATGACCATGAATGTGTAGAAGAATCAGCACACAGCCTGTTCTTATTGCCAGACAATTGGCCCACAGCATCTGTTGCATTCTGAGTTGGCCCGGAGATCAAAAGATGCCGGAGTGTAGCCTAGACACTGATGGTCTCTCCCCAAAATCCAATCAGCTGAAGGGAAAAGCAGGCAAAAGCAAAAATAAACCTTGACTCCAAATCACCAGCAGCAGATAAAGTAACAAATAGACAAAGAGAATTTTGAGAAGCGCCAGCCAGGGAAAGGTCTCTAGAAAGCTGTCATCTTACATATCTGGAATTCCCTACTCATTGAACGCCAAACCCATCATGTCCCCCGTGCCCAGCTGACATTCTACTTTCTGCCTCTGTGGTCACGTGTGACTACCTTAGATACTTCCTGTGAGCAGAATCACACGGTATTTGTGTTTTTGCAGAGTGGCTGTGTTCACAGTGTCCTCAATATTAGCCCTCTGCCATCAGTATTCCCTTTCTTTTGAAGGGTGAATATTCTACACGAAATGTTGGACAACCAAGTTGGTATCAGAATTGTCCAAAGCAGCGTTCCCAACCACACAGTGGGAGCAAACATCAAGGGGAATAGAATTATTTACGTTACATAAAGGTGTGTTTATAGTCAAAGGTAGTATGTTAAAATAATGTGAAATAAATATAAAAGGTTCTCTAAATATAAAGACACTGTTCTAATGAGGCAACAATCTTGACCCTAAAGAACTCTGAGACCACAGTAACTATGAACATCTTTTCTAATTAGTCACCCTGTGATGAAACCGTCCAGTTGTCACCAATCAAAATGACAGACACAGGAACAGAAGAGTCACAATTGACAAAAGCAACAAAAATCAAGCAGTGTGGGGGGCGGGAGGGGGCGGGAGGGGGCAGGAGGGCACACACTGCGGGTTAGTTTGTTGCCGTGAGAGGGTTTGCAAAAACTAAACTAAGTGTGTTTTAATCTTTTTCCTTGGTCTTGTGTTAGGGATTTAACTGCAGGTTGCAAGGACACTGAGGGTTACTTCTGTCCCCCTCCCACCCCACCCCACCCCACCCCCACTATCTTCAAACAAAACTAGAAGCAGTTGGTAGAGGGAAGCTCTTCTGCTGCCATTTTGATTGTCACTAAGATCTAACCACCGCCCTGGCATTTATGTAAGGAGGGGTCCGGCGGGGACAATGGATAACTTCTTCGTACTTTTCAGGGGCTTTGAATTTTTTCATGAGCTCACATTTTTATTACATAGATAAATCGTTGCTGTCGATGCACTGAACAGCAGTAGCATCTTGGTTATTCCAGTTGCCGCATTGTCCTTTTTAATGGCAGAACTGGCAAATACTGAGTAGGTCTTTGTAACTCCGCCCCGTCTGGCAGTTGAGGAGTCGGGGGCTGTGGGGCCCGCTGCTCTCCTTGCAGGGTCGCTTGCCTTTTTGTTGAACTGGAAAACGAAGCAGGGGCTGGTGACTGCCAAGGACACTAAGACTGGACATACCTGGCCGGCAAGTGTCACATGGTTAGATGCCTGAGCCTAACGGCGGCCAGGGCCGTCACCTTGGACGCTTGGAGTCTGCCCTCGGCTGCCATGCACTCCGTCACGCCCTCCACCTTGGCCCATGCAATGCCCTCAGGAGGAGCTGGGCCACCACTTTGCCCAGCTTTCTCTCATCCAGGGCTCAGCGTTAGCCTCTCTGCTCTGTGGCTCACACCAGGGTAGACACCCCTTTCTGTGGTTGTGCTGTGCACATTTACAGCTACTCCCTGGCTGTCACACTTCTCAGGAGGCAGACTCGGGCGGATCGGGATCTGTAGGAAGTGCAAGGTCAGGCTCTCCCAAACTCTGTGGTTTCCTGCTGGACCACTCCAATGGCCTCTGCTCTGCTCTCCTATCAACTCTTGCCTCTGTGGCTTGTTTTCGGAGTTGGGGCGCACTCTGGGCTCCTGCTTCCTTTCTCCTGGTGCAGGAAAGAGGAGCTGTTGCTTTGGCCCTGTCCCCCGATGGAGCCCCTCCTTCAAGAGGAGCAGCTCCCACAGCTTAGAACAGCACACCACTGGCCCTCAGGCTGGTACCCAGGGAAGTGGCCTTCAGCCAGAGCTCCAGATGTGGCTTCGGACCAGTGATGGGAATCAAAAAAGGCTTGTGGCAAAACATTGTGTCCATGGGCATGATCCATGTTTGTCTGTCTACACGAGGAGGAGGAAATAAGTGGCCATCCGGTGGATTTCTCTGCTCTGCGGCTTTTCTCAGATCCTCTGCAGTGAACACTTGCGGAGATGCTAGACGGCACTGTTCAGCCCACCCCACCCAGCAGTACAGGAAGACCAGGAGTAGCTTGTCTCATTCACCTTCCTGTCCTTTCCTCATCAGGTGACTGGATGGCTGGAATCCCTTCACACATCCTCAACAGCTCCCCATCAGACCGGCAGATTAACCAGCTGGCCCAGAAGCTAGGCCCGGAGTGGGAGCCCATGGTGCTGTCTCTGGGCCTGTCCCAGACCGACATCTACCGCTGCAAGGCCAACCATCCCCACAACGTGCAGTCACAAGTGGTAGAGGCGTTTGTCCGCTGGCGCCAGCGCTACGGGAAGCAGGCCACCTTCCTAAGTTTGCACCGGGGCCTCCGGGCTGTGGAGGCTGACCCCTCGCTGCTCCAGCACATGCTGGAGTGAACCCAACCCTGCCATTGGCTGGGGCATGGGTCCCCAGTCACACAGGCCGAACGGGACTTCACCCAGCAAGTGGCTTTTCCTGGGTTAGTTTTTGGTTTCTTTTTTCTTTTCTTTTCTTTCCTTTTCTTTTCTGTGAGCCCTTAGTGGAAGGGAGATCACCTGAATTCTACTGGCTCGATAATTGCAATGGCTTTAATTGCTCGAAGATTGCATTGTTGTAACTGCACTTTTGAGCTGTGTGGTTGCCTTTTAACAGAAGAGAAGAAAACACAACAAAAGACCATGCTACCACATTGTATGCGGGTGTCCTACATACAAAGCATTTACGTTGCCTGGAAACTGGACTGTGGACTTAGCTCTTCATAATGACGATGATAATAAACAGTGAATTGTGTTATAGAATGCGCCTCTTTCATGAGAAAGTATACCCCCCCATTCTTCTGTTGCACAGACAGAGGGTGTAAAATTGTGCGAGTAGGACAAATTTGATATCAGCTTTGAAAGAGGGGATGAGTAGTTCAGGCGGGATTAATGGCTCAAGCATGAGAACCAAAGCTGCGTGTAGAAGCCAGGAAGAGAACATGCGTCCTTCATCCTAACAGATTGCATAAGAAATCTCTGCCCATTTAATAAAGGGGGCTCAGTGTTTCCCTTGAGGATGGAATGGCTGAAGGTATTGCGTTCTTGGGGGCGGGGGTGGTCATGTGTTGTCCCGCCTTTCATTGAGAGCACAGTGTTAGCCAGGCAAGTGTACATTTGGAACCCCAGCTCTTAAATGGCTGAAACAGGATGATCACTTCAAGGTCCAGCCTGGGCTATGACTACACAGCGTTCCAGGTCAGCTTTAGCCATTACCGAGACCCTGTCTCAAAGCAAATAAACAAAAATTTACCGCGAAGGGTTTCTAGAATGCTCTGTTTCAGGGCTTGTTGACTTGTGTGTTCTTGTCTGGGCCTCTCAGCAGCCCTGTGAGGCACGTATACAAGCGAGCGTGGTTTATCCCTCCTTCCGAGGTGGCAGGACCTGTGGAGGCTAACTAAGCTAGAATGTGGGTTGCTTCTGCATGAATGGATTAGAGGCCCACAGGATGCTTTCAAAGAGAGATGCAGAGGCTCTCATAGGGGCTGTGGATGTAGTTCAGGTGATAGGGTGTTTGCCCGGCATGCTCAGCGCCCTGAATTCCGTCCCAGTACCTCATTAACTCGGTGTGGTGGGCAAACCCATGATCTCAGCATTCCAGAAGGCGAGGCAGGAGGATCAGAAGTTCAGTGTCCTCTTCTACATAGTGAATTCCAGCCCAGCTTAAGCTACATGTAAAGGGGGGGGGGGGAGGGCGGTAAAGAAGTTAGCCAGACATTTCCTTTATCCTTCACAGTGACCGGAGAGCCCGGTTTTTAATTCTACAGAATTTTCAAGGAAACAAAAACACACTGCTTCTCTTCCTCTGCCCAAGGACGAGCCAATAGAAAGGCGGAGGAGAGTGACCATGAAGCATGCTCAGAAAGGCGGCAGTGGTGTGGTGTGGTGGCGTTCTTTCAGACGTCCTGGTAGTGCCCTCTCTGCCTTTACCAAGAAGACCAGCTGTTGCACATTTCATCATTCAGTGGTCACAGTCTCCAGAGCATTGCGTTCTGGACATGCCCACTCTAACTTTCCATCCCGTGCGACAGTCAATACTTCATTACTTTATCAAACTCCCATTTTGGGCCATGTCGCTGTGCCCACTCATAGCTTGCTCTTCAGTAGAGTCTTTAATAAGCCACTTGTCATTCTGAACTTTGTTCTACTTTGCCATCTCCCTCTGGGAGTCCCATAGCAAGTTGCTTTGGCTGTTGTTCTCATGATTCAGTCCTGCTTATGGCTGAGTGAGCATGCCTAGACTCTGCTGCGGCTTCCTGTTGTAGGCCTGATGCTGCACACCCCCCCCCCCCCGCCCTTTGCAATGAGTCTGTCCTGCTGTCCTGCTGCCTGGGGAGGGCTGATTGTGGAGGGGGTTGCTCTACCTTACTGCCCTTAGTAAGCAGGGTGGTGTCACTACCCAATGACAAAGGCCACTCCTTGCCCAGGCTCACTTCCTACAGAAGCTCTTTGGAGTTAGAGCCAGGCAGCCGCATCACTGCCTGTCTCTACCTCTGCAGGGTGACACTGGATCTCACCTGTCTGCTTCCCAGGAGGCTAGAAGGAACGCACGAGGATTCCATGTAGATTCACAGATCCTTTTGCCCCAAAGAAAATTCTGCATGAGTACAGTGAGGCAGCAGGACATTTGAGACACTAAAAGCAGCACAGTGATGTCCTACCTCTCTGTCCTCTGTCTTTGTATGCCTCTCTCTCTCTCTCTCTCTCTCTCTCTCTCTCTCTCTCTCTGTGTGTGTGTGTGTGTGTGTGTGTGTGGCAGAGCATCATGTACATGAGTGTGTCTTGTAACATTTTAAGACATGTAACTTCTATTAAATTTTCTGAATGCACGTAAAGTGCATGTCTGCTGTGTCATTTTGGAAAACTAGCAATGAATAGGTCGCCACCACAGCCTGCATGTTCTTCATGGGCAGGGATGTGACTTTCCTGTACCGCCCTTTCACACTTGGCTTCCTTGATTTAACACATAGCCATTGTTCTAATGCCATTAAGGATTTTTACAACATCCTTCGCTCTTAGAGCACCCTTGTAAAGGCTATAGCCTTTGAAGAGATTAAAGGCACTTAGCTACTAAGTATATCAATACCATCAGGACATTCACGGGCATTACAGTCCCCCCCCCACCTCCCCCACACCATGTTACAACTGGGATTGTTCACTGCCCCCAAAAGCAAAGCTTAGGAACCTCTGGACTCTGAGCTTTACCCTTGCCCCAAGATGTCTTCTCTGCTGTACTGTACCTAGTCACCTGTGTTCTGTGTTCCTTTTCTGCAGGAGGATGTTGGGGGACGGGGGTTGGGGGAACAGTAAACTCGCATTCCCTGTTGATCAGAATTTGGTGGCGCACTTTGAAGATTGGTAGACCTGTGAGTGGCTACAGTTCCACACTTTTCCATTGTGTTCTCATTTTCCAATGTGTGTGAAGCCACCACTGTTAACCACGTCAAGTTTTAGATGAATCTTTAAGTTGCCTTCATGCCTTCCCTATTACAAACAGTGAAGGGGAGCCCCATTGTGAAGTCTCCGTTCCCCAGAGGGTACCAGGAACTGTGTCTACTTGGTTTAAGCTTTAAACTGGTCTAATGTGTTGTCAGTTAGTTCTCTATCTATTGCAAACCATCCCAACATGCATAGGCTTTAGGAAAACAAATGTACCAGCCTGAAACCTGGCTCACAAAATTCTGCGAGCCAGGGGGGGTGTTGCTCTCTGGGTCAACTCTGCTGACTTCACCTGGGTTCATTAGTGTTTCTGTGTTCAGCTGGACCAACTGACACTGGGAGTCAAGGGACAGTCTCAGCTGTCAGGCTTTACAGGCTAACCAAGGTGTATAGGCTAGCTGCCTTCCACAATGGGCCTGCCTACCCAAGCCATACAATGAGAAGGTAAGCCCATCTTATCCATGCCTGCTTTTCTTCTGCTAATGTTCTGTTGCCTAAAGCCAGTCAGGTGACCAGTGTAGAGCCAATGAGTTCAGAAGACATGGAGCAAGGAGGAATAGAACCTGGTCCCCTGCATGCAATCTACCAAGCCAGTGTGCTAAAGCTGAAACTTCTGCGTGAAAATGCCCACACCATCCTCCAGGATCAGATCCTTACCCCAGCCCCTTCTGCCACCGCCTTACCTGCTCAGAGTGTCTCTGCAGAGACACTCGGCCTCTGGGAATAGAGCCATTCTGATTCTTAGAATAAACCCCAGAAGGCAGTTGCTAGGCTTAAAGTTGCACAAAGTATCAAACCAAAAACAAAACAAACAAACAAACAAACAAAAAACCCAACCAAACAAACAAAACAAAACAACAAAACCAAATTTAAAAAACAAAACTATTTGAATTTGAAAAACTACTTTTGTTGACTAGAGAAACTGTTCTTTGAAAGGGAAGGGGAAAGGGACAAGATCTCCCAAGCAAATTGGGAGCATGGGGGGAGGGGAGAGGGAGTTAGGAGGAAGAGGAGGGGAGAGGTGGGCATGAGGGAGGAGCAAGATTGAGTCAGGGGAAGAATAGAGGATAACAAGAAAAGAGATACCATAATGGAGGGAGCCATTATGGGTTTTAAGAGAAATCTGGCACTAGGAAAATGTCCAGAGATCTACAAGGATGACCCCAACTAACAATCTAAACAATAGTGGAGAGGCTACCTTAAATGCCCTTCCCTGATGATGAGATTGATGACTACCTTATATGCCATCCCAGATCCTTCATCCAGTAGCTGATGGAAACAGAAGCAGACACCCACAGCTAAACACTGAGCTGAACTCTTGGAGAGGGGGAGGAGTGATGAGCAAAGGCGTCAAGACCAGGCTGGAGAAACCCACAGAAACAGCTGACTTGAACAAGAGGAAGTTCATGGACTCCAGTCTGATAGCTGGGAAACCAGCATAGGACTGACCCAGATTCCCTGAATGTGGTCTTAGTTAGGAGGACTGGGCAGTCTATGGGGCCATTGGTAGTGGATCAGTATTTATCCCTAGTGTACAAATGGACTTTGGGAGCCCATTCCACATACAGGGATTCTCCCTCAGCTTAGACACATGGGGGAGGGCCTGGGCCCTGCTCCACATGATATGACAGACTTTGAAGATTTCCCCATGGAAGGCCTCACCCTCCCTGGGGAGCAGAAAGTGAAGGGGATGGCGGTTGGTGGGGGGTGGAACAGGAGAGGACATGAGGGTGTGGGAACTGGGATTGACATGTAAAACAAGCTTGCCCAGCATGCACAAGGCTCTAGATTCAATACTCTGCACCATATTGGGGGCTGGGAAGGGCCTTCCTTCTCTTTGGCAACATATAGGAGATAAGTTTTTCTATGCTACTTGGCCCCGCTAGGCTTCGGTGGCCCACTGAAAATGGATGTTGGAGTATGCATACTCTATACTCCAGCCATCCTGAGATAGCAGGAAGACTTCCTTATCTCTATTGCTGGGGTTCCCTGAACGTGAGGGTTCTGACTGAGGGGTGATCAATCGCCCACTGTTGTAGAATGCTGTGGTCATTTCTGCCTTGAAATCAAAGCAACTGGCTACCCATATTTGACTCACAAGACTGGCTCGCCCACTAACAGTCCCTCGTGGGAGTGAGGCTCACAGATGGAGCACCTGGTCCCTCTACTTCCTGAGAATGTGTCATCAGTGGACAGTAGTTGGAGGGGAGAGACTGTTTGGTGGAATAGTTGACACCTGTAAGTTGCCCATGTCCCTGTAACTCCTCACTATTGTTCTATTTGTCCTTGCATATGGTTCCAGTTCTTGTACTAGGCTAGATTTGGGTGGAATGGTTTCTTGTGTCTGTCGCTGATGGCCCTATCTGAGGAGAATAGACATTTGCTCATCTCTCTGGAAAAGTTCACCCAGTAGCACTATTGAGGGGCTAATCTCGTCTCTGTGAATTGAGGACATTAAAAGCTGACCAATCAAGATGCAGTCCCTACTCGCTTGAGCTCACTGCCAGATGAGACAGCCGCTAATCTCTAATCACAACTTGATGGGATCAAGTCCACACCTGAGTATTGAGCCTGTGGGAATAGAGAGAAATGAGCCCCTCTGCCTTGCTCCTCGGGACATGGGAGGTCTGAAGAGCAATGGACTTCATCATTCAGGAAAGTCACTCCACCTTCTTGGGCAGATTTATTTACATCTGCACAGTACCTGACTTTTGGGTGCCAAGAGCCTTCCTGAGGTAAAAGATATATGTCTACGATGGACTTGGCCACAGAAAGTGTCCCAGCCAGGACCTGAAAAAGGTTAGGCTAAGGCGCCTCCTCCTCCTGGGGCCGTGGCAGCAGGGAGTATGCAATCCTTCTGTGTTTTCCTAGGGACTTTAAAGGTAGATCATGGTCAGAGTCTGGGTGGGAGTCTGCTTTAACACTTGGCTCTCGTTAAATGAATCCCGACAGCCATGGCACAGATTATCGCTGGTTACAAAGCATTGTAAGTTACTGGAGACCCAGCAGGATTTGAGCCCGCCTGCAAGGCAGACACAACAGCCAGCGACTGTGACACTGTTTGGCCTGCACAGAAAAGGGAGCAATTAAATTGGCCACAGAGGAGGTGACACTTCAGCTGAGCTCTTGTAAGGCCCGCCCAAGTTAGTGTGATGGTCCCCTTAGGGGATATTAGGAGACACAAGGGTTCTATTTAATATATTCTACATCCATCTTGACAAATGACAGTCCCACCATATGTCTGCAAGATGAATATGCCTCCAAAATGCTATCTCAAAGCCATTAGGAAGTAAACACATTGGCAAATCCCATCCTGTTTCGTACCTCAAGACAGCAATGGCATGCTCAGTCACAGGCAACTCAAGCCCAGGCTTGAAGGGTTTAGGTATCAGGCATCTTTGAGGGTGCTTTTTATGCCACCCCTGTCTCTTCTCCTCCTCTAACTTGTGTATGAATTCTAATTAGATGTTGCTGCATGTGGGGGGCGTCTTGTTTACTCCTTTGAAGTATAAACAGCTGAGAAGAACAAGGATGTCTGTCATGTTGGCATTTACTGTTCTTATAGGAAAATTAAAGTCTCTCAAAGACACAGTTTAGTGAGCCAATTAAACCTGGTCTTTGCTTTGTTAAACTGGCACAAAACATGTGGCCATGGTCCCAATATCTATTGTTCACTCAGAGCACCAGCTAGGGAACCCAGGTTTGACCATTTGAAAAGAAAGATAGACCCGACATCGTGGCAATAAGTATATGCTTCCATTTTGTTTTCCTAGTTTATCTCTAACCAGGGCTGTTTTGGGTGTCATGCTACACTCTTGATGGAGAGTATTCGTGGCGAATGTGAAATACGGGCTGGTTTCATGAAATAACTACTCTTCATGTTCTTGGTGACACCATCCCAGTTTCCAGGAGACAATTGATTTTGTAAGGACCTTGCTGGGGCCAGTGTCTTTGAGGTGACTCAGCTCATTGCTGATCCCTGGAATGAGTCTGGATGCCTCGACATGGCTAAAAATGAAAATAGATGGCAGTGACCTCTGGAACACGCCTTGACCAAGGATGAGGCATCTGCTCAAGGGATATTTCTTTGAAGGCCCAGAATATTTGCAGTAGGGAGTGGTTCTCCTCCATTAAAGGGCACAGGTTTTTTTTTTTTTTTTCCTTTACAAATATTGGAGATTGGTAGAAACTTTCTTCAGAAAAATACATACAAGCAATTGTACAGTCATATGAACAGACACGGACATGTGTCTCAGTTGACATATGATTTTGAAGGAATTTTCAGTACATTTGAATCCAACTCAGGCTTCCCAAGAACCCCACATAGTCACATGATGCCTGGTCCTCCAGGACCAAACTATTCTACCAGGAATAGTTTTGGTTTAAAGTAATATTTGGAGGCCTTGTGTTCAGCGGAGTTGGAGCTGTTTGTATTGGATTACACAAGGGTATAAATCAGGTATTGGAATAAAGGTAGAGTCATTTGTCTAAATCCGGGTCTTTATATAACTGACCACAGATTTTTTCCCTTACGGTAGTCTGAGCTGAAAGTCCTCTTCCTGGACCCACCTTTTGGCAAGAAGAATTTACAACCATGCTACGTACACCAGTCTCTGCCTCCGAGGGGCTTCCTGCCTTCACCTCATCTCTTTAGAACCAGAGCTCCTCAGTAAGGAAGAAATGAGTGTTTTTTGCCTAGAACACTGAGAATGGTTGGTTTCATGGGGGAAATCAGAGAAAACAGAGCCCCATTTACTTCATATACTGGGAAATTGTTCCTAACAATATCTTTTTGTGCAGCCATCTGCTTGAATCTCATTTCTGTCAGCTTCTGGAAGCAGCTATTTTCTGCTTAGAAGCTTAAGCTCCCTGGTGGTGTTTTGCTGAGGGAGTGGACCCTTTGGTCATCTTTCCTCTGTTGTCAAGACTTCCTTTGTCACTCAATATTGTCATCTCCTGCTTTTTCTAGGGGATGTCTGATGTTAATGGCTATAAATAAACCCTCCCAACATACCCTTTCTGAAAGTGTGAATGACAAAATATACCAGTCAGCTGGACTAAGATCTTACTGGGGTTCAGAGTAAGAATGTTCATTGATGAGGATGGAGCCACTGGCTTTTTTAGAGGTAGGTAAGGAAGGACATCATCTATGGGTTTCCTGGGAGTCAGGGAGAAGGATGCAACAGGTTTTGAAGCCTTAAAGACTGGATGGTCCTTTTCATTTAGTTGGTCCCTACAACTAAAAAGGATGAAGTGTGACTTAACCACCCCTGCTTTCCCAGAGCAGGCGGTTTAAGTTCAACACTGTCAGGCCTCATTTTTGTTCAAAATGAGTGTTGAAGTTGCTAATAAAATGCACGTGATGGTGTGCCTCCTGAGGACTGCTTACATGTGTGCAATTACTGGGGATCTGAAGGAGAGATCACATATTGACACCAAATGGTGAAAGGCAATTCACACCAGATAAGGATGTGTTCTTGTGGAGGGGAGGTGGCTATTATAGTTGGGAGAAATTTTGTTAACAAGGGAAAGCTCAATGAAAAGTATTTTAGAGTTTTGTAGAGAAACAAATTGAGCAAAGGAATTATCATGGTGTCTTGTGGGAAAGGATGGAGATGTGTCTTAGAATGGTCAAGGGGTGGGTTGTCATTCGTGGAGGTTAGCTGGCTGTACTTTTCCTTTTAATTACAGTGTGAACACAATAAAGGAGTTCACTCTTTTGGTCTAGTGTGAATTTGTACAGATCATGGAATTAGCATATCCAGCACCTTATACTTCAGTTTTTAATGGTCATTGTTCTCATGGGGCACAGGATAAAGTTAACGCTGTTCAAGGTCAGATCCGTCTTTAACTTTTAAAGCCTGATGTAGAATGGATAGCATTTGTCCCTAAGGGTTCTTGATCCTCAATGTGGCGATGGAGGAGATAGAATCTTTAAGAAAAGAGTCTAGTGGAAGTCTTTAGGTCTTTGGGAGCTCTTCACTCAAAAGAAATTAGGTACCTTCTAGTGGGATCCTGGGTTAACTCTTAGAATGTCATTGTTATAGGATCAAGAGCAACCTCTAAGTTCATCTTTATTCTGATGCCCTGTTTAGAAATATGGTCTTTCCCACTCACAAGCTCCCTGGCCATTAAGCCCAACTCTGTCAATAGGCCCTCAGCAGAGACAAATCAATATGGCCACCCAACCTTGGCCTCTCTGCCTCCAAAACTACAATCTAAATAAACTCTTTCCTTGATAGAGTTAGCCTTCTCTAGATATTCATTGATGCAAAATGGACCAATATAAGAACATAAAAAAAGATTCTGAAAAAAAAAATCAGTTTTGTAGGATTTGAACATGAGGCAAATCAGAATCACGGAATTTTGCAAGCCTGTTGTATAACAGACACTTGTCTCCTTATTTCATTTGGGAAAGGAAAAATGGCCTGCATCACTAATGCTAAATCAAATGAAGGGAAACAACTCTTTTACTGTCCTAGGAAACTATGAGACAGTTTTCAATTTGGACCAGTCACTCAGCATAATTCACTTACTGAGCACCTTCAGGTACCAGGCAGGAGCTTTGTGAATATTATGGCAATCGATGCAATAATCCAAAGCTCCCAGTTACTGAACCATAGCAGAGAAGCTGGGGAGCCAGAGGAAGTGTAGTTGGATATTTTTTCTCTTGCCTGTTCTCCCTGGACCAATTTTTCTCTTGTCTACTGGGTCCCTGCAGCTGCTTATGAAATAATCACTTAGAGGCTAATATATTAAATATAATTATTTAGACAACGGCTCAGGATTCTTACTGGCTAGCTCTACCTATAAATTAACCCATTTCTAACATTCTATGTTTTACCATGAGGCTCATGGCTTGTTACCTCACATCTTTCCCAGTGGCTTCATGGCCTCCCCTTGACCCCACATCCCTTCTCACAGCATCTTTCTTTGGATTTTCAGCCTAGCTATATTTTTTTCCTGGCCATTGGCCATTTGCCAATAAAAACAATGCATATTTGCAGCATACAGAAGGACATCCAACAAGAGAAGGAGAAGAACTACTTCAAAATGTCAGAGAAAGCCTCACAAGGAGGTAACTCTAAGTGGCACACGCCTTTAATCCCAGCACTCAGGAGGCAGATCTCAGTGAGTTCAAGACCAGCCTGGTCTACAGACCAAATTCCAGGAGAGTCAGGACTATATAGTAAAACCCTCTGGAGGCTAAGACTAGCCTTTGGAGTACTTACAGGGAAACACATCAAGCAGTATTTTTCTACAAAACATTTAGAATATATAGTCAAGTAGAACACTATAACTCCCATGTGGAAGTGAAAAGAGGTAGAACTGTTTACTGACCATGTGTCCCACACCCAGAGTATCTCTACACCCAGAGCATCCCCACACCCAGAGCATCCCACACACCCAGAGCATCCCACACACAGAGCATCCCTACACCCAGAGCATCCCCATACCCAGAGCATCCCACACACCCAGAGCATCCCACACACCCAGAGATCCCACACCCAGAGCATCCCACACACCCAGAGCATCCCACACACCCAGAGCATCCCACACCCAGAGCATCCCACACACCCAGAGCATCCCACACACCCAGAGCATCCCCACACCCAGAGCATCCCACACCCAGAGCATCCCACACACCCAGAGATCCCACACCCAGAGCATCCCACACACCCAGAGATCCCACACACCCAGAGCATCCCACACCCAGAGATCCCACACCCAGAGATCCCACACCCAGAGTATCCCCACACCCAGAGCATCCCACACCCAGAGCATCCCACACCCAGAGCATCCCACACCCAGAGCATCCCACACCCAGAGCATCCCACACCCAGAGCATCCCACACACCCAGAGCATCCCACACCCAGAGCATCCCCACACCCAGAGATCCCACACCCAGAGCATCCCCACACCCAGAGCATCCCCATTCCCAGAGATCCCACACACCCAGAGCATCCCACACCCAGAGATCCCACATACCCAGAGATCCCACACACCCAGAGCATCCCACACACCCAGAGCATCCCACACACCCAGAGTATCTCCACACCCAGAACATCCCACACACCCAGAGCATCCCCATTCCCAGAGCATCCCACACACCCAGAGCATCTCCACACCCAGAGCATCCCACACACCCAGAGCATCTCCACACCCAGAACATCCCACACACCCAGCATCCCACATTATACGCACTAACATATACAGATCTGAAAAACTCACAGTAAAGAGCATGCTCACTGTGTAGAAGAGCACTTGAGATGGATCTTGAACTGTGCCTCGACAGAAGTATGGGATATTTGGGGATGCTGGGAAAGTGTTAGTAGAAGCTAGGCCCAAGGAGCGTCGCCTGAAGTAGGTGGGTCACAAGTCAGAATCCAGCCTGTCATACACAGTGAGTTCAAGGCTGGTGTAAACTATTCAGTGAGACCCTGTCTCAAAACCCATACAAGTGTTAGCAGAGGAAAGAGGGAGATGGGGGTAGGCCTAACATAAAGATGCTCTTGAGAAGATACACACCAGGAACTCCTGTGTGGAGCTGGCTTGCCCGTCCCCTGCCCAAAAAATTCATTAAAATTAATAAATAAAAATTACATTGAATAAGGTAGGGCAGGTCCACTGGTTTGGGTCACGCCTTTTAGATTACAAATGTAAGGGAAGAAATCTCAAAACATTAAGATACCAGTGTGTACTTGTTACCCACAATGAAAATGGACACCACTTCCAACATTTGCTTGACACTGGAATCTTCCTTTAAAGACAAAACCTATTACTATATCTAGAAATATTTGTTTCTCAGACATGCTGAGGTAGTGAACATTCAACCTTGGAGTACGGTGGGAAAACCAGGAACTCACTGGTGCCAGAAATAGCCAAGACTTTTTACAGGTCGTGGATAGTATCTCAAATGATATTTAAACAATGTTAATTTATTCTCTCCCCCCCATTCACCAGTGTAACACATCCCATTACAGAGCAGTTGCAGGGAGACATATGGTCTTGTGAATCTCCTTCTCCTCCTTTAATGATAGATAAATCTGTCACATCTTTCACTCCATGACTCTGATACCCTTGCAAAGTTTCCTCCTTGGCTTTCTGCCACCCTGCATTTAATCTCCGCCATAGCTTGTACTGCCTGCACTTCAGTAGCCAGTGGGCACTCTCTGTAGTCGCCATCAGATGCCAGGTGGCACACATACTCCGAGAGGAAAGGACCTGGGGCTTCCCCGTAGAAAGAACTCCATGCCAGCAAACTCGTCTGTTGCTCCGGGCATTTTCTGTCTGTTCCCATTCTTGCCGTGTCTTTACTGTCTTCTCATTGCTCACCTGGTGGCTGCTCCGCTGAGCCCCAATATGATTGAACTTGACTTTCATCTTCCCTGTGTGTTTCTGGTGCGATGGTACCAAATCCCCCTAGTGCTCTAGTACATGGCATTTGGAAACCTTTAGAGGCGCTTTTTTATTTTTCCTTTTGCAGTGAGAATGGTCCCCATGAATGTCGGGGGCTTAGGGGCTGCAGAATCTAGGGCTGTCGAGTATATTGTAGACAGCTGTATGTGATAAAGAGATGACCTGGCCAAAGTGTCCGTGACACCATAATGCTAGCCACTGTGTTAGTTGCCTTTCTAACCACTTTGACCTGTCAAAATGACCTAAGGGAGGAAAAGTGTATTTCGGCTCATGGTTTCAGGGACACGACCCATCACTGGAACAGAAAACGAGGGAGTGATTTCTTTAAATAGGTGATCCGTACCAGGCATAGTCTTCGTGACACAGTGGAGTAAACTGAGGCTGCCGTTGGTTGTCCCATGGGATTTAGGATTTAGTAAACAGCCAAGATAACACGTCTGAGTGCATGTGGGGACGGGGCAGCCTGGGGTTTTGACCGTGGGACTTGTCTCAGAGCTGAAGGAAAGGCTGTCCATTGGTGAGCATGCAAGGGTAGCCCCTTGCATGAGAGTACAAGGGAAGCCAGTGTCTCCGAGAGAGGGCTCTGCCCCACTCCTCCCCCGCTCACCCACAAGCGGACCCTCATGTCACTGCTGGCAATATTGGTTTTTATGTTTGATAAATGGTTTAATTTCCCCTTGTCCTGCTATTACAGGGAAGCCAAGGAGTGTTCTGGCTTCTGCCAGCCAGCCACACACGATGTGAGCTCCTTGTGGAAGGAACCTTCTTTGCCCTCTGCCTCCACCCCAAACCTCCCTTTTGTCCCCATGGAGCCGGTGCCAAAGCTATTTCCAAAGTGAAATGCCATTAGCCTCCTCTGCCCCCGGAGGAATAATCCTCCTGCCCTTTAGAGATGCCTGTCACTGCACCCACTTTCCACACAGCTAATCTTATTAAGCCACCAACAGGATTGGGAAATGGCCTATCATCTGAATTTGTTAATTCCTGCAAAGATTATCTAAGGTCGCTGTTGGTCAATCTGAAGTTTGGGTTCCCACGTAAGAGCCAGAGAAGTCTTCCCAGCTCATAAGCAGCTTTCCACAGAGAATGCCTGCCTCCCCCTCACCCCCCCCCCAACCCGCAACCCGAAATTGCAGGGCACTAATGTTCCCCAAGCAGCCTGACAGGCTAACTTGCCCTTTGCAAATAGTTTTCCTTCCCTTTGCCTAACACTGTAAATTCTGAAGAAAGGCACATGTGAGTGTTTATGATATTAAATGTCAGAGTCATCCATACCAGGAACAAGGGATGACAAGAAGAAGAAGACAGAACTATCAGGTCATCAAGCCTTTTAATCAGTAATCTTCCTCATGATTTACAGAACCCAGACTATCAGTGATTTTCAGACAGCACCAGAACGTACATCAAAGGAACAGACCACTGTGGGGGTGAAGACCTCACTGGTGCCTAGCCATCTGCAGCCGAGAAATGCTCTGTTGAATTTACTGTATAAGTTCTTCCTTCACTAGCCGTTTGTTAGTGAGGTTATCCTGGACAGGAATCTGCCATCTTCGCCTTGCTAGTTTGTTGCCAGTAGAGGCTCTTTATTCGCCTTGCTAGTTTGTTGCCAGTAGAGGCTCTTTATTCGCTAGTCACTCTGTTCCTCAAGCCCCTGGCTTCATCGGGTGACAGTAGAAGGAGCCTTCTCATAGTTAGAGGCCCGGCGATTAGCCCGGCGATTAACTCACGGTGGATACATGCAAACATGCATGAGTGGGGTTTCTGGGCACAGGTGAAACTTGCCTCTTCCTTCTCGTGTCCACACTGTAACCCTGTGGCAAAGGAAAGATGGGTGGCATAATTTACTGTCTACCCATTGGTGGTTCTTAGTCAAGATGGTCCCTTTTAACACAAGGGATCAACAAGCGAACAGGAAACCAGAGTTTTAACAACAATCCCACATGGGTAATAGGAAAAAGCGGGTAGGGTCAGACCCATTGCCTATGTTGGAGCTGAACTGCCTTCAGTCCTAGGACAGAGAACAGAGGGTGAGAGGCTTTGCTGAACCCTCAGGGATGCTCAGGGAACACGCTGAGCGTCTTGTGTGAGGGTCTGTGCCATGCTTTGTCCCTTGTGCTCTGTTTCTAAGGGCTTACACCCTCCTTTCCTACTTGGTGCAGAGGGGAGACGTCTTTGTAAATGACGGAGATTCCTCCTACACAAGGTTTTATTCTGTCCTGTTTTCAACTTCTCCTGTATCTGCAGTTTCCTAATAACCAATTCAAAATACTCCCTACAAAAGGAGGCGCATTCGGAATGGCATATCCCAGCCTCCTGCAGTTGTATTTTACAGTAGCAGGTTCCGGATTCTAAACATCTCACATCTCACATCTCATAGCAAGCCGGTGTTTCTTCTTTCCCACTCATGAAATGGCTTGGAAACCTATACTTCACTTGCTTCTTTCTGTAAGCACTCTTGCTTTTAGTTGCTTCACTTGGTTATGTAGCAAACAAGTTTTTCTTAGTGTTTCCAGTGTACCATGCAAGGTGTACTTAGGCAGTGGAAGAAGAAAACAAAGCAAACAAAAACAGACAAACAAAAAAAATAGGTCCTATCGGCAGAGAGCTTACAATCTACTTTAAAACTGTAATAGAAAATGGTATCTCATTATATATAAATATAACCTATTTATATTGTATATTAAATATAATATATTACAGCATATTTATATACCCTATATATTATTGTAGAAAATGATAAGAAGCAAGCTGTGAAGGCTGCAGAGACGTCTCAGTGATTAAGAGCACTGGCCGCTCTTCCAGAAGACCTGGGTTTTTTTTGCCAGCACCCACATAGTAGCTCATAACCTTCTATAGATCCAGTCCCAAGGAGATCCAATGCCTCTTCTGGTCTCTGGGGTACTGTGTACATGTGATACACATGTGTGCATGCAGGCAGTACACCCATACTTGTAAAATAAAGATAAATGAATCTCTATAGGGAAGCAAGCTGTGAGAGCATATTTGAAAGGGCAGTTTCTCAGGAAGGGGTCCCAGGCTGCGGGTCTGGTTTCTCTTATCTGTCTGCCTTCCTTTTTGGTGGCTCTGTTCAATGCTTATTTATCTGCTGATGTTATTGGAGTTTTACCATAAAATCCCCAGACCCAAGAGTCCTCACAGACTGGCTTCAGCTATCATACAGCTATGCCAACTGAAGAGGAAGACAGTGCTGAAGGGCAGAGAGAGGAGGTTTAGTCAGTGGCACCTCGTTTATCTGAAGAGCACTGAGAGGAACTTTCGGTCAGATAGAGGAAGAATTGGGACACTGGGAGAGGGATGTGTGTAATTAAGCATCGTTGGTCAAGGTGTGATATGGTCAATTGTTATCTCGGGCTTGCTTCTGCAAGCTGGTCGGAAGAAGTCCCTATTGCTTAAGGGGACCAGTTGTTTCCCTTGGAGTGTTGCTCCAGTTTGGGGTTGATCTCATCATTGGGTGATCTGCCGTCCAAGTTCTGTTCCCAGAATCCAAGGCAGGTTTAGGGCAGCGACTGGAACGTCCAGTCAGTTTTTGCTGGGTACAGAAGAGGATGGTGGAAAAAGGCCATGGTAAGACACTCCAGTTACTCCCCTCTCTGTGCCATTAGCTCTGAAGCAGGAGGGAATGGTTAGGTATCCCCGGGCTTTATGTGGGCACTCCTGAAGCCATCAAGGTGCGGAATCCACGGTGCCCGCCGTGCCTCCTGCTTGCAGAGTTTAGCAGCAGTCTAGGGTTGCCTGTAATCAAGATTGAGAAGAACTAGAGAAGTTGACACAATCCGCCTTCCCGTTCCCATGATCTGTGTTTATGGAAAAGATTCAAGAGAGTAATAACAATATGCAATGTTAAATGTTCAATGAAATAGGAAATTTCAGATACTACTGTGGAGTATATCGTTGTATAGCCTTCAATAAAGAGTGATGGATGATTATAGACAGCCCATACCTATGGGTTCCACATGGAAGAGCTCAAATAACTAAGACTAGAAATATTGGGGGGCTGTTAGTGCAGATAGAGTTCTCTTGCCATTATTCTCTACACACAACAGTATGATAACCATCGATGTGATGATGTTCACACAGCATTGGCTATTAACAGTGATTGTTAACAGTTATGAAATCTTGAGATGATTTTACATGTCAGGGATCATATGTGTTGGGTATTTTCACATACTACCTGCTTCCCATATGGATTTTGTGCATTCACATATTTTGGTACTCTCAGGGAGAGTCCTAGAACCAATTCCCTGTGCATCACACCGGATGACTATATACATTAACATTACAGTTTTAAATGTGGGTTTGTTTTGACTACGCAATTTAATTTCTACAAGTCTATAGTGAAAACTAAAAATGAATATACAAAACCGGTTCATTACATCATTGTTTATAGGGTAAACTGGGAACAGAGAAATACATGGTATGAGAATCCACGGTGCTGTAGACTAGTCTCTTGTTATCTATATACATATACATACATATGTATAACTAGGCGCTTGTAGTAGTCTTTCTAAGGTGGTACATTCACAATGAACTAATTTAGTCCCCCTCAACCAACATTGAAAGAACTCAAGTTCAGAACTCATATCTCTACTTAATGATTTATTTTTTGCAGCCTTATTATTAAATATTTCAAGCACTGCCAATCAGGGAAATGACACAAGGTTAATTGATATCTATCACATGAAATGATATATGAAATATATTATTTATTAAACCATCATTATAAAATAGAATATTTTATATATCATGACCACTTACATTTAAATTTACACAAAGGCTTCCAGTACTACAGAGTGGTTCATATCAGACTTAACTTTCCACTAATAAGGATAAAGCGTGTGTGTGTGTGTGTGTGTGTGTGTGTGTGTGTGTGTGTGTGTGTGCAGAATTCTAAAGGCAGATTCAAAAGGAGGCATGAACGGAATGGGGTATAATGGCACTTTAGCTGACCTCTCCCCTGCAGACATCTGCAGGAAGCAGGTTTATTCAGCTAAGGAACTTGAAGGCATCCAGAAGGTTGGTCCAGTGAAAAGGAAGAGCCCAGATGTATATACAAAATCTTGGCCAAATTTTTAAGTGGGAATGTACAGGGCAAACTTCCAAAGATTACAGCAAAAAAAACAGCAGCTGCAGCACCGAGTGGAGATCTCAGCAGCTGCTCAGCACCGGGGAGAGAGAGTTTGAAGTTAAAATCCTACCGACTTAGAAGAACTTGATAAACATCTCTAGAATTCCGTCTGTAGCTCACACGCAGTATGCCTTAGCTGTACCCAGTACATTCTTAGAGGATGAGCTGTATCACAGGACCCAGGGCAAAATTAAACGTGAACAGTTTAGCAAGGCTTAGGAAAAAGCCTACATCGCACTAGGGTTATCCACAACAAGAAACTTAGTATCTAGGAGCATAAAACCAAATATCATTAAAACAGTGGTTCTCAGCCTTCCTAATGCTGAGACACCCCCCCACACACACACACACCACAAAGTTGTTTTCGTCGCTGCGTCTTAACTGTAATTTTGCTGCTGTTGTGAATCATAATCATATCTGATATGCAGGGTATCTAACATGCGATCTCTCCGAAAATGTCATTTGAGCCCAGGGGGTTACCATCCCCAGGTTGAGAACCACTGTGTTAGAGGACAGTACTGTACATTCTGGTTTCTACAATGTCCAACACACAACCAGAATTGCCAGATGTGCAAAGACGTGTAAACTTGTTGCCAGACCACGGAAAATGACTAATCACCAAAACTAAAGAGTAACCCACAAAGCAAGCAGGTGTTAGAATTAGCATATACAGAATTTAAGAAGACCATGTAATTGAAAACACGGTGGATGAGACTAAGATAGGTTAGGCAAAGTCAGAAGAAAAGATTGTTACATTTGAAAAGTAGTCAACAAGAAAAAAAATTATCAAACTGCAGAGAGAAAAATATTTGAAGAGAAATGAACAGAACCTCAATTACCTAAAGGAAAATATCCATGAACACACACTATTTGTAGGAGAGAATTAGTGAAGAAGCTAAAGACATTTAAGGAGATTTGGTTTAATACCTTCCTAAATTTGAGTAATTATTTAGGTAATTGTTATTAGATAAAACAACAGTATGATTCTTAAATTGAAGAAAGCAAGAAAATAAAAACAGAAGAAAACTCCTATGTGGAAATGCTCTTACCAAATAGCTGAGAACCAATGCTGTAGGAGAAAATCTGTAGCAGATAGATAAAAAGACACATACACATGAGACAGAGGATAAGGATGGCCAAGGAGTGTTTATTGAAAATAATTACTGGTCCAGATAGGCAAGGATTGGGCGTGGCAATATCGGCCACTCATCTGTAATCTTACTGTTGCAGAGGTGGAATCGGGCTCTCAAGGTCACTCTTGGCTCCATGGCAAGGTTGGGACCAGACTGTGCAAAGGTTAAGGCCACTCCGTTGCAAAGAAAAACACTTTTCAGTGTGTTCTCCCCAGTGACACAACATTCCCCCACGTTTTTTGTTTGTTTGTGTTTGTGTTTTGGCTTTTCAAGACAGGTATTTCTGTGTAGCCCTAGCTGTCCTAGAATTTTCTTTGTAGACAAGGCTGACCTTGAACTCAGAGACCCACCTGCCTCTGCCTCCCAAGTGCTATGATTAAAGGCTTGCGCCATCAATTCCCTTCCACACACACACACCCTTTTAAAAAGAGCCTTGCTGTGTAGCCCAGGAGGACTGGAACCCTGTGATCTGCCTGTCAAAAGCCTCTCAAATACTGGTATTATAGTCAGGTACGTTCATGTCCAGATGAGAAGTTTTTTTTTGTTTGTTCGTTTGTTTTTATTTAATTCATTTCAAGTCTTTGAAATTGTATTAAAGGAACACAGCAAACAACTAATGGAGAAGTATGCGCCCAAGAAAAACCTAAACCGAGTAAACATTTCATGAGCCCGTGGTACCTGAACCTTTCAGCTCTACTCGGCATGAAGTAAGACGCTGAGTGAGATCTTTCCTCTCTTCTTGCTCCCAATTTGGGGCTGCCGTTTTCAGTCTTCCAGGAACAAAATGTTGGACACTTTTCAGTTCTCTTACTCCATGTTGCAGTACCTATATTCCCGTTAGACACAACCAAGGGCTCACTGCTTCAAGCAAGCCTTCCCCACACTGGGGAGGCAGCTCTGCCTCAGCTGTGGTAGGCGGTGGTGGTCTGCTCCAAACACTTCCACTGTGGCCCAGTCAGACTGAGTGGAGTTTCTACACCAGGTGGCATGACTTTTCCTGGGGAGTCCATTTCTATTCATCCCAGACAGAGAAGGTGTCTTAGTCACTTTTCCATCGCTGTCAACGTTTACATAAGAAAGAATTTAATTGGGGTTTAGTCCGTTATCATCATGGTATTGAGCAAGGTGGCAGCCGACAGACAGACGTGGTTCTGGTGTGCAGAGAGTGATATGCCCTGGTCAACAGGCAATGAGAAATTTTCATTCTTATTCAATCACCACAGAGGGTAAAGATAGATAGACCAAAGAAATAATTCCAGCCCAGTATAGTAAATCAGTGAGTTTGCTGGAACTCCTTCCAGGACCATAGGCGAGGAGTTCCTTGTAGGGGCGTGGTTAATGTGGGCACAGGGGTCACTGAAAAGCCCACCCTAGTGTGGCAACAGCCCAGGAAATCTTCGTCATGGCAGCTCCTGGCACAACTTGTAGGTGGGTATCAGAGGGAAGGGATTTTCTTCTCCAGCAATTGTTTACCGCTTATAAAAACCCCAGGAAGAGCCTCGTGGGACTTGTAAGCTTCTTCCTCTTTCTGTTTTGATTTAAATTTTATTTTATGTGTATGGGTGTTTCCGCTGAAGAGCTGTGCACAGCATGTGTGCACTGCCCTCAGAGGCCAGAAGAGGGCATCGGTTCCCCTGGGACTAGAGTGACATGATGGGCGTGGGTTTATCCAGCCCTGGGTGGTGTAAGTCTGCCCAGGCTTTGTAAGCTGCTTTTGAGTTTCATGAGTCCCCTAAACATGCCTTTTCAGTGGCTGTAAGCGAATACATGGATCGGCTTCGGAGCTTTGTCCTTGAGGGAGGAAAGTGGAATGCGCTGATCGACAGGGCAGATTTCCTGGGCGCGTGGCCCAGCGTTAGCTCACTTCTGAGAATCCAGACTTAGGAGACAAACAATGTCAGGCTGTCCTCTGTGGTTTTTTTTTTTTTTTTTTTAATTCTCCTGCTTCTTAGAGGTCTTCTCGGCCTTCAGAATCAACATCTCACAGTCTCAGGAGACTTCAGAAATGAGTAAAAACAGACCCAAATGGCATTAGGAAGGGAGTTGAATGATTGCATCTTTGAGGCCAAAATCGTCAGCTTAATAGGGCATAATGTTATCAATCTTGAGTGTAACTTAACTGGGTATTAGGAAAAGCAGATGGGGTCACTTTATGATGCTCGTGGAACTGAACTGTGAGGGCAAATTTGGAAACGCCTCTGTAAAACAAGAGGTTTCTCACATTTGTCTTTTATTTCTACAGTCATTTACTTACTCAGCCATCTAGCATGCCTGTGGAATTCAATGCAGATTGCTATATTTAGCTTTCTCTTGCAAAAAAAAAAAAAAAATAAAGCAACTTTTTAAGCATTGAAAATAGGAAATATGAATAGAAGCTATGTACAAAGCTATGCTTCTTTTTTTTTTTTTTTTTAAATTATTGAAAAGTGAGTACCAGTGCCAGCTACAATGCTATACACTGAGGATTTGAGGACAAGGCACGGTTCATAGGCAGCTTCAAAGAGCAAAGGAAAATCAGACAAGGAGAAGAATGTCCCAGAAAGGAGCATCATCGGGTGTCTCTCTGTATCAGGCTTGTCCCGCTACAATAACTGGCTTTCCCCATTTCAGTGATCCTCTTAAGAGATCAAACATGGCAGGAGATTCAGGCTCTTGTATAGCTTGTCTTGAAGGTGTGTTATTCTTATGCCAAGCTCTGTTGGTCACACAGCTTCACCTTGCTACAAAGAGCATGACGCACGACTTCTGGGAGTGGGAATCTCTTGGGAGGCTGTTGATCCCAGGTCCCCACTGACAGCAGAAGACGTGAGTCAAAGGGGAAAGTGCTGCTTTGAATGAGTGGAGTAGTCAATCCAAGCTTTAATCATGGCTTAATAGAAGGCCAGACATGATGGCCCACACCTGTGACCTCAGCAACCCAGAGCCCAAACAGAGGGACTGCAAGTTCAGGCCAGCCTGGGCTATTCAGTGACACTGTTTCAAAAGCAAACAAATGAATAGAAGCAGAATTTCTTATTCCAAGACCCCTAAGTCTGGAGAGTAAATCATTGTACTTTCTAGAAGGAATGCATGGGGGAAAGGTGATGCATGACAAGTGGCCTCCCTGGGTTCTTGCATGACAGACGTGGATGCTAAACGAAATGGCTGTTCATGCTGACCAGCCACACAAAACAATAGACAACTACAATATCATCATTCTTGGGGATGGCAGCCTTGCCCACTGACTGCAAGACCCTGCCCCCGTTCCAAACACTGGCCAGCTTAATTGCCTTGTGATGGTAAAGAAGGGAGAATGAATTCAAAACTCTTCTCTCCTGTCCAGAAGGTGTTATCATCCTTGCTTTCCCTCTGAGGAAGCTGAGCTGTGGGGCAGTTACTGAAGTTTAGATTGGCCTATTTCTAAAAAGCCACGAAGGAGACAGCCAGCCTTTGCTACCCACCACGGGGTGTGTGATGAACTCCAGATTTGTCTTTAGACATATCTTCTTTGCTGTAGCCATTTGTGTTGTAAAATGAGTAGCTAGGGATCCATATTCAGGAAACAGAAGCCCGGGGGAGGGGGTGTGTGTGAATGCACATGTTCCCGGCTGCCCTTTGCAGTGTGAGAAACCATTCATCCCTGGAATTAATGGTTAGGGATAGGATACAGACCCTCCCCCTTTTTTTAAAAAAAAAAAAATAATCCCAGTTTGGTACTTTGTCCTCTGTCCTCTATGACGTTGACCATGGCCCCCAAGCATACGCTCCCCTTGAGGTTGGTTGGAGTATCGTTCTCCTCCAACTGGGAGAGAGTAGAGAGTAGGGTGGGAAGGGTCCTGAACTTAGAGCGCAGCCTCAAATTCAAGCCAGCTCCATCTTGCACAGGCTACTGTGACTCAGGCACACACTCCTTCACTACTCCTGAGAAATGGGTGTGCTAACAGTTGCCGACTTCTCAAGATGGTTGTAAAGCTAAAAGGAGATACTAGCTGTGAAACCTATCTGTAGGATCAGAGGCCTTGGGCAGGATAGGCAGCACGTCTTTGGACACGTAAATCTGTCAGTAATCTCACTGCCAAACTAAGGTGGCCAGATCCCTTGCCTCAGTCTCAAGAGGGTATTAGCTCTCTACGCTCGGGTATTTCATTCTCTCCTAGCTTCGCATGACTTTGTTTGCCCTCGTTCACTCCAGTTTTGATCTATGATTACGGAGTGCCACTCTCAAGAGCAGGGAACAGACGTCTAGTGTCTTGCCAGGGATCTCCAAAGCTTTAGCTGCTCCAGTGAGTGTGGACACCAAAGCTGACTGGCAAGCACACTTCACAGCGGTTTGTTGTCATAGAAAATGCTGTCAGTCTAGAGAGCTTCCATGGGGACCATCATATGGCTACAGTATAATGAATAGCAGAAGGTCTAGGGAGGACAGTAACATTTTTCAGTGCCTGTCACACTCAAGGCAGAGAGAGGTGAGAGTCTGACATCTCTCTTACTTTGCAGAGGAGAAGGCTAACGCTTGGAAGATCAAGCGGGTCACAAGCTTATGCATGGAAGAGTCAACATTTGACTCCATAACCTTTGCGTTTTCCATAACTTCATGCCGAGGGGTCTCCAATCTAGTCACTTAGATTTTGTAAATAAGAGCAAATGTACAGGGAACCAGAATAATTGCTGTCCTAACCAAAGGCTTAGATCACAAAGGCCTTTAGTTTTTGCCTTTGAGCAAAAGTGAAGTCAAGCTGTTGATGTAAAATGAAAGAGAAAATTCATATGATTCTGGTCTGAAGGCCAGGTGCAGACGAGCTGTTTAACAACAGTTCCTTTGCAAACATGCCCTTGGGAGATCTCCACCCCCCACAGGGCCACTAATGAGTAAAGGGCAAGGGTCATGTAAAGATACAGTGGCCCTTAAATGAGGTTATGAAACCGTATCAGTCTGGCAAGAAGAAATTAAAGGAAACACAGAATGTTCTCAAATACATAGAAAGGGATTTGTTTCACAACTTCTCCAAACAGATTCTAAAATATGTGTACTTCTAGGAAGCCGGGCAGCTCATGAAGACCCAGCTGTAGCCAGTTCTTAGCATTGTCAGAGCATAGCCTGACCTGTGTCTCTGCCTTTCCCGAGCAAACACGCGCTTTCCTGGTAGTGATTCTCCATGCTTCTGCTAGAAGGTGACTCATGACATTGATGCTCTGAGCACTTTAGTTGGACAAATAGATTTTATTGAGCACATAGTCAGCTGTGACCAGGTTACCGTGGCCACACGTGTAGTCAAATGGCAGCCTGGTGGCAAAAGAGTTATGGCTTGTATATTAGGGTGAGAGCTGAAATAAAAGTAGCCAAGATAGCCATAGGAGTTCAACAAAGGGTATCTAACCCAGTGTTAGAAGGTCAGCAAAAGGTTCCTGGCTCAAGAGTTATCTGAGGGAGGCCCCCCAAATGAGGAGTGAGTAGGGTGTATTTTTTTTTTTTTTTTTTGCATAAGCTGTTGCGGGGAGGGGGTGCAATATGGAAAGGAACGAAAGAGAATACTTATGTGTAGCTGGACTTTTTCTCTGGGACAATTGGCTGCCCAATAATGACACGGAGACATTATTAATTATGAAAACTCTACCAGTAGCTTAGTCTTGTTTCTAACTGCATAACTCAAGTTAATCCATTTCTATTAATTTGCATGTCTCATCTGCTACATGCCATGCGTCCTCTGCGTGTCCCCCATACTCCTCCCTTCTTCTTCTCAGCTTCCTCCGTGCCTGGAAACCCTGCCTAGCCATTGGCCGTCCGGCTCTTTATTAAACCAACCAGAGTGACACATCTTCACAGTGGACAAAAAGAATATTCCACAACATGGAATGTTTGAGAGCTGAAAGAGGTTCAGTGGGGATTAGTAGAGCTAACTGAATAGTCAGGTAGAGAGTTGCTGCTCACTTAGTGTTAGAGACGGAAGGATTCACCCTAACTAGCCATTAAGAATGAGAGCAAGATGACCACTTGTGTTTTAGACCACATGTTTGGGCATGTGTATTCTAGAAAACCTGCTGATTTGGAGCATGATTTGCAGAGTGGGGACAAGAGCAGAGGCAGGAGGTAGTAGCCATGGTTCATACCTTAATGGGCACATCACCCGAGCTGGGAAGGGATAAGCCAGTTTAAAAGCTCCCTACCAATGTCTGTCAAACCAGCAAGAGTTTGCATTAGATTCAGTGTGAGGACTGAGGTCTAGGATGAGTGTGGTACCCAGGTTTCAAGGATGTAGATGAGATCAGTTCCTTAGCTGCAGAGTACTGCAGAAGGGGCTAAGTTTTAAAGAAGCGTTAGGGAGCTGTATATTAATTGCTTCTCTTGTTGTTGTAAACAACAACAACAACAAAGCCAACAAAAGCAACTTAAAGACAGGTTTATTTTGGTCTTCAGTTCAAGGGGATACATTCCATAATGGCAGAGAAGGCAAACCTGCCGGAGCAAGATGCAGCAATAAAGAAACTAAGTGATGGCTTCTGGTCCTCAGCTTGCTTTCCCTTTTGTATTCATCCAGCCCATGGGATTCCACCACTTACATTCAAGGTGGATCATTCTTGGTCAGTCTATTCTCGGGCGTACAAACACAGAGATGTTTATGAGGTGATTCTAAGTCCAGCCAAGCTGACATTGAAGCTTAATCATCACAAGTCCAATTTGGGAAATGATGCTGGAAAAGTGTGGGACAACCAGATGGAGTTTTTTTATTTTCCCATGAAATTGTATTTGACCGTTTATTATCAGCCTGTCTTGAGGATGTCAGGGCTCCATGGGTCCAAAGGTCTGGCCATTTGTGTGCTGTGAACCATAGAACAACTATACTCATAGGTTCTAGCAGAAGTAACTGCAGTATGGAGAGGTGTCTGTTTAGAGGTGCCTAGATGGAAGGGTGAGGCCACTCTCCTGCTGACACTAGGAGTCAGCCCTGGGGAGAGCATAGCCCACTGGGACTTGGGATCTTGCTCTGTTTCTGCCTCTGAGCTGGGGAACTCTCTTTCCAAGAATAATTGAATGAGATTCGAACTCCCAAAGTCCCCATTAAATGGTGGCTTGACCTTCCATTTGTCTACTTTATTGTGATTATGGAGAAGCGATACATATGCAGCCCCAAGATTTAGTCAACATGGGAATGGAGGCAGCTCCATTCCATGGGCTGGGTCTCTGGACTGAAAAAACAGGAGAAAGAGAAAGTAGCACCAGCACTCACCTCTCCGCTATGAGACTGTGGATGCTGTCATCATCAGCCTCATGCTTTGGCTGACATGTCTTCCTCACCATGATGGATTGTACCCTGGGAAGTCTAAAATCAGTACCTCTAGAAGGTAGTTATCACAGAATGAGCAAAGCAACCAAACAAAAGCAAGCAGAAGAAAGAGAAAAGGTAAAGGATAAAGGGACAAGAAAATAATGAGGGAGATGGGAGAGGAGAGGGAGGGAGGAAGGGAGGGAGGGAGGGAGGGAGGGAAAGAAAGAGACAGAGAGAGATGTTTGACAGAAACAGGAAGCTTCCTGGTGCTCTTTGTTAGCCAGTAACTCAGTCCACACCTCCCAGGATGGAAGCTGGCCAGGTTGTTTATTAGCCAAGGGATTTTGAATACATTATTTACGGTTTCTAAGCTTCAGATTTACTTTCTGTAGATGAGATCAGTGAGTGCAGAATTGTGAGGTGTTAAAGACACAAACTCCAAAAGCCTTGACCTCTGCTGAGATTTAATGTTATTAATAAATGGGAAAGATGGTTATTTTTTCTTTTATTTGCCAAATACAACAGATAGAGAGGGGAAAAATGTTTTTAATCAATTGTTAAACACATTTTTTCATGGCAAGGCGAATATTCAGATTTTTAAGGAGTATTTAAAATGTGGATTATTTTTATAAGTATCTCCCAATTTTAAATGTTTGCATTTAAATGTTCTCTCTCTCTTGCTCTCACTCAACATACACACATATACAAGCACACACATGCACACACACATGCACACGCGCACACACACACACACACACGGTATGAGTTAAATAAGATGCCTTCCCATGGTTAGCTTGGGACCTTGGTGTGAGTCCACAGAGGGATGAGGCTGGAATGTTCTAGATGAGGAAGAATGGGTGCTTTGGAAAAGGAGGTTGCAGGTTGCAGGCTGTGCTTGGTCCTTTTAGCCCTTTGCAGGAGCTTGTGAGCTTGATAGTTGTGGAGAGCCTGTCATCCAGATGTGGGGCAGATAGCATTTTCTGAAGCGGTGGGACAGTTTCTTCCCTTTCCCGCTAAGTTGGTACCAGATTTTCCCACTCTGAAGGCCTCAGGGTTGGAGAGATGGCTTAGGTGCAGTAGATACTTACCACCAAGACTGATGACCTCTTCCATTAGAACCCGCATGTCAAAGGAGAGAACCAATAACCTTAACTTGCCATCTGTCCCCCCCTACACACATGCTGCTGCACACACCCACATAGTATATACACATGATAAATAAATGTTAAAAAAAAAAAAAGCTATTGAAACAAAACAAAGGCCTGTGATTGTAGCACTTCCCAGCTGCACTGAATCTTCAGCACGGATTTTTGTCTTTTATTTAAATTCATATTTTGTTCATTGTGGATTTTTGCAGTACTTTTAAATTTTTTTTTAAACATTGCATCACTTACCTTGATGACTGATTTTTTTTTTCTTTTTCTTTTTGCTTTATGTCAAATTTATGCCCTAGAGTCCAGCCCTTGTGTCCTGGACTAATGGATTAATCCTGCAACAGGCTGCCTGAGGAGGCAGGTCCAGCCTCCCTGCAACCTTCCCACAGCTGCCAGGGGGCGGCAGTAACTCCCCCAAAGCAGGTGGGGGCCTGCAGAATGCAGACCAATTTTTGTAGCCAAAGCAAACAGTCTCTAAGAAACAAATCCGCCAGAGGAAGAACACATTCCAAAGACGGTCAGGAATTATTTCTAGAATATTTATTCTTTTAAGCTCTTGGCACTTCCTTCTCCTCTTCTCTAGTAAGGAGACATACAGGCTGGCTTCCAGGGACCATCTATCAGTCTCAATGCTACAGCTTACAGACAGCGTTGACTCTGTTCATTCAAAGGAGCTCTACCTTGGAGGGGAAACCGTTTTCCCTGAAGTATTTCTACTGTGGGGCTTTGGAGTCTTGCAGAGCTGGGTGCCAGGCACCTGCCTGCTGTACCCTTCTGTGTACTCCACCCACTCCCAGAATTCCAAAGCCTGGAGGTTTGGCAGAATCAGTGAGGGGAAAAGAATTTTCTCCGTTTCTTCACCCAAGTGAGATAATGAAACTTCATCAACATGATAGAAGTCATCTCAAGTAGTATGAATAAGTGTCAGCCTTCAGGGGGCCAGATGAAAAGGGTAGACTGTTCTAGAATACTCTAGAAAAACAACTGAATCAGGTCAACACAGAGAAACGTCAAATATATCATTAGGCTTGCTTCTTTCCAAGGATATTTCCAGGGAAACTCTGCTGACTTGCTGTCTAAGCATCCTGGATCCAGGATGGTGTCTGAGTTAGTCCCCTCTTCCTTTCCTTCTTCAGTGTCTGTAAATAGCGTTCCCTGCCTCTCCGGTCCCTCTCTCCCCAGGACAGATCACGTGTGTGTATGCACACGCGCACGCACACACACACAGGGTACAAATGCCATGGATCACACTAGGTTTGTGCAGACAATTGTTCCATCTCTCTTCCCACAACTTTAAGATTGGACAAACAGAGGCGTATATCACATTTGGAGGATAGAGAGAGGCTCTGCCACCTGTGGAGAGCCCAGCTGGAGCTCCAGGGCAGGTCAGACCCCAAACTCAGCCTCTTCCCAAGCTCGTCCACACGGCTTCCCTTACACCTCCCTCCACCATGCCTCATCTCGCCTTGCCTTTCCCTGCTCTCCCAGACCATCCCATCTGACCAGCTACTGCCAGCGCCATCACACTTCGCTTTACATTCTATGGCTGCCATTCCAGTATCAAATATTGGAACTTGATCTTCACAAGTCCTATGAGGCAGACGTGGGTAGGCCCAGGGGAGCAGCCTGAGAGGCTGAAGGTGCATGTATGCCCTCCTGGGGCTAGCTGCTTTTCTGCCCCCAAACCCAGGGCTCCTTTGATACTCCCATGTCACCGAGAGCCTCTCTACAATTTCCACTGTCAAAGTCATGCCCCCAACTGCTTGGAATACATGTTCGATACCTGTGAAAGTGCATACTTGTTATTTCAGTGTTACAGATCTTTAAAAACTAATTTTTATCCAAGCAAATGACGTCGGAATATTATTTACTTGAGTGCCAGGTCAGCCTTGTGTTCATTGTTTGGTTCCATCCGCCAGCTCTCCCAGGAACCCTGTCTGATCAGAATGGCCCAAGGAGAGCAGGTGACTGCCCGGGTGGTGTGGGGACAAGACACCACTTGCTTTTTGCCAGAGGGGTCAATGGTGCTGCAGTGGAGGGCTCCTGCCCTGCGGGTTTGAGTCAGTTAACACAACAGAAGCCCTTTTTCTGCGAAGGGGACTCTTCAGGACCCAGCTTCCATGGATCCCTCCTCTTTGGCCTTTAGGAAAGCAGAAGGAACATTTTGATCAAGGTTTTTCTTAGAAAAGCCCTCCGTGGACCTGTTATGGGAAACGAAGCTGGTTTTGTTTTCTTTGATTAATCACAGTGTCCTGTTTCCAAACGCAAATGTGGCCTTGGATCTCCCTAAAGAGCACAGCCTGTACTGTGAAGGAGAGGGCTTGAAGGCGGTCCCCGGGATCCAGGCAGCCCATCCTCTTCAGCCTGTACCTTCTGGGGAGTTAGGGTTACCCCCCCCCCACACACACACACCACCACTTTTCCCTTTGCATTTTCTGCCTGTAGGAGCAGGAGAGCTCTTTTAAGATTTCTTTACAGTTCCTTGAAAGCTGGAGGGAGAAGCCAGCAGTGACTTATATAACAGCAAAGCCAGTTGAAAGCGACAGCGTCTTCCTATAGGCATGGGGTATTTCCTGGCCAGTGTCTGTTTCTCACTGTAAAGAACAATGTACAAACATTGTGATGAAAATCAAGGCAACCCCTGCCACCCCCTCTCACTACTTCCTGTCTTTCATCAGAGAAATATAATTCCCAGGATGACGCTGGGGCCAGGGAGGGGGAGGAGGGGATGGGGAGCGATTCGATAACAACAAAATCTTCCCAAAGCCTTTCTGAAGAAATACCAGGGAAATCTTGTTCACTGGCCTCGGGGGCACAGCACCGTCACTCTGTGAAAGAGGGAGGGAAACCTGTCTAAAGCACACCTTTGTTTGCACTGAAGAGTCGGGAAATCTTATAAGCAGCCAGCCTGGCTTTTTCTATTCAGGGGAGCCCTGCCCTTTGACTTAAGCTCTGCACAAACCTTGGCTCCTTTCTTGTATCTGTAGACGAAACCACCCCTGGAAGTGTGTCACGTACCCAGCCTCCATAGCCCCTTAATTCCACTTTCTCCTTGCTCCCGTTTTAGAGATGAGGAAACTGAGATCCACAGACTCCATGACTTGCCTGTATCCCAGCCCAGCAGATTCTGAGCTTGCATTTCCCTGTCTCTAGCATCACCCCCAGGACCTCTGCTCCTTGTCTCTAAACAGTCATTTTCACCTAAGGGCAATTGTGTGTGTGTGTGTGTGTGTGTGTGTGTGTGTGTGTGTGTGTATACCTATTCGTCTGTCTGTTTGTCTGTCTGTGTCCTGTTTCCAAAAGCAAATGTGCCCTCCCAAAAGAGGGCATCCTGTACTGTGAAGGAGAGGACTTGAAGCAGTCCCCAGGACCCACACAGCCCAGTCCTCAGAGACAGTACCTGTTGGGGGTTCAGGCTATTCTTTCCTGTGTGTTTTTCTGCCAATAGAAGGCTGCCGCTGACATGGTAGCAGAAAGAGAGCAGGGATGATCACATATGACCCTCAACACATGGATGGACCACCCAGAATCTGGGTGGTGCTGATCCCGAGAAGCCTTGGTCTGTACTGTGCTAGACAACTGAGGGAAACGCTCAACTTTGAGGGTTGCTAAGAGCTATTCTGCCTCGAAACAGAATTGGCCTCTTTCCAATGGCTGCTGCAAGAGTCTGCTGCTGTATCCAATGCCCTCTGGCTATGGTCAAGCATTTGCCCCTGCCCAAGTTTACCATGGGGACACACGGCAAGCTCATCAGCTAGACCTGATGTTTTATAATTTATAGTCACAGGGCGCCTGTCTTCATTTAGCAGCAAGCCGGCTGGCATCTGTCCTGCCAGGGAGAAAGCCGTTCGGAAGAGGCCTGCAGCCTGGGCCAGCTGACAGCCCATGGTATTTGGGGATGGCTGTTGCTCAGAGGCACCTGGGAATAGGCCTGGCCTAGATGGCGCTGAGCACGAGGTACCCCTTCAGACCCATCCGTCAGCAGCGGGGCCTTGCCAGAGGATGGCCTATTGAACATTTCCAGGAATAGCACTGCCAAGCCTGTCAACTGCTTTCTTGGAAATACACTCAATAAGGATGGCTGTCCTCCAGCAGGCAGAGCAGAAAGCCTGGCCTGGACCACACCACTAAGAAGTGGCAGCTCCCGCAGGCAGGCGTCCTCAGGACCTTGGGAATGAGATCTGCTCTTATGGGACTTCTTGCATGAAAGTCACTCAGGGTGGAAGGAGATGCAGGGTGACCCGCAGAGTTCTTGGTACTGATTCCTGCAGACAACTTGGTGGCCGTCACATGCAGAAGCTGTTTGTTCAGGCATCAGCAGGCAGGAGCGTGACAGGCTCGATGGCCAGGCTTGCCAACAGTGATCTCACGTCACCTGGCGGTGTGTCACTCCCAAGGACATCCAAAGGAGCCCCAGCAATGGGTTCCTTTCTTTCCTGACCCCACATTCCAGTCATTCTGAGAAAATACCAAACACAAGACAAAAATGGAAGAAACGGACTATAATTTAATTGCCTTACCCCAACTGTATGCAAAATTAACCTCTTATTTCACGGAGGTCTGATGTGCCTGTTGGCATTTGGCCACCGTGCAACCTCCCTTGATCTCTGGGATGGTTCAGGAGGGGCATGACTGGTGATGTTGAATTCAAAGAGCTCCCTATGTGTAGACATGGGTGCCATACACAATCAACAAACCCCCAAACCCTCTGGAACATTCGGGAAATGGTATTTAGGCATATCCTTTAAGGTATGAGAGAATTACAAAGTTTGCCATAGGGCATCCATTTATTTTGAAGAGTCACAAGAAGACATTTGAGACTTACATGGAGCTACCAGGAGCTAGAGATCACACAGCCAGACACTGTGGGGATTCCCAGTTTGATTTAAACTCCTGATAAGCAAGCCATTACCTTTTGAGATATGTCCCAAATATCTGCTGTTTATTCAAAATAAAGATGAGCTGGCCGTCCATCTGGGGAGAAACATAGGCCTGCTTGTTAAATTATGGCAGGAAGTGTCAACATAAAATCAATAGAAAACCATTCCAGACAAGGAAAATGAGGAAGAAGAATGGGATTGAGGAGGAAGGAAAGAAAGAGACCAGGAAGAAACAGAGGCAGACAGAGTGAGAGAGAAATAATGCAGAGGACAGAGATGAAGACGACAGCCTCTCTGGAGGATGCGGATGATCTGGGAAATGATGACGTTTGCACAGAGTGCATCCCGGGGAGATGCTGTTGGGTCGGCTCCTGCATCTTCCGATGCTCTTCTGTCTGGTGAGACTCACAGTGGCTGCTAGAGAGAGACGAGTCTCCAAGCTGAGACTGCCACATCTTCGTCCACATTACCACAGATCGGGTGTTTCTAGAGACTGGTCTCCTGTGTTAGAACCCTACAGATCAAGCTGACTGTAAGCTAAAACACGGAGAGCCGCACAATGGACAGGCAGAGCTTCAGTATGCCTGGGCCATCACAGTCAGGTCCCTGTTTTCCCTGTAAAGAAAGTGACTTTGAGTGGCCTTGGTCTATGTTCCTGAAGCCCACCGCCTGCCCACCCGTTCTTGGCTCACTGGAGCCTTTTTGACAGAGAGCCCCCTTTAAGAGTCCCCCATGAAAGCCAGTGTGACTTTTAAACTCCTTTTTGTCAAATTCTGCTCTTTGACAGGGTGAGACCAAATCTTAGAGCCAATCCAATGGCAGGACAGGCTCATTCTATCCCCCCCCCACCTCTCCCTACACAGTGTGGTCATTTGTAGCTTGTGTATTTTCAAAGAATTGGAATCTGAACAACAAAACGGACTCAATTGCCACAGTTCCGTGGAAGGTTTTTGTTGTTGAAGATGACTCAGAAACACTCCAGCAGCCTCTGCTTCAGGGTCACCGTCTTGAGGAGCAGAAGTCCTGGCGTCCAACAGCAGAGGCTTCTTGAGTTGCTAGCACCCTTCTCTTTTACCCACAGATGGAGGTCAGGGTGGCCTAACCCGGAGAGGAAGGCTTGGCAGGCTCCTGAGGGTGGAGATGAGAACTGAGCCTTCTGACAAAAAAGCCTGCACAGGCCAGGCCGAGCCGGCCAGCTGCTCTGTGTCCCGAGAAGCTGAAAAAAAGGCTGCCTTTGGTTAACTCCTGCCATTTGGATGCTAAATGCCTGCCCTCCCAGATCCTTGAGGACTTGCCCTTAAAGGAGATTGGTGGACCTTTAGTCTCTGTCTCTCTCATGCTCTGGGTCCTGCCAACCACCCCCCTCGTGTATGTGTGTGTGTGTGTGTGTGTGTGTGTGTGTGTGTGTGTGTGTGTTATTATTTCTCAGGTATCATCCACTATTTTGTGTTTTGTTTTGACACAAGATCTTTCACTGGCCTAGAACTTGACAAGTAGGCTAAGCTAGCTAGCCAACAAACCCTAGAGAGCCCCTTGTTTCTGCTCCCCAGCTTTGGAATTACCATCATTTCCAGCGTCTTAAAGTGGATTCTGGCATCCACTTCTGGCCCTTATGTTTGCAAGGCAAGCAATTTAACGCCTGAGCTGTCTCTTCAATCCTTTCTCCCTTTGCTTCTTAGCTATGGGATGAAATTTACTCTGCCATCCACAAACCAGAAGCCCCTCAACCCAAGGCCTAACAGCAATGAGTCTTTCTGGTAATGGGTTGAAACTGAACCATAATAATAAACCTCTTCGCTTTATGAGTAATTTGTTATAGCTGACTATCATACCAGATTGAGAAGTAGGTTCCATTGTAACGCCCAGGGGAGAGCAGAAGAGACACACAAAATGTCCCACTATGCCAAGACCCTATTGCAGGCACTGAGGACATTCAGGACAGTCCATATAGGACACTACCAGGAAACAGCCAGCATTTACTGAGGGGCTTCTCTGGCTCTACACGAACATTTTCCCAATCAGTCTGTTGAGGTTTGAACTTAGGCAAGCCCACTTTTTGACCTTGAAAAAATAACCTCAGCTGTGTTAAGGATGGTTACATTAGCTACCTCCTAATCTCGCCTGAGGTGATCAGATGATCCAAAGTACAGAAAGTGACCCTGCGATGCCTTAAGAGATGTCATCTGTTGTCATTGTTATTGAATAACATACTTCAGTGGGCAGAGCCTGAATGGACACAAAGGAAGAGCATAGTGAAGTGCCCTGTAGGGCTCCACATACAGTCCTCCGGGGCTAGAGGGGGCCATCTGGGAGTATATAAGGGAGTATTTGTGTGTGAGTGTATGTATGTAAATGCATGTGTATTTGTATGTTAGTGCATGAAAGCCTGCGTGCGTGTGTGTGTGTGTGTGTGTGTGTGTGTGTGCGCGCGTGCGTGTGCGTGCGTGTGTAGGGAGCAGTTTTAAGCAGGATGGCTAGGGCAGGCCTTTCTGGGAAAGGTATTCTTGACTTGCTGGCAGAACACAAGGGCTGTAGAGGAGCTGGGGTAAAAGTCCGCTGTGAAGAGGGAACAGTGCGAAGACCCTGGGGCAGAAGAGCACTTTCCATGTTGATGGGCAGGGATGCTCCAGCAGGATCAGTCTGTGCCTATGTCCCCACCTGGTTCACATGCCGACACCTACCCCAGCCCGGGACCTCATTAATTTGTCTTTGGTTTACATTCACTGAGTGAGCTAAGTCATGATTAGCTCATAAGAGCAGAGCCCTTTTGAGTGTTAATAGTGCCATGGGAGTCCCAGAGAGGTTGGAGAGATGGCTCAGTGACTAGAAGTACTTACTGCTCTTGTAGAGGACCTGAGTTCAGTTCCCAGCACCCACATCAGGCAGATAATACTCCAGCTCTAGGGTGGGGGTTTCCCTGGCTTCCTAGGGCAACATACTCACATGTATTCCTGTGTATGCATACATATATACACAATTAAAATGATAAAAAATAAATCAAAGGAAGGAAGGAAGGAAAGAAGGGAAGAAGGGAGGGAGGAAAGAAGGAAGGAAGAGAATCCCAGATGTCCCAGAGGATGGATTGGCTGGACCTTCTACCACATAAGGATGAAGAGAGTAGACACCATCTCTGGCTGGGGAGAGATTAGACTCCAGGCACAGAGTCTGTCTTGAACTTGGACCTCCAGACTTCAGAACTGTGAGAAGCATTTGGTGTTTAATCCACCCAGTGAGGGGTTCCGTTGCAGCCTGACAGAGACATCAGGTAACAGTGATTCAGGGTCCACTCTGAGAGCCATTGCTCTGGGACACAAGCTCCATCTTTTCCATGAGAATTTTTGGTTTTTGTTTTTATGATGCTGGAACATAAACCCAGGACTCTGAACATGCTAAGCAAGTGATCTGCCACTCAGCTTCAGTTTCTTCCTCATTTTAGACCTTCCAAGGATATCCAAATTTCCTGCACATAATAGCTACATAAATTGCAAAGCCTAATTCAAGACCATGGGCTCTTGATCAAAGATCAGAGGTGAAATAGCATTTACTGAACTATAAAGGTTATTATTGCAAAATATTTAACTAGTAAAAGTTGATAAGCATAATGGCATTAAATAACTACAAATTTTAAGTGGAAAAGGAGTATTCTGAGGTCATAATTTTGTATGATAAACAATAGGCTACATCATTCTGCTGACATGACAAATAAGATGCTTTAGGCCTATTTTCTTGCATATTCATTGGAATGGTGAAGTCTGTGCTTTTAGCAAATTAACTTTCAAATGACATCATTGAAAGCAATGCCAATTGCTGTTGACAAAGGGAAAATCAAATACTTTCAGATAAACTTAACTTTGATAATTAAATCCAATACAGGTGTTTCTGGAAGAGAAGTCATGATTCCATAGACTGATGTCAGGGTAGAGTGTTCTGAAAAAGTTACTTGACATATGGGACTATTTTTATGAAAGATTTAGCTCTTCTTACAATTCAGCGTCAACTATTTCAGTGTTAATTGTCATGTTTTCTGATCCAGCCTAAGACTTGTTTAACTTGGGGTCTTGGTGGGTTTTCTATAATGCAGGATGTCTTTTTATGTTCTCAGTGGCAGTGTCTTTAGGCACAAGAGAGACTGATTGGAAGGTTAGTCAGTAACTCCCAGTTCATCCGAAACTCTGTATCAAGTCACTGTTTCATTTTGTCAACTAGAATGGTCTTCCCATTTAAGTTCCGTTTCTAAGCCTGTAGAAATGTGATTCGTGATGTGCCATCAGTTCTCAAAACTAGACTTCTAAACAGTTGAAAATAACCAAGACAGCCTCACTCTGTAGCTCAGACTGATGGTAAACACATGATCCTCCTGCCTCAGCTCATTGAGTCCTGGGGTTACAAGTACATACTTGTGTGCTTTACTAGTGTCCTTTACTGGAATGTGCCTGTGAACACTCTTATGTTATAAGAATTTACCAAGGAACGCTCTACCTGGCCATCAGCAGTCACTATCCTAATGTTGACCAGAGAGTGGGTAATTTGTACAGATGCCACGGGGAAAGCCATGGGATGCACAGACAAGCTGTATCCATCTTGTTGCACATGCTGCTGTGCTTAGACTCGGGTCCCACTTGTTTTATCTTTCAGCTCACCCATGGGTACTGAGTCCCTGAGCCAGCTATCAGTCATTGCCCATTGCTGTACGTGCACGCTGAGCTTGCACGTGTATGGTAGCTTTCTGTTACTATAACAAAATGACCCCAGTGATTAATTTATGGAGAGAGAAAAGTTTAATTCAACCCCAGATTTGGAGTTTCTTCCCTATAACTGGTTAGACCCATTACTTTGGACCTGTGGCAAGACAGCATATAATAGGAAGGCATGTGATGGAGTAAATGTATTTTAACATACAATATCCATAGTAAAGCATTTACTCCAGTCAAGGAAGTTTAACATAGCCCCCCTCCCACTGGATGGGCATGTGACGAGAAGACATTAAAGACTGTTTGTTGTCTTTGTAAATGTCCAGGGTGTAGACTCCAATATCATTCTGTGCCATCCTCGCACTGCACATTAAGGATCTAGGCTCATTCATCTCATAACACTGCAGCATCATACGGCTGGGCCAGTGTCTTCTCATTCCCCTGTTCCTCTGGCAACCATGGCTTTACTGTCTTTGCCTGTCTCATAATAAAGTTTCCATTGAAACATCGCCGTTCGCTTGTTGCATACTGCCTGTCTGTTTGTGTTAAAGAAGCAGGGCTTGAATGACGTGATGAGGAATGCTTGCCTTGTGAGACCAACACTTGCTGTCTGGGATTTTATATAATAGGCTTGCTGACGTCTGTACTAGACTGTAAACTCCGCAGAGGCAAGGATCGAATCTGTCTACTTCACAATTGTTTTCTCCAGGCCTAGAGCAGTGCCTAGGTTCAGTCAAGCCTTGTTGAAGAAAAAAAAAAAAATAGCAAAATTAACAATGTAATCAAACTACAATTTTTGAAGTAATTTATTTTTGAAAAGTCATGTAAATCTTATGTTTGACTACAGTTTAAAATGCCTGTATAAAAAAGATGTTTAGAATGACTTACCTTATAGTGAAATTGACTCTTTAGGGAAGTGACCTGTGTTTGTCTTGTGGCTTCACATGTCCTCTGGCACAGTGCTTCCTTCCATCTCAGTCTGAAGAGGCTGGCCATGGCACATGTGCCATCATCGCTCAGTATTTATTGAGCAGACCCTAGGGCCAGGTGTGAGGATGGAGAGGACAGTGATTTTTCCACATCTGGCCCTGTCAGAGCAAACAGAGCTGGAAAGCTAGTGGGAAACAGACTCACAGATCTACAACACATGCAAGTACAGATCCACATGACCCGAGAAATGGGATGGAGTGCAAAGGAAGAACCCTGGAGGGTGCTATGGCCGTTCTGGGCCAGCACACATCCCTCTTGACAACAGGATCGGAAAACTGCTGCCCAGACCCTGTCGGGTCTCAGACGCCGCTTTGGAAAGGTAGTACTCTGTGAAAGGCGTTACCAACCCTGCTTTACAGACTTTTTATGATGGAGAACCGATGAAACCCGAAGGAAGGATCAAGAGACTAGCAGCAGAGGATTAGAAGGAGTTATAGAATTAGAATGGTGTGATCCAAAGCACATACTCAACATACATGGCTGTGTAGACAATGGAGTTAGGATCTCTCCAGTTTGGAAAACATATACTCAGTGGAAATGGGGAAAGGAGCAGATTTTTCAATAGGAAAATACATACATGCAGAAAGTTAGGCAAGAAAGTCATCTGAAATGAGACATGGTCAGGTCTCACGTCAACCTTGGGCTTCAGCCATATTGGATGTCTTTGACTCGGGATAACCGGCATGGCCGGCACAACAGTGGCATTGGAAGCAAACTGGTAAGGGTACCATTCCCAGAAGTTGCTGAGGAACCAGAAGGTTCCACAGCGGGTCTGCTGGAGACCCTGTGGCATGGGGTTTCAGGGTGCTATCCATGCAACTAAGCATAAAGATTGGGATGTAGGCTGAGGAAGCATTGGGAAGACCCGTTTAAATATCCCATGTGAGTTTATTTATTCTATGAGACCAGCAATTGTCCCTAGGTTTTTCAAGGCAGAAAAGGCCAGAGAATATTTATGACCAAATTTTCCAGCCAGTCCCAGAAAGTCAATTCACAGAATAGCCGTTGTTATTATTTTTCTTTTTTTATTACTGCCTTTCATGGGGACTTTATTCATTTCTTAGAGGAACAATTTTGTGATTAGCCTAAAAGGATTGCTTGTGGTGAGGTTGGGGTTTCTTGACTGCCTTGAGAGTAAATTGCTCTACCACTAAGGAAAACAAGCAGAACAGCCCAACCCTCTGAGACTCTTTCCAGAATCTTCTGTGGATGACACATCATAGAATTACAGGGGCCTGGAATTTGCAATTGAAATCCCAGGGGTAAGTTGATACAGCTCTGTTGTAGGAACCTGAGTAAGAGAGAGAAAGAAGGCAAATAGAGGTTTTGTTTTGGTTTGTTTTATTTTGTTTGTTTGTTTGTTTGTTTTTTAGCTGCCACCTAGAAAAACTCTTGATGGAGTGGAAGTCTAAGGGACACACTGATATTTGCTCTTCAATTCCTTGCTGAGGACAATCAGGATATCCTCTGCAGCTCTTTCCAAGAGGGACTGTGTAGATTTTTCACTTAACCCTTAAGGGCGAAGCACCTCAACACCCAATAAGTCTTTGTCTTAAACTTATTTAAATGGAGAGTAATGAAGCAGACATTTACAAATGAAAGAGAAGTAGCCTGTTCTCAGACAGTGCTCTTATATGGCATAAGCTGCAATTTTTATGTAATTTTTTTTTTAAAAAAAGTTTAATGACTTTTTTTTATCTTAAATGCATTATTGTTTTACCTGCGTGTATGTCTATGTGGTACTCTGGAACTGGAGTTAAAGACAATTGTGAGCTACCATGCAGGTGCTAGGAATTGAACCCAGGTCCTCTGGAAGAGCAGCCAGTATTCTTAACCACTGAGCCACCTCCCCAGCCCCTGTAATAGCCTTCTGACAGCCCCCAGCTCACTCTGCAGACCCATTAGATTGGAATGCTGACTCTGGCACCTGGCATCTGTGTGTTCTGGCAAGCTTCCTAAGTTCTATAGACTTCCATTTTCCCATCTGAAAATAAAGATAATAATAGTATCCATTTAAAGATTAAATGGGAACATCTATGGAGTGGGTAGCTCAGTGCCTAGCATGCGTTGGGGCAGCTGTAACGGTTAAGACCGTTTGTTGTGAAAATAAAGGAGCTGGGGTTAGAGAGATGACTCAGCAGCTGGGAGCACTTGCTCTTCTCACAGGGAGGGGACCGGGGTTTGATTCTTAGCACCTCCTAGGTAGATCACCACAACTTATAACTCCAGTCAAAGGGGATCCAATGCACTCTTTCTGACCTCCTCGGGCACTGCATACAGGTGGCATGTTTACATATATATATATAGGCAACACAGTCACACACACACAAAATTAAAATCACCTTAAATCAGGGGCTTTGGGGATGCTAATTGGCTAGGAGGAGTTGTTACAGCTGAACCACACTCCAGCTTCTCCTTTGGAGAAAGATGATGTCCAGTTCCTCTACAGACACACAGTGATAGAAGGAGGCAAGCCTGGCCTGAATCCTGTCCGACTATGAACCAAAACAAACCTTATTTCCTTTCAAATTGTTTGACTTGGGTGCTTCCTTACCATGTAGACAGCTGATTGGGGGGTGAGGGGTGTTCCAGCATGGGAGGGGGGAGGTAGGACTCGGGCATGGAGGAAGTCTGTTCACCTTTGCTTTCTGTCAGAACAGTTGCCCATCCCCAAGATGAAAATTGTGTCGGCCTTGTCTGCTTCCTCATGCTAGAGTCATAACATATACATGCCAGGGACGGAGACTGAGAACCTGAGCTGCACGGATAAGGCTGAATTCTCCAGGTAGTGTTTTTTTTTTTTTTTTCCCCAGCATGAGCTGCTGATAAACCTTCTTTTTTGGGGAAGCCATCGAAGAAGGGAGCTTCAGCCGCTAGTTAGTGAAATGGAGAAAATGTGGACATCAAAATAAAAATGATGGCTTGGGTTAGGGATGGAGTGTTTGCCTACCATGCACAAAAGCCCCAGGTCCCACCCCAGCACTACATACACTGAGTGTGGTGGTGCATGTCTATAATCCCAGCACTTGGGAGGCAGACGTAGGAGGATCAGAAGTCCCAGGTAGGAGGATCAGAAGTCCCAGGTCATCTTCTGCTATGTAGTGAGATGGGAGCAAGCCAGGGCTACATGAGGCTGCCTCAAAAAATGAAGCACACAGTGGCAGAAGCACACTATAACCCATTGAATACAAGGTGGGAAGTCATGAGTCCACATACCCAAATGACTAAGTAGGAAATTCACACGCACAAAAAGATATTTATATACTGTAAACTACCTCTCCCAATATACTTACTAATTACAAAGAGCAATCTCAGCTCTGGCAGGTGCGTCTTTTTGCCAAAGATTAAAAGTGGATGGCCAGCTGGGCTTCTGGTCCATCTGACAGGGTGCAGTATGAGGACCCCAGTATCATGCTTGTGCTGTGATGAATGCCTGACTGTAGTTATGGGAAACACAGAAAGTTCCAAATGGAGGCTCATTTTGAAACATAAGTGGACTTCAAAAGAGCCAAGGTCATGAAAGACAAAGACTTAGAAACTTTCAAACTGAAGCATAGGAAAAGACAGAGACCCAACCACAAACATGGATTCCTTAGGCATGAAGGGACAACTGGTGTACTTTCAGATGGGGTCCAAAGTGCACGGGCAGTGGAGATGCAGCGATGCTGATTTCCTGGTGATGGCTGAACTGTGATTATGAAGGATGGCATGCTTGTTTGTAGGGCTCATACACTGAAATGTTCAGGTGACTGGACATCACAGCAGCAACTTCATATCTAATCACTTAAGAAAAAAATTCTATGTACAGAGGTCTCTGCTTCTAGTATTATTGTATCTTAAAGTGAATAAAGAGAAAGAAAGAAGGAAGGAAGGGAAGGAGGGAGGGAGGGAAGGACGGAGGAAGGAAGGAAGGAGACACCATCAGATTGAGCGTCATTCCGATGGTCCTAGCTGCGAGCCTTGGATTCTCCTGGAGCTTGAAGAGTCCCCTTTAAAGATTCCTGTAGGATATGTACCAGTTGCTTTCACAGCATATCAAGGGGATAGGTTTACTCTGACGCAGGGTGTGCAGATGCAGTCCATTATGACAGAAAGGGCTTGGGAGCCGTAGTGACTGCCTGTGGCAGCAAGGGTTGGTGCTACAGCTTCTTTAATTGTTGGTCAACTAGGAAGCAGAGATCGAGTCAGTGACCCATTTATGTTAGCAAGACCGAAGGTCCACAGCTTCCCAGGAGTTCGAATCTTAGAAGGACCTGAGTGGAAATGGGAGGGAGCAGAGGGAGGAAGGAAGGAGAGGGAAGAGGAGGAAGGAAGGAGAGGGAAGAGGAGGAAGTATGAGCATGAGATGAATGTTTGTGCTTAATCTGGCGACACCATGATACTTGATAGGAAATATCATTTATGTGTGCCTGTGTGCCTGTGTAGGAGACTTTTTAATATTATTTTTTAATTATTTTTTCTTATTTTACATACAATCCCAGTTCCAACTCCATCCCATACCCCCTCCCCGTTCCATCCTCCATTTACTCCCCAGGGAGGGTGAGGTCTTCCAGTCAAGTCATTTGGAATAAAGCCTAGGCCTTCCCTTGTGTCTCTAGGCTAAGGGAGTATCCATCCCTGAAGTCCTTTCATGCATCAGGGATACATTCTGGTTCCATTGTCAGAGGTCCCTTAGACTACCCAGGCCTCCTAACTGAGACACACATTCAGGGGGTCTGAGTCAGTCCTATATGCTAGTTTCTCAGCTATCAGGCTGGGATCCATGAGCTCCCCCTGGGTTATGTCAGCTGTTTCTGTGGGGTTTTCCAGCCTGGTCTTGACCCCTTTGCTCATCACTCCTCCCTCTCTGCAACTGGATTCCAGGAGTTCAGCTCAGTGTTTAGCTGTGGGTGTCTGCTTCTGCTTCCATCAGCTGTGGGATGAAGGCTCTAGGATGGCATATAAAGGTAGTCATCAATCCCATAATTGGGGAAAGGCATTTAAGGTAGCCTCTCCACTATTGCTCAGATTGTTAGTTGGGGTCATCCTTGTAGGTCTCTGGACATTTCCCTAGTGCCAGATTTCTCTTTAAACCTATAATGGCTCCCTCTATCATGGCATCTCTTTTCTTGCTCTCCTCTATCCTTCCCCTGGCTCAATCCTCCTGCTCCCTCATGCCCTCCTCTCCCCTCTTCTCCCCTTCTCTGTCTCCTAACTCCCTCTCACCTCACTGCCACCACCCCCCACTCCAGATTTGCTCAGGAGATCCTGTCCCTTTCCCCTTCCGTGGGGGAACATGTATGTCTCTCTTAGGGTCCTCTTTGTTTCCTAGCTTCTCTGGTGGTGTGGATTTGTAGACTGGTGATCCTTTGCTCTTTGTCTGAAATCTATATATGGGTGAGGACATACCATGTTGGTATTTTTGTGACTGAGTTACCTCACTCAGGATGGTTTCTTCTAGTTCCATCCATTTGCTTGTGGATTTCAAGATTCCATTGTTTCTGTTTGTTTTGTTTTGTTTTTTCTGCTGAGTAGTACTCCATTGGGTAAATGTACCACATTCCCTTTATCCATTCTTCAATTGAGGGGCATCAATGTTGTTTTGAGGTCCTAGGTATTACAAATAATGCTGCTATGAACATAGTTGAACAGATGTCTTAGTTGCATGGATGTGCATCTTTTGGTTATATGCCTAGAATTGCTGGATCTTGTGGTAGACCGATTCCCATTTTCCTGAGGAACTGCCATACTGATTTCCAAAGTGGCTGTACAAGTTTGCGCTCCCACCAGCAGCAGAGGAGTGTTCGCCTTTCTCCACATCCTCTCCAGCATAAACTGTCATTGGTGTTTTTTATTTTACTCTGACAGGAGTAAGATGGTATCTCAGAGTTGTTTTGATTTGCATTTCTCTGATGGCTAAGGATGTTGAACACTTTCTTAAGTGTCTTTCAGCCATTTTGGATTCCTCTATCGAGAATTCTCTATTTCGTATTGTACCCCCACTTTTCAATTGGATTATTTGGTGTTTTGGTGACTAGCTTCTTGAGTTCTTTGTATATTTTGTAAATCAGTTCTCTGTCAGATGAGAGGTCGGTGAAGATCTTTTGCCATTCTGTGGGCTGCCGTTTTATCTTGTTGACTGTGTCCTTTGCCTTACAGAAGCTTCTCAGTTTGAGGAGGTCCCATTTATTAATTGTTGATCTCAGTGTCTGTGCTACTGGAATTATGTTCAGAAAGTGATCTTCTGTACCAATTTGTTTTAGGGTACTTCCCACTTTCTCTTCTAAGAGGTTCAGTGTGGCCGGGTTTATGTTGTGGGCTTTGATCCATTTGGACTTGAATTTTGTGCATGGTGATAGATATGGATCTATCTGCAGTCTTCTACACACCAGCGTCCAGTTATGCCAGCACCATTTGTTGAAGATGCTTTCCTTTTGCCATTGTATAATTTTAGCTGCTTTGTCAAAAATCAGGTGTTCATAGGTGTGTGGGTTAATACCAGGGTTTCCAATTTGATTCCATTGGTCTGCCTGTTTATTTTGTGCCAATACCAAGCTGTTTTCTGGACTAGAGCTCTATGGTAGAGCTTGAAGTCAGGGATGATGAATCCTCTGGAAGTTCCTTTATTGTACAGGGCTGTTTTGGCTATCCTGGATCTTTTGTTTTGCCATATAAAGTTGAGTATTGCCCTTCCTAGGTCTGTGAAGAATTGTGCTGGGATTTTGATGGGGATTGCATTGAATCTATAGATTGCTTTTGGCAAGATTGCCTTTTTTTTTTTTTTTTTTTTTTTTTTTTTTTACTATGTTGATCCTACCTATCCAAGAGCATGGGAAATCTATCCATTTTCTGGTATCTTCTTTAATATCTTTCTTTAAAGACTCATAAAGATATTTTATGTTGTTTGTGGCTATTTTAAAAGGTGATGTTTCTCTGATTTCTTTCTCAGCCCCTTTATCGCTTGTATATAATCGGACTACTGATTTTTTTTTTTTTTTTTTTTTTTTTTTAGTTAATCTTGTATCCTGCCACTTTGCTGAAGGTGTTTATCAACTGTAGGAATTCCCTGGTAGAGTTTTTGGGTCACTTATGTAAACTATCATATTATCTTCAAATAGTGAAAGTTTTACTTTTTCCTTACCAATTTGTATTCTCTTGATTTCTCTAGCTAGAACTTCTAGTAGAATATTGAAGAGATATGGAGAGAGTAGACAGCCTTGTCTTGTCCCTTTTTTTTAGAGGAATCACATTGAATTTCTCTCCATTGGTTGTTGGTTTGCTGTATATTGCTTTTATTATGTTTAGGTATGTTCCTGTTATCCCTGATTTCTTCAAGACCTTTATTATGAAGGGGTGTTGGATTTTGTCAAAGGCTTTTAAAACATCTAGTGAGATGATCTTTTTCAGTTTGTTTATATGGTGGATTACATTGATTTATTTTCATATGTTAAACCATCCATGCATCCCTGAATGAAGCCTACTTGGTCATGATGGATAATTTCTCTGATGTGTTCTTGGATTCAATTTGCCTGTATTTTATTGAGTTCATGAGGGATATTGGTCTGTAGTTCTCTTTCTTAGTTGTGTCTTTGTGTGGCTTAGGTACCAAGGTAATTGTAGCCTCATAAAAAGAGTTTGGGCAATGACCCTTCTGCTTCTATTGTGTGGAACAATTTGAGAGTATTGTTATTAACTCTTTTTGGAATTTCTGGTAGAATTCTGAACTGAAGTCATCTGGCCCTGGACTTTTTTTTTTTTTTTTTTTTTTTTTTTTTTTTTTTGGGTTGGGAAATTTTTGATGACTGCTTCTATTTCACTTAGGAGTTATAGGTCTATTTAAATTGCTTTTCTGTTCTTGATTTAATTTTGGTAAGTGATATCTATCTGGAAAATTGTCCATTTCCTTTAAATTTTCAAATTTTGTGGAGTACAGGTTTTCAAAGTATGACCTGAAAATTCTCTGGATTTCCTCAGTGTCCATTGTTATGTCCCCCTTTTCATTTCTGATTTTGTTAATTTGTGTGTTCTCTCTCTGCTTTTTGGTTAGTTTGGGTAAAGGTTTGCCTATTTTATTGATTTTCTCAAAAAACCAACTCTTTGTTACATTGATTCTTTGTATTGTTTTCTTTATTTCTGCTTTATTGATTTCAGCCTTCAATTTGATTATTTCCTGGCAGCTACTCTTCAGGGGTGAGTTTGCTTCTTTTTGTTCTAGAGCTTTCAGTTGTGTTGTTAATTTGTAGAGAAACTTTTTAAAATGGAGATCATACTACATGTACAGTTAATGACATTACCTACTTAATCTCTTCAGAAAATTACTTTTTTTTTTTTTTTTTTTGAGATAGAGTCTCACTGTATAGACCAAGCTGGCCTTGAGCTCACAGAGATCCACCTGCCTCCATCACCCATGTGTTGGGATTAAAGGATGTGGCACCATACCCTGTGACACATTATTCTAAAGGTTAGTTAATAAATAGCCACCGGTTGTGAATCATAATAATTTATTTAACCAAGCCCAGCTATGGTCTGGTTTAACACGCCTGTTCCACCCTCCATCCTCTGGGCATTGGCATCTATTATTCCTCAATATGAGAGCAGAGAGGGAAAAGTCTAAAAGACAATGTCTAGGAGACACTACAGTGTCTCTGCTTTCCCATGGATAGAATTGGGCTCTGAAGAGGAAGTTTTGGAAATGATAAGGATCATCTCCTTGAACCAGTGAGCTGAATTCATTTTTCTTCTTTCCCTCTCTCTTCCTTTCTTTCTTCCTTCCTTTCTTTCTTTCTTTCTTTCTTTCTTTCTTTCTTTCTTTCTTTCCTCATTTATGGTAGGAGATTCTACTGGAGACTGGATTTAGAGACATCATGCATGTAAGCAAAGCATGCTATGCCAAGCTACAGCCCCAGCCCTCTCATGAGATGAATTCAAATCCTAATTCTCTTCACCCCAGGTATCTTAGGACATGGCGCACAATATCTCCATGCCTCAGTTTCCTCATTTGCAACATAGGGGTGAAATAAAATGTGCTCATTCACAAAGTCATTGGTATTAGCTATTGTTAGAATTACGAATAAATCCCAGCCAGCTTTTGAGAGCCAAAGAAAAGAAGGCAAGTAGGTCACCCCCCCCCCGCCCCTCCAGAGGGGAAAGTCCCCTCTCCTGGTGACAGGAGTAATTATGATGGAAAAACCATTTTGCAAGGTCTGGAGCTGACGTATACTCCTTATGTCATTTTAATCTCTGGGTAATAGATTCCATTGCCTGCAGAGCCATGGCATTTTCTTTTATTGCTTTTCCCTCTTCTCTCTCAGACCTGGACTCTAATTCCTGTTGTGCCGTTCTTCCTCCAGCCACCAGGCAGTTTCTGGACAATGCTCACTGATTTGCCAGGTCTTACTCCGGCAAGAGGGGGCCTGAAGGCCCAGTGAGGCACCCTGTGTTCTTTAAAGGGATGCTGAGAGGCCCTCAATCCCCTCTGCCTTTACATTTTCTCCCAGTGATATGGCCAAATGATGTTGGGATTAACTTTAAGGCCATTATATTGGTGTCAACCCTTCAGAATGCTGTCTGTGACTGCAACCGTGGTGTTCCAGAGTGGGCCTCCTGACGCCCTCGGAGACTGCATTCTGTATGTTTCAATGGTATTTTATTTAACTGAGCTGAGGAAGCAAACTTCTCAATGGGAGCTTGAGTAGAAGATGAGGGGACTGGACTTACACGGTCTTTCCTAATGCTTCGATGAAACACCACTACCAAAAGCAAGTTGAAGAAGAAAGAGGTTATTTGGCTTACACTTCCACATCACTGTTCATCATCCAAGGATCAGGACAGGAACCCAAACAGGGCATCAACCTGGGTTGCCGAGGCCATGGAGGATGCTGCTTACTGGCTTGCTTCCCCTGGTTTGCTCAGCCTGATTTATTTTAGAACTCAGGACCAGCAGCCCTGGGAAGGTACCGCCCACAATGGGCTAGGCCCTCCTCCATCAATCATTAATTAAGAAATTCCCTCCAGTCCAATCTTATGGAGACATTTTCTTAATTGAGGCTCCCTTCTTTCAAATGACTTTAGTTTGTGTCAAGATGACATCAAACTACCCACCACAAACCCCTATGACACACTTGCTGGGAATCTCACAGTATGACTCAAGGGTGTGGAAGTCTTTCTGTAAAATGTGGGCAATCACTCCCCGGATCCCAGTGCATCTCCATTATGAAGTTCTAACCGGTCCCATTCTCCTCTCACATCGTCACACTTTGGCTCTTTGTAGCTGTCTTCTCTGAACCCTTCTGCTCATCTTTCAGACCTAGCTCAGGCATGGCGGAACAACACAGAAAAAAACCCCCCTAGGCAAAAGGTAGATAAAGAGAAACAGGCAAAGTTAAGTTAAAAGAGCTAGCCAGAACTATGCCTAAGCCAGACCAAGCATTCAAAACTAGCAACAAGACCCGTGTGTCATGCATGCTTTGGGAGGTGGTTGGTGGCCCAAAAGAAAAAGCCTGGTGTGGGGAAGGGGCAGAGGTGTCATATTTCCTTAGGGGCCCTTAGGGGAGGCAGTGGCCTTTAGGTAATGACCCTCCAACTCCAACCCTTCCTGGATTCAGAGTCAGAAGCGTGTCATGCGGCAGTTTCCTTGTTCCTAGAACACCACAGAATCTTCCAGGGTGATTCAGCAAAGCTTTGGAATTTTGGATCCCCTCCATCACAGAAAGACAAACGATCATTTCTTTATATTTTTTCAATGTTTGAGACCACACTAAGGACCTTGTACATGTTAGACAAGTGCTCTATCAGTGAGTTATGCCCTCAGATCCCTGCCCACCCCATTGTCTTTTCTTCCCCACTGTTAAAATGTGCCATTAAGAAATGCCTTTTCCTTAATAAAAAATTACCACTTTACACATACATACACAGGAAAAAAATAAGACATTAAGACGAATTTGTAATTTTACTGAGCTGTCCCATGCTTTCCAGAAACCATTTCTCTGAATTATAAAGTTTTAAATTTCCTGAAAGTTAGCTCCACATTGATTTAAAAAAAAAAAAGTTACACAGACTTTTGTGGTTTATTACATGTATTCTTTATTCGCTGATTTCCTGTTAAAATGAGTTTCTCTCTCTCTCTTCTCCAAGCTTCACAGTATACATATCATTGGCTTTCATGAGTGGCGTTTGTAAACCTTACCATGGAGTTTCTATTGATCTTAAAATGCATTATCTTCTGAAACCAGTTAGTTTCTGCTAACTTATAAAAGAAAATCAATACTGAGTGGAGGGATAAGGTAGGAGGTGTGGTACCACGTGCCTATAATCTGATCTCTTGTGAGGCTGAGGGTGGTGAATCATTGTTTGAGGTCAGACTAGGCTAATAACAAGTTCTGGGTTAGCCTAGGCTACATAGTGAGACTCAAACAAACAAATGAAATACACACACACACACATACACACACACACACGAAAACAGAAACAAGATGTTTGCTACCTGTAATTTAGATATGGAGGTCACAATGAAACTAGGTCCATGCTTGTTCACCTAGATGCTGGCCCCTGGGTGCTGGGAAAGATTGTGCTCGCTACTCTTTCTTACGGAGAAGTCATGCAATGGTGAGTGCCCTCAGAGCACAGGACTTGCTTGCTTAAGTCCAGGTACAATGATCATTCCTTTCTGACTAGGTGCTAGACAAAGCTCTCCTCCTGTAAGGATGGAAAAATTTAGCCTAATTTGATGGGAGATGTCATTATGTATATATGTTTCTCATACTGGTTAATGAATAGAGCACTGATGGCCAATGGGAAAGGAAGATAGGAGGGACTAGGAGACGAGGAGGAAAGAGGAAGTAGGAAGGAGGAGGCAAGATGGAGAGTCTGGAGAAGGTAGAACCGCCAGCTGCCTCTCGCTGGTAAGATCACGTGGATATACATAGAAATGGGTTAATAATTAAGAAGGAGCTAGCTGATAAGAAACTAGTACCTGGCCAATAGCATTATATAAATACAGAGTCTCTGTGTGTTAATTGGGGCTGGCGCGGCAGCGGGACAGACCAGTGGCGGGAGGAAAAACCTTACTCCTTACATATGGCGCCCACGTGGCTAATAAGAACTTCCACTTAAAATTTAACAAAAGCTTTAAAAAGGGTTTTAGAAACAAAAGAACAGAGAGAAGCAAGGTTTCTTGGTAACAGCACTTTTCTCGGTTGAACTCTGACTTGCGAGAGACGAGCAGATTGCACGGCCCCTTTAAGGGAGGATTCCTGACTCAGCATAAGCAGCAAAAAAAAAAAAAAAAAAAAAAGCAAGGCTTTTAAGAAACTCTGCTAACAATTCATTGGCATGTATGAGAGATGGCAAAGGCAGTGACCACAGCTCTCAGTGCTGGCTGTACAATAGCCACCACCATCTTTAATAAACCACGGCTGACACAGCTATGACTTTCATTTCAGCAATGTTGTTGTTTAGCAGATAAAAGACTCGTGGCCAGAAAAAGATAAAGATTTACAGTAAAGACAGAGTCACATTAAGAAAAAGCGCTAAAGGTTTACAGTGTGTTCTAAAATATATGTAGGTTTGGGAGAAAAAAGGAATAAAATGGTTTTAAATAGACAAAGAGGAACTGGGTGTGGTGGCACACGCCTTTAATCCCAGTACTCGGGAGACAGAGGCAAGCAGATCTCTGTGATTTCCAAATAAGCCTGGAATGCAGAGTGAATTCCAAGACAGATAAGAGTTACATAGTGAAACCCTGTCTCAAAAAATTAAAAAATAAAAGAAGAAAGAGTAATAATAAAGCCATGTAAAAATGAAAAGCTCAGAGAGAATCTGTATACTGTATGGCATTATATTGTCTTTATATCGTTTGACTGCTGAAGAAACAACTGTTAGAGGAAATACTGCTGGATTAAATCAATTTATATATATTTAAAATGCTTTGACTCCAAAATTTAAGTTCAAGGACAAGTTACTGGGGAAAAGGATTTCTATTTTTGTTTTCACAGAAAATGAAAAGATGTGGATTCCTTCCAGACTAATGTGGTTTGATCAAGCCAGACCCCCTGAAACAGAGTACCAGGTGATCCTACATTCAAAACAGCTGGACAAAGCAGCCTTACAGACTACATCCAGGATTTCTGTGTCTTCTTAGGATTCCCCCATGACAGCACCCTCTATCAACAGGAAGTAGTTTGGAAAGAATGACACCCAAATTCCCAAATATTGTTTATAAATGTTTGTTTTCATTTAAATGGGGTTGGTTATAAATGGTTAATGATCACAGCCAATTCTTTTTAAAGGTAAAAAGGGAATTATGGTATAGATATGAATGCTTTGTTTTGGAATGGATTTCATTTATTGATACGATTTAAGGTCAATTTTGTGATATGTATATTTCCCTTCTTGTTTAGGTATTGTGTTTATATAGCTCATTTTAAAATGTAATGTGTAAATTAGTACAGATTATAGATAGTTACCTATGGTAGTCAAAACTTAGAGTTAACTTAGGTTATCAAGATGTATTTGAGATGGATAGGAATTCTTCAAACCTTTCAAAGACCTATAGAATATGGCATTTAAAATGGTTTAGGGTTTTTCTTGACAATGAGGCACAATTGCTCCTGGCAACATGACCTATGTCAGAAAGAAAGATGGATACTGAACAAACTCATTATGGAGTTTACTTCCAATATGGCAAGACTAGCCATTTGGACAAGATACTGCTATTGTCTGGACTGTTTGACTTTATGCTGTATAAGTTGGACATGCAGGACCCACAGAAAAATGACTACTGGTTCAAGATGGACATTGCTACAGAGTTTCTGCTTCATGGAAGAGTCTGCCAGACAGTCTGCAGGACACAGAGAAAAGTGACTGACAAACTGCCAATACAAGAAGACAGTTTAAAGTTTCCTACTTTGCTGAAGAGTCTGCCAGACACACTATGGCCTATGGGCTGAAGATGGAAAATTACAGAAAAACTTCAGGTGACAAGGCAAGATGTCTCTGTCATTTCTAGAGTTTATATATTATCCTTCTGTGGTCTTTGAAGGAGTTGAAGACAGATAGTTATGGTTATAGTTTTCCTTAGTTAGGATTAAAGATAAGTTACATGGACGTTAGATATACAAAGATAGGATAAATGATGGAATATTTTCTTAAATCTTGCTAAATGTTAATGGACTAAATATGTTAACTGTGATTCTTATTTTATAACTGTTGTGTGATATATTTTGCTATGTTAAGGTTAAAACCCTTCTTTTTATTTTAGACAGAAAAGAGGAGATGATGGGAGATGTCATTATGTATATATGTTTCTCATACTGGTTAATGAATAAAGCACTGTTGGCCAATAGGAAAGGATGATAGGAAGGACTAGGAGACAAGGAGGAAAGAGGAAGTAGGAAGGAGGTGGCAAGATGAAGAGTCTAGAGAAAGCAGAATGCCGGCCGGCTCCCCGGTAAGAGAAGACCACGTGGAAATACAAGATGAACAGAAATGGGTTAATAATTAAGACAGAGCTAGCCGATAAGAAACTAGCAACGGGCCAACAGAATTATATCAAATACAGTCTCAGTGTGTAATTGGGGCTGGCACAGCGGCGGGACCAGACCAGCGGCGGGAGGAAAAACCTTACTCCTTACACTAATTCTCCCTAGACTCTGCCCCCTAGCAGTGAGTAGGCAAAAGGTCATTCTTGACTGTTTACAACAGGGCGGTTTACCGACAGCACCTGTGAGTGAATGAGAACAGGAAATGAGGCTTGCCACACTACCCAGAAGCCGTAGCGAAAGCAGACTTCCTGGGCTAAGCACGGGCTTGGATAGTTCAAATCGATTGGTCTACACTGGATTCTATGAGATGATTGGTTTGTGATGCGCAGGCTTTGTTGTAACCCTATAAAAGCTGTCTGAACCCTGTACCCAGGGTTCCCAGTCCTCTACCCCTCGCGGAGTATGGCTGTGGACCCCAGTGCACTGGAATATAAAAGACCTCATGCTTTTGCATCAAGACCGCTTCACGTGAGTGATTTGGGGGGGCCGCCTTTCCTGAGTCGGGGCGTGAGGGTCCACGCCCTCCGCGGGTCTTTCACTTCATGCATGTCCTAAGTGGTGTGTGTTGCTGCAGGGCATGGAATAGGGAGCCTAAAAACTCTCCCAGCCTAGACCAGTTTCTCCACATTCTTATTGGGGGGTCACTTGGCTTTGTGTCTTAGGCTCCAAATGGAGCACTACTTGGTGGGGCTAATGGTCACATACACCAGCCCATTGGTGTGCCCATGACCCACCCGTGTGGAAGGCTCACTGCCTTGGCTGGGTTTTTTGTGTGCTATTTTGTTTGTGATCTAACAAATACAGCTTGCCTGAAGATCAGAGTGCAGAGCTAGCCACACTAGTCAGCCCCAGAGGCCAGGAGTGGTGGTGCACATCTTTAATCCCAGCCCTTGGGAGACAGAGGCAGATGGATGTGTGAGTTCAAGGCCACCTTAGGCTATACAAAATTGGTCCAGTCTAAAAGAGAAACAGAGCCAAGCAGTGGTGGCTCCCCCCTTTAACCCCAGTACTTGGGAATCACACTTTAATCCCAGCTCTAAAGTGGTGAAGATAGGAAGGGAATGGCTGGGCAGAGAGAGGAATGTACGTCAGGGCAGTCAGTCTGAGGACGCAGTCTGAGAACAGCATCACCCCTTTGTTCTGAGCATTGGTAGAGGTAAGAACTCTAGTGGCTGGCCACTCTGCTTCTCTGATCCTTCAGCTTTCACCCCCCCCCACCCCAATCCCCCAACCCTCAACTCCCCCACCCCCATAGCTGACTCCGAGTTTTTATTACTATGAATAATTAGAATTCGTGCTACATTTTTGTCTCTTTAAATTTTATTTTATTATGTTTTGAGATTGTGATACATTTGAACTTTCTATTCACTAATGGCCTGAAAGATAACGCCCTCCCTAATTCACACTGGGTGGTTGCTTTTGATACAACCCTTCATTTAGCTGTCTTCCTTCATGTCACAGGTCCCATTTTGTCTTGGAGCTGGTGGGGAGCAGGTGGCAAGGGTAATTCAGAAGGGGAAATTGCAGGTTCTGCAACTCAGTTGCAAAATCCAGTTTCAGAGATTTCACTGTGTGAACATTCAGTGACCCATTCTGCCATCCCAATACAGCTAGCACTCACGAGCTTCTCTGTGTGTCCAAGCTGGGCTGAAATGTTGCATTCTCTCTTCCCTTTCCTCTTCACATCACCCTGGCATAGATACTCTTATTGCCAGTTGGAAATGATAAACTTGTGAAGGATATGTTGTTCTAGTGCAGTCAGCTAGTTACTGGGAGAGCCAAGGTTGGCACTCAAAACCCAAGCCCCTCCATTCTCCTCTCTCGTTTGCAGAGTTAGAGACTTGGCTTTGATACTTGGTCATTAACCTGTGAAATAGGATTTGGACAAAACACTGTTTAGTTGAGTCAAAGGTTTACCTTTGGAATGAAATGTATCAGTTTCTCTGTGTAGGCACTCACAGAAGGAAGTTTTCAGCTTTCTCTGGTCTGACAGGCATGCAAATAGCAACACTGGCGACTCTGAAATAGTTTGCATTATAACAATTAGTGAAAGAAAAAAGTGACTGATTTCCTCCTTAAAATGTTTTATTGTATTTATTTATTAGTGGGGGTGAACCAAAGTGTGCAAGTGGAGGTCAGAGGACGCTCGTAGGAGTCTGTTCTCTCCTTCGACCGTGTGGGCCCTAGAGATTAAACCCAGGTCCCCTGGCTTGCATGCTAAGTCTCCACTGAGCCATCTCCCCAGTTCAGAAATATTGTGAGTTGATCCTTCGTTACCATTGTGTTGCATTATTTTATGATGTTCATAGGTTTCCTGTTATTGTTGCTACCATATACATATGTGATAGAATGTCAAATATAAATGCACATAATGTGTGTGTGTGTGTGTGTGTGTGTGTGTGTGTCCAGAAGCACCTAACGTTTTCCCAAGGATCTCTTTCAGCCATGACCCATCTTCTTTCCCACACAGGTGCATGGATCTTAGAGAGTTTGAACTAAGACCCTGTTGTGTACTGCCACTCAATCTCTGCCTGGCAGTTGCCAGCCACAAAGGGATGTGTCTTAAGGGAAACGGGAGTTAGAAAGTTAGAGTTTATTCAGGACCCACAAGCTTGGGAATATAGAGGAGCTACTGACTTCACACTCTGACAACTCTCGGAGGGTTATGCAAGGTGGCAGGCAGCACAGGGTTGGTCTTTGTCCTCTTCTGAAACACTGCAGTGAGTTATCCCCTGGGGCAGGCTCTTGAAATTCTCCTTTTGAATTTGTTGGGCTTTGTGTTAGTTGAGACATAGAGCCAAACAATGAGTTTCTATGAATCGGGAGAAACACTTAACTATAAACATCTTGCCCATCTTCCTGGGACTTTTCTTCAGAGTTGAAAATGCCCAGGAAAAAGGAAGGGGGGCGTGGAAGGAATAGGGGGGGTTAGAGAGGTGGCAGGAGGGAGATGCAAAGAAAAAATTACAAAGGTGTGGCCCCGGTAAAACTTGACTCTGGCTGCAGAACTGAGGAAGGGAGGGCTTTGCTTTGTAAAAGGTGTGTGTGTGTGTGTGTGAGAGAGAGAGAGAGAGAGAGAGAGAAAGAGAGAGAGAAAGCATGTGTGTATATATGTGAGAGAGTGTGTGTATGCCAGTGTCTGTGAGTATGTGTGTATGTGAGCATGTGTATGTATGTGTGTGTGTGTCTGTGAGTGTGTGTATGTGAGTGTGTGTATGTGAGTGTCTGCCTGTGTATGTGAGTGTAGGCATGTGTTTATGTGAATGTCTGTGTGTATGTGATATGTGTGTGTCTGTGTGTATGTGAGTGTCTATGTGTGAGCATGTGTGTGTACGTGAGTGTCTATATGTATGTGGGGTGTGTGTGTGTGTGTATGTGTGTGTGTGTGTGTGAGAGAGAGAGAGAGAGAGAGCATGTGTGTATATATGTGAGAGAGTGTGTGTATGCCAGTGTCTGTGAGTATGTGTGTATGTGAGCATGTGTATGTATGTGTGTGTCTGTGAGTGTGTGTATATGTGTCTGTGTGTATGTGAGTGTCTATGTGTGAGCATGTGTGTGTATGTGAGTGTATGTGTCTATGAGTGTCTGTATGTACGTGAGTGTCTATATGTATGTGGTGTGTGTGTGTGTGTGTGTGTGTGTGTGTGTGTGTGTCCTCTTCCTCAGTTCTGTTGCCCAAGCTTTCACCCATCTGGATGCAAAAGCAGAAGCTCCCTTGCCTCCAGACTTGACCTTTTGAGCCCAGACCAAAGAGAATCAAGTTATCTTACAGCTGCTCTCACACTCACTGTGGGCAAAGGGGAAGGAGAAGAATTTCCCTTGAGGGTGATGATTTCCTGGAGAGAAATACACTTCCTAAAAGCAGGGTAAGCATGATTTATGCAAGGCCCCACAGCCAGGCTCCTTTTACACAGGCTGGAGGTTCTTGCTTATCGTCCATCCCAGAAGGAGATTCTGATCCTCAGAGGAGGACTTGGTATTATGCCAGGATCTGAATTAGAAACCACAGCCTTGAGATGATGCCAACTGAGCCAATTAAGAAGGTGTTGCCGACGCTTCCCAGGAACGAGTTTCTAGATATTTTAACTTTGATGGAAAAGTTTAAGCTTCTAAAACTCCCCCAAGAACCTCATATTTTCCAGGGAATAGTGCCTGGGCTCTTAAGAGTTTCCAAGAAAATGTGGTTCTCAGAAGGCCTTCCGACCTTCAGGCTCACTAGTCCAATCAAGAGATGTACGCTAAAACAAAAACAAAGGGAACAGTGTCTTCTCGCACACCCTGAGAGATTTAAGGCTAGGTGAGTCTTTAAGAAGTTTGCTGCAAACGAGGACAGTGCCCTGGTTTTGGGAAAGGAGGCCCTCCTGTTCTCCTCGCTTCTGGCTGCTGGGCACAGGGTTGGCCAACAACACTGTCAGCATAAGGGACTCAGACTAGCTTGTTCTCCACCTGGGATTCTCTTAGAACCCCAGCACACTTAATAGTCTTCTTCAAAACTGGCATAAACTGGCTATTACAATCTAAAGTGTAAAGGTCCTCGAACCCTGTGCTCTTACTGCAAACCCTGCAAGGTAGCCCTCATATCTGTCGGTAGATGAGAAAGCTAAGACTCAGAGGAACCAAGAAATTCGCGGGAAGTTTAGTTGCCAGTATGACTCAGACAGACTCAGAACTTGACATTCTAATCCACACTTGGGAATTCCTAAGAATAGGTAAGAACAAGGTCCTGGCCAGTGTGGTTTGGAGAGTCCTGCCGCGCGCCCAGCATTAACCCTTCAGCTACTGGACCCAAGTGTTGCTGGAGATCTGACTCTAGTGGGAAGGGACTCCAACAAACAGCTCCAGATAACGGCAGGAGAGACAGTGTAAACCAGCAAAGAGGTGTAATCGGTATAGCTATGCAAGCAAGACAAGCGGAGCAGCACCCTTCTTAACTCTGCCCCCAGGAACACTAGCATGGGCTCCCAGGGACCAAAGGGTGGTGCCAAACAATCACATAATCAGTCCGGGTCAAACGGCGGTCCCATTGCACTGTCTTGGCAATAAGAAAGACGTCCACGGCCTCCCGGACAGTAAGTCTGACTCTTGCCTAAGATGCACTAAGATACACTGACATCTGAGGTCAAGGGCAAAAGACCGTAACTGAAGGCGGAGGCAGCGCATGCAAAGTAGAGCCAGAGGCGCCTGCCTTTATGCTTTTGGTTATCCATTGGGCATTTGGGGACCAGGAGTGGACAGTTTCAGCAAAGGTAGCCTCTAAGCTACTGGTTCTCAACCTTTGGGTCTCGACCCCTTCGCAGAGGATGCCTGAGACCATCAGAGACAACAGATATTCACATTCCAGTTCATAGAGGTAGCAAAATTGCAGTCGTGAGGGTAGAAATGAAGATAACTTTATGGTTGGGGGGCGGGGGTCACCACACCCCGAGGAGCTGTATTAAAGCATTGAAGCGTTAGGGGGCTGAAAACCACTGCTCTAAGTCCTCATCCCCGTGGGGAGGTCTGGAGCAGTAAGAGGAAAGCAGGTCTCAAGAAAGTGGTATTCTATTAGCCTATCATTTCAGTATTCTTAGAGCCAGCACAGCCAGTCCTGGCACAAGATGGCCGAAGACTGGAAATGAGTCGGTCATAAGTGGATTAAGGGAGGGGTCAGCTCTGCTTTGGGACAGAGAGGAAGGGTAACAGGATGGGCCATTAGGAGGAAAGAAGCTGTGAAAATGTTGGCGGCATCAAGCCGCAGGCCTACGGCTCATTCACTGTAGTTGATTGAAGGGTGAGGTTTGGAGCTGGGAAGTGGGAAGGGAGAACTATGACCAATGGGAATAGAAGGGCCCACAGGGACCGGGCACTTGAAAGACACCTTGGCTAGGAAGTTGGATAAATCACTTTATGCTATGGACATATAAATTCTTATCAAATAAAAATGTTAAGCAAGTACTGTATGTAGCAGATTGCACCGTTTGCAGAGATAAGCATCAGCTTGCCCGCCCCTAAGGCAGTCACATCACCATTCTGTGTTTACTCCATGCTGGCCTCAGATTACAACTGCATTTTATCTTCAACACTTCTGCAAGAACTGGATCTTTTTCTTAAAACAAAAAAACAAAAAAAAAAAAAAAAAAAGGTTTCACTGCTTAGGAGAGTGCCTGCCTTCAGCCTACATTTTCCCAGGAGTTTTCCCTGGGGCTGGTTATTGTTTCTCTTTCTTGGAGATAGACTTTGCATTTACTGAGAATTAAATCATCACTCAGGATCACAGCACAAATCCCCACTGCCTGTGGTGCCTCCTACACCTGGACTCTGGATTGCCTCAGCTGATCTGGAGTGAACTTGTTTATCACCCCCCTACACACACACACACACACACACACACACACACACACACACACACCTGCAGGACAACCACCTGCAGCCAAGAGAGAGCCATAACTGGAGATCAACAAATTCCTTTAGCCCTTCATCCCCGTCCCACATAATCCCAAATCCCCGGGTATCTGGATCTCTCGTTAATGCAGATGTATTATGAATGGTGTAAGAGCCTAATGAAGTTACAGCAATAAGGACAAGTGATCAAGAAGCTTCCAGGTGACAAATGTCCAACTCTCAACACAAATAGCTGGAGAGTGTTGTTCTCCCCTAATCTGACTGCTTTTGGAGGAGAGTCTCCACAGTGTTTCAGAGACTTTATAATCCAGGTGAGGCCCACTAGCAAGGCAAGAAGGGGTCTGATCAGGTGCCTGTTTGTGTATGTGTATGTGTGCATGTGTGTATGTCTGTGTGTGAGTGTGTATGTCTGTGTATGTATGTGTATACATGTGTGTGTGTATGTCTCTGTGTGTGTCTGTGTGTTTGTCTCTGTGTGTGAGTGTGTGTGTGTGTGTCTGTGTGTCTGTGTGTCTGTGCATGCACAAGAGTTCTGCTCATTTTTAGCAGGGGTGACCTAGGTTTGTTTCAAAGCAGAAATCAGGTACAATGGAAGAAGCCATTGTCTGAATGTCAAGAAGTTTGCATTCTAATCTTAACTATGTACATCCTAAACAACCTGGTTCCTCCATCTTACATCTCTTCCATCCTAGACCTTTATCTCTCTCAGCCTGGGGGCCTAATGATCTTCCAGACGTGGAGGTTCTCATTCCCTGGGCTTGAAGCACATCTTCAGTTAATAGTCTATAGTGAAGCACAGTTGAAACTTTCAGGACTGCAACAACACTGGAGAGGTCAGCAACCCTTGAGTACATTCCTCACTACAATATAATGGTGTCTCCCAGTTACAGTGAAGTCACCCACAGTTATGGATCCATTATCTGGTCAACGAGTTCTTTCTGTAAGTCTCACTACTCACTGTTTTCCCTAAATAATCCAGAGCAGAAGGTCTCCCTCTGTACCTTTTCATTATTCCCATGCCCTATCACACCCATGCCTCACAGAGCATGCTCACCTCGAGTCTGTGTCTGTAGCTCTTACTGTTTCATCTGATATATGAACTCGGACAACATGAGAGTTCAACTAGAACCCAAACTGATTTTAAGTTGGGCTAAATATTGAGAATAGCTGTCCCAAGGGTCATACTTGCTAGAAAGTTCTATAGCCTTCTCAAGTAGAACAAAGGAGTTGACTGGGGTGGTTCTGTGGTTTGAGTGTGTTCTGGAAGGGTTCACACACCAGAGAACTGGCGTTCGCTGTTTCTGTGTTGAGGGTGCTAAGGCAGTTCCTAGGGAAGAAATTAAAGAAGTCTCATGAGACTTCTGCTATTTCCTTCAAGGGTGAGATGTCATAAAAGGCTGAGCCCGATGTTTCTCTTGGTCCTGACTATTTTTTGTCTCATCCTCTCCCCATCTTCCAACATGATGTCATCCATCATGATGGGATGTAGTCAAGGAAACACCCAACAGGGGCTGAGCCAAGAAGGCCACTTGCTCTTGGACTTTCCACCTCTAACTCAGTGAGCCAAATGAACCCCCTTCTTTAAAAAATATGAAGCGTCAGATATTTTGTTGAAACAACTAGAAGTGGACTAATATGTGTAGAGTGCTTAAGTAAGTCTTAATTAAGTCTACATTAGTTGAAGGAAGGAATTGAAGAGGACTTGAGCTGGGAAGCCTTCGTAAGGCCCCCAAGTCTGCAGAGCCTTAGGAAAGTTGCAAGAACAGTGAATGAAATGGTTCACACAGACTCTGAGTAGCAATGGGACAGAAGGCCATTTCTTTCTTGGCCTGACAGTTTCGACGGTGGCATTTGAAGTTCTTTTCTCATAGGAAGCAGTATTTTAAGTACTTAAAGACATTTGTTGTGGAGGACCCTGAGCACTGGCTCTGCTGTCTTCCTGTAAACCACTTCTCCTTTCCTCTAATGCCCTTTCCAGGCATCTGCTGCTTTGTTTGTTGTTCTAGGCAGAGAAAATGACGAACAGTTCAGTGGCTGCTTAATAGCGAGCGACTCAGATCCATTGTCAAAGACCTGTGAAGATCAAGGGTTTTCAGAGGCAAATCCATCAAAGGAAATCTTTAGCATGTGTTTTATGGGGTGTGACTTTAAACACCAGAAAATGGACCGTTGGCGTCCATGTACCGATCATTACAATGAGTCTTATTTCTAGGGAAACAGTCCTCATTTGTGCCAGGAAATGGGTAGGTGTAACAGGCCTATGATCTTCCTGTCCTTGTCTAACGAGACTCATGCATTACAGTAGTGCCTTGGTGTTGTGCCAGATGTGTACTGAACACTTCAGATATAGAAGTGGCTGAGGCTCCTCCCCTCCTGGAGACTGCAGGGAAGCCAGGCAGGCAAGGAAGGTAGCTCAGCCTGTACTGGCTGACACTAAGGGGGGCACAGACCTGGGTTCCGACATAGAGGAAGGCCTGAGTGAGTGAGGGGGCCGTGGAGTGCTGTGTATGGCTCCTAGAGGAAACAAGGGCTGCTACAATAATGTTAGCATACAGAATATAGAGTGATACTCCAAGATGCTAGGACCCAAAGGGAGTCAGCAGTGGAGATACACAGGGTCTTATGAGCCATGCTTAAGAAGAATGGGAAACCTCTGGAAGATTCTAGGTAGGAGATGGAGATTAGTGACTCTACACATGTGTAGGAAGGAGCCAGTAAAGGCCTCTTGCTGGTTAGGGACCAGGGATTGATTTCCTCAGCAGGTTTTGAGAGAGTTGCCTAGGGCAGGCTGCTCCGTGCCCACATGAGTGCTTTGTTGAAACCCGGTCCTGCATAGTGTCAGCAGGATGCCTCTTCCCTGAGACCGGCCTTTGGAGGAGATCCCATCCTTATCACCCCCTTTCCCATCCAGATCTGGTGAAGTCACCAGCTCCCAGTGAAGGGCAAGCGGGCGCTGACTTCTTCCGGTCGTACAGTTCTCGTCTCATCTTGAGCTGTCACCAGAGGCCGCTCCCTCTTCTCTTGATGTTGCAGGTTGGACCTGAGCACATGTTAAGCTCACAGTCCCCCACTGAGCTACGTTCTCGGTGATGCAACCAGAAGTCTCCAAAGATGACGCGGGCTGTTTCTTCTTCTTCTTCATCTGGCTGCCACTCTCCCTCCAGCTCACTCCCACTGCGGCTGAATACAAACGAGCTGATGCTGTCAGCTGCACTGTGCATGTCCGGCTATCTCACAGGACAGCAGCAAAGACTAGGCTCAACATTAAGTGTGTGGATTCACAGGGCTGAGCTGCCTCTCTATAGACTGCCTGCCAGTTTTTGTACAGATTTAAGCAGAGTTTCTATAAGGATCAGAGTTGGGACATAAACTTGGAGCCAGTCTGTGTCCCACATAAAAAAAGAACACACACAAAAACAGGCTATTAAGAATGACTCATAGGCACCCACTGAAGGCAAACGTTAGCGGCTTACTGGAAGACTTTATGCTTGAATGAATTACCACAGGTCACATTGCGTCTGTAGTCATGAGGCAAAGCCACTCTTAAATGGCAAGACCCCCGCCTAGCCTAACCCAGGAGGCTGTGGTCCAATCAGGAGATACTGTCTCAAAAATCAAGGTGGAGAATGACGAGAAACGACCTCTGACTTCCACACACCTGCGTGGACACACACACACACACATATGTACTTACAAAGCTACCTCCTCACGGCACTCAGAAGGGAGACTCTAACTCTCTGTAATCTCATATTAATGGAGAAATCTGTGCCAGAGCCAGGCACAGCAGTGTAAGTTTCCCAACCCAGCAGTTCCACAGGCCAGTCTGGGCAACGCACAGTGTGAGACGGCGTTTGCTATTTTTCTGTCACTTTGACACAAACTCTCTGTCATCAGAGAGGAGGAAGCCTCGACTGAGAAAATGTCTCCATAAGGTGGGCTACAGGCAAGCCTATAGGGCGCTGATGTGTGAAGGCCCGGCCCGTGGTGGGTGGTGCCATCCCTGGGCTGGAAGTCCTGGGTCCTATAAGAAGGCAGGCTGGTGAAGCCATGAGGGGCAAATGCCAGTAAGCAGCTCCCTTCCATGGCCTCTGCATCAGCTCCTGCTTTCAGGGTTCCTGCCCAGTTTGAATTCCTGTCCCGACTGCCTTCAATGATAAACCGTGATATGGAATTGTAAGTCAAATAGCCCCCCCTCCTCCCCAACTTGCTTTTTTAGTCATGGTGTTTCATCACAGCAATAGTAACCCTAAGATAGAAACCGTGTCTTTAAAAAAAAAAAAAAAAAAAAAACTGCACAAAACTCCTCCCTGTTCTGAGTGTCTTCTGCAGCCTCTCCCTAAGTGCTCTCCCCACCCTCTTACTGACCTTTGCTTTAGGGAACATGACATTTAAGTCTAAAGTCAAAGCTACTCTTTGACATTTAGTCAGCATCTTGGCGTTATTTCCTGGCTGTTTCCTACCTGTATATGAGGTGCACGTCACTTTTTTTTTTTTCCTTGTTAATATAGCTTTTTATTACGGGGCTTTGTTCCCACTAGGAACAAGAAAACAGGGGAATTTTATTTTTCTCCTCTCTCTTGTACTTTGGATCTTGCAGTTTGGACCATGAGTTAAAGACGCGGCCCTCATCCACTACTGGGAGATGGTAGAGGGACTTTTAAGAGGCATGGCCTTGTGGAAAGAAAGTTAGGTCACCAGGGGTGTGCCCTTGAAGGGGGCAGTGACCCCAGATCCTTATTGTCTTTCTTTCCCATTCCTACTGCTAGGAGGTGAGCAACTTTGCTCTATGACATGACCCAGCTTGAAGCTCATCCAGTCTCTCCACGGGCCTAAAGCCACCGGGCCACCACAGATGGAAACATCTGACTTACCACCCAAAAGAATCCCACCATCCTCTTAACATTGCTGTGTGTGGTACTTGCTCCAAAGGGATGGAGAGCCAACACACTACACCAGTGATGGTCAGAGGCAAGCCCTGCATAGGAATGCCCCAGCAGGTCAACATTTGAGATGCTCATCTTGTTGGAGCAGGGCTGATGTCATGGAGAAGGGCGTGTTGCCTGGGTTTTGCAAAAAAAAAAAAAAAAGAAAAGCCTTATTGTACAGCGGATGGGCAGGAGCTGCAAGCTCAGATCTGCTTCCCTGATCTGTTCGCAGTTGGGGAGTGGGGTGACCAGAGGAAAAGGACATATACTGCTTCCCGGCTGGATGACAAACCCATCGTAGTTTGTTTTGTTTTGTTTTGGTTTTGTTTTTGTTTTGTAGGGTGTGTGTGAAGCTTATCTCTGTACCAGGGGCTTTTTGAGTTCATAAAACCATTGGCCAGACAACATGAGTCCTCATGTCCATTCCTAAAATGCTGGCCCCAAAGTACACACACCATTTGCAAAAGGCCTGGGGGCTTTGCCTGGAAAACCGTTTTAAGTTAAGGAATGTATGTCTTCAGCTGCTTTCACTCATGATGGCCAGCTGTGGTGGCTGTTCCCAGTGGGGGCTGTCACAGGGTGGGTGGGTGGGGCTGCTCCTGCCTCCAGCCTTCATCTCTTCCTGCCTTGGAGCCCTTTCATGGTTAATTCTTTAAATCCCATCCTTTCTTTGTGGAATGTGCTAGTGTGGGCTTCTTTGTCTTCAAAGACTCAGCATTAGGCTGTGAGGGCCTTCCAACAGAATTTTATTCTCCTTTAAAGATGAAAACCATTGATTCCCTTTTTTATCTGTTATGAAGGAGATATTTAGCTAATCGCTATTAAAATGTATGTTACTGTGATTATCAGCAGGATGGCAATGGCAGATGGGTGACTGTGGAGTAAAGGGGGATTGTTCTCATGGCTGTCATCTTCACTGCTCTAAACACACCAGGCGCTTCAGGTGTTTTGCACCTGTACTTGAGGGAAAGGAACCCTTTTAATGACCCCCAGTGTGATTTTCAAAGGCTCACAAGGGGCGCTGCTTGGGTGTCTGTAGTGTAAGTGATTCTGCTGATTGTCTAATGGCGATCCGAAGCTACACTACGTGGCCCGTAAGGATAAATGGCCACAGCAAAAATACAAAACCAACCTCACTTGAGTGACTGCTTTGAGGAGAACATCCACAGAGGATTTGAAGCTGAGCTCCCAAACTCTAAAAAGAAAGACCTCGAGCTGGTGGGATGGCTAAGTAGGTAAAGGTGGTTGTCACCGCCAAGTCTGACAACCTGAGTTGTTTGATCTGCAGGTCCCGCATGGCTCAGACACCATGGAGGGGAGGGTATATGGGGTCAAGGGGCTGCTCTAGCTGTGGCCCCAAGAGTGTGAGGCCCAGGGGGAATGCTGGGCAAAGAGCAGATCCCAGCTCAGAAATGCCAAGGCTGCTGTAATCTTCACGATGGGATCCCTGAGTTCAGGCCTTCTGCATGCATTCGGGTGAGATGCCAAGAGGTCTGACAGAGTAGTGACTGATGGAGTGGAGGTATAAGATAAGGAACCTGTAATGGGTCCTTTTCTGACTCTGCAGCCAGCTCCCAAATAATGACACAGAGACTTCGGCCTACGGCTTAGGGTTGTTTCCTAACTAGCTCTTATCATTTAAATTAAGCCGTTTATATTGATCTATGCTTTATTGGGTTGGTATTACCTCTCTTCCATCTTGCACCCCTGTTTCATCTCTGTGTCCTGGCATCTCCCTGATGCCTCGATTCCTCATCTTCCTTTCTCTCCCCAGGAATCCTGCCTGTGCCTCCTAAATCTAGCTATTGGCCATTCTGCTTTTTTATTACACCAATCACAGCAATACATTTTCACACAAATATCCCACAACATGAATCCAGAAACATTTTAGTTCTGACAGAACATAAAGACTTCACCCAAAACAAAACAAAAACTTCAAGGAGCAGCAATTAGTAGAGATCCTATAAGACCAAATGTGAGGAGTACTGTGTCCAGATATAAACTTCTGTCACAGTGCACCATCAAAACCAATCCTCATTATTCATTATTGTTGAGCTCTTACTGGCCTGATTTAGAAGTTATGCTTTATCCCAGGTAGGTGTATATAGTAAAATATAGTGTAAGTAACACCCAAGGTCCACTGGGGTCTTGAAATATATTCCCTTACAGATAAAGTGGAGGAGAGCTACTGTAGAAAGTACTTTCCAATATCTTTTGTATATGAATGAGTAAAGGAACTAATTGACTTTATGTCCATTAGGAAATGAAAGTCAAAACAGTTGTCTTTTGCATTCCTTGGGACTATCACATAGCACAGTTGTCTTTAAGTAATAGCTCCTATTCAGACTCAGAGTGCATAATCACTGCATTTCCTAGAGATTGTAAGCTGTTATTCTATATGTAATTTATAAACCAAATGCTCTTAATTTTTCTTCCCTGATGGGGTGCTACACCTGTAGATATTATAATAATTTCCAGAAAAGGAATGGAGGGCAGGAGAAAAGGTTCTTTAATTATTGTGATGGTTAATGTTGATTGTCAGTGTGAGGGGATGTGGGACAACCAGAGGAACAGCCCTCTGGATATGTCTGCAAGGAAGCTTCCAGATTAAGTTAATTGAAGTAGTAAGAACCATCCTAAAATTGGATGACACCACTCTCTAGCTTAGGGTTCTGAATACGAGGGACAAAGTGTCTCCACGGGGCTGGAGAAGACATGCTGCTCTTGCAGAGGACATGAGTTCGGATCCTAACACTGGAATCAGGCTGCTCACAACCACCTGCAACTCCAGCTGCAAGGCATCCAGAGCCCCTGGCCTCCACGAGCAAGTGCACACACAGGCACGTGCACACATGAACTCACAAACACCTTCACACAACTAAAAGTAAGACAAGTCTTTTTAAAAAGGGGAGAGACTGAGACCCTGGTTTCCAACTTAAGATGCAATGTGGCGGGCTGACTCAGGCTCCTGCCTGAACACCAAGCCATCATTAATTTCTCCTTCCCTTGGATGTTTTTGTTAAGTGTAGCACCTGCGCTACAATCTGTTCCACTAATTGGGTGAGGGCCTAGAGATTTAAATAAAAGACAAGACAGTGGATCATTCGTGCACCAGGAATGCTGTAATGCCCAATGCCGTTTATTGAGGGGAAGGAGCGGGCTTATATACCGACTCACAGCACAGTAGAAAACAATCAAGGGTCAAGCGTGCGCATTCTCGGACTCAGTTCCTCCCCAGCAGATGTGTGTTAGCAAATCAAGAGGCGTACGGAACTACTCTGGTGTAAGATGTTCCAGCCAACAGCCTCAGGCTTGCTCGAGGTGCCTCGGGGGTCCATGCTGGGCTCTACAGTCCAGTATGTCAGCACAGCATAGATTCAGTAATCTATGCAAATATCGCCTTTTAAACATCTGGGATCCACTTCTCACCCTGCACAGAAGTCAGTGAGGCTCACGGGATGAGGCTGTCTACTTGTAGGAGATAAGGATGCTCTGGCCCTTCATAGCCATGCTGAGCTTGCAGCAGCACCCTCATAATTGCACCTGTGGCATTTCAACAGGAATTGCCATTGTTTAAAGAGCCTCCACCATTAGTCAAATGTTCTTGGCTTTCAATGCACTTACTCCTCATTACAACCTTTAAAGTACTATGATGTTTCCCTATCTCATAGCGGGGAAGATCCTGGCTCAAAGTTAGGTCTCACATACTGGAGACTATTCAAGCAGGACTCCACTTTAAACCCCTGGGACTCCTCAGCCCGTGGGCCTCATGGGAGTGTTTCTTTTCTGACATGTAAAACAATTGCTTCTCATTTTCCATTGGAAATTCTTACAGTACTGTACATCTTAATTAAATAAAATTTATGTTAAAAAAGAAAGAAAGAAAGAAAAAATAGAGAGCTGGAGAGATGGCTGATCAGTTAAGAGCACTGGCTGCTCTTCTAGAGGACCTGCATTTGGTTCCCAGCACCCAAGTCAAGGCAGCTCAACTGCTTATAACTCCAGTTGCAGGGGTCCCGATGCCTCTGGCCTCCTCAGGGATCTGAATTCATGTGTATATGTCCACATAGCACATCACATACTCTAAAACAAAATAAATTGTTTTTAAAAAGCAAATGCTCAGGGGACTGGAGAGCTGGCTCAGAGGTTAAGAGCACTGGCTGAGTTCAATTCCTGCCAACCACACGGTGGTTCACAACCATCTGTAATGAGATCTGGAGCTGTCTTCTGGAATGCGTGTAGCCAGAACACCGTATACATAATAAATAATAAAAATATTAAAAAAAATAAAAACCAACACATGATCAAGTCCATTCCTGGATTCCCCATCCCCTCCAACCATCATTTCCTCCCAACTTCATTTGCTTAAAAGCAAACAAACGGAATCCACTTGTATGTGCTGAGTGTAGGGCCATCTATCTACTGGAGCATGGATAACTGCTCAGGGGCCTCATCTTTGAAGAAAACTGACTCTCCTGCCTCCAGTAGCCATCAATGCCAATCGTTTCTGAGCTAAGGGTGGAACGTCATAGCTCTCTCCCTCGTCTGGCCAAGCATGCAGCCATGGCTGCTGTGAGCTCTTGTATGTAACAGCCATCTCGTGTCCTCCAAACACTCCTTCACCGTAGTTATTAACCATCTCTGATTCTCACAGTCTTTCCACCCACTCTTCCACGATGACCCCTGAGCCTGTGGGGGGAGGGGAGCGACACAGATATCTCAGTGAGGTTTGATCACTTTCATTCTGCTTAGTTTTATTAATATTACCAAGTGCCCCCCCCCCTGGTTATCCATGGTTTTTCTGGCATAAAAATTGAGAAGATATAGCCTGTATAAGACTTTTCCTGGAGGCCTTATAAATTGTGTGATTTGGTCAGGGTACCAAATTTAAGGCACAGAGCAGGGAGACTGTGCCATCACAGACCATATGGTGGCATACACTCAAAGACATAATCGTACAACTTTATAGATTAAACTTGATCTCTACATTTAAAGACTTCATAGTTTCCTCCCTCATTTGAGACCTTAACGAGTTATGACCCATACTGAGCAGCCATCATTAGTAGATGATCTGAAGAAGGCTGAAAACGCCTCAAATGGGAGTTGTACATCCATCCTAGGTAGGTCTCACCTGGTAATTTTACCTTCTTGAGTTCCTTCAGCCTCTTCCATGGTGCATCCCGAGGCTCCCAATGTCTTGACTTCAAAGACATTTGGTCTTCACTACCTACCTGTCCCCACATTACGTAAATCTGAAACATGCAGGCAACTTCCATCATCACAACACAACCATAGCCAGATACCACAACGCTTTGATGAAATAAAATTTGGCTCCTATATAGAACATGGGTGAAGCATCCTCCTGAGGGGCTCAGAGAAGGCAAGCGCATGCCGAGCTGGGTCAGGTCAGATCTCAGCCCTATCATCTCTATCTGTTTTCAGTGACAGTGTATTTATTAAATCCCCATAACAGTTGCTCTCATTTTTTGTGGAATACAGAGTAGGCACTTCCTAGCTCAGCTAAGCAAGCATTGGGATAGGATTATGAATCTTTCCTTGTTCTGGCTGTTGGTACTGCTTTTTTGCTGTACAATCTTTTGATTTCTGGTAGAGATATCCTGGCAGTCAATACATTCATATTTTCCAACGGAAGTCAAGTTTGCTCATTTGGGGAATCAAGTGCTCCCCAAATACGGGTTGTTCTGGGCTCGGCTGACACTGCCATACTTGTTTATTTAACTTCTGCAGGATTCAGATATAGTTCAACTCTAGCCACAGCCAAGGTTCTGCCTCGTACTTTAGTGACTCTCTGACTGGACCATTTTGAGACCCCTGGCTGCCCTTCCAATCAATTCATCTGCAAGGGTTGACTTGTCAAAACTCTGTGTCCTGTTTTAAGGATATTTTTCCTTTCAATTTCCCTAAGCTTGTTGTTAACCTATTATTTGATCAGTTTCGTTGACTCTCTTTACCCTGAAGATGGTCATTTTTTTAAAGCAGTGACTTAGAGGGAAATTTGGGGACATGCCATTTGATACAGAAGATTCAGGCTTGGTACTTGTGGTGTGAATCTCATAAATCCCCCTGCTCTGTTTCCCCTTTCCCTCAGTGACCTCCTCAGCTGACATCATCTCTGGGCCAGTTGCCTCAAGAAACGGGAGAGGCTGGGTATGACAACACTAAGCAAGCATCCCTAAGGCATGTTGAATCTCAGAGTAACTGAATCTCAAGGCTGGATGGATACCAGATTGGTTAGTTCTATCTCCCTCTCCATACAAGAATTTGTTCTCCAATATTCACAGTCCCCCTCTGCTAGAGTCTTTCCAAGCAGAGAGCTCGTTAGTTGGCTGAGCAAACTCTTCTCTGTTTCAAGTTCTAATTGCTAGAGTTACTCATCAAGTTGAACTCTACTTTTTCCCCATTCGCTCTAGATCTACCCTTGGAAGCAATGCAGGTTAAGAGGACTGGTTTCTTAGTAACACCATAGTAACTGCTCCTGTATGTTGAGTTCTCACTAAGGCCTCTACCAGCTGTCTTATACTTAGTCAGGGTTCTGTAGCAATGGGAACCAACTCAGCCTATTGCTTTAGCTATCTTTGGGCTTAAATACGCATTACCTCACAGTTGTTCTAGGCCAGGAATCCAGAAGCAACTTAGAAGGTGATTCTGGACCAGGGTTTCCCATAAGGTTCCAGCAAAAATGTCATCTGAAGGCCTGCCTGAGGGTGTGGGTCCACTTCTGAGCTGTCTAACATTGCCAACAACAATAGGTCCTAGGTCCCAGTGACTTTGTGGCCATTGGCCAGCGCCTTTTTTTTTTTTTTTTTTTTTTTTTTGCTATAAAGACCTCACTTTGGTATGTCTCCAAAATGGCAACTGGCCTAGTATAGGCTATAAGAAAAAGAGATGAGGCAATTCTTTTATGACTTAATTGGTGAACTCCATAACAAGGTCTCTCTCTCTCTCTCTCTCTCACTCACTCACACACTTTTCCTCCCTCCCTCCCTTCTCCTTTCCCTCCATCCTTCCTTACCTCCCTCCCTCCCTCCTTCCTTCTTTTCTTCCTTCCTCCCTTTTCTCCTTTTTGGCAGTATTGGGAATTGAACTCAGGGTCTCCTGCGTGCTAAGCAGGCAACTCTACCAGTGAGTTACTACACAGCTTACTTTTTGCATTTAGTTCATCATAAATTACAAGGTTTCTGGGCCAGAGACACAATGATTATTTGGTTACAGACTTCTTGAATGCCACTGACCCCTGGGGAAGGCATGGGGTGAGACAGGCCGATCTTGGGCATGCCCAGGAGAAGGTGTGTTCTACCTGACAGGAACTCCGGAGTTGCTAGTTCAAAGCCCATCTTCCAGCTAGACCTTTCACTCCAGTTCCCAGGGGGAATAGGAAGCACTCTGTCCATGATACAAGCGTGTGACTTTGGGAAAGGTAAGAAAGAAAGAAAAAAATCAATGTCTACCCCAAAGAGTGTGCTTATTGAAATTGTTTCCTATATTGTAACCAAGAATGACCTTGAACTTCTGATCTTCCTTTCCCAAGCACTGGGATCACAGGCTCGTAGTACAATGCCCTGTTTGATGCAGGGCTGGGGATTGGGCCCAGAACTTCATGAGATAAGCTCTTCATCCACCAAAAAGCACTCCGGCTGGATACTCTGTTTAGAGAACGTGTCAGTTTTTATGCTCAAAGAGCTCTGTCTTGTAGAAACATTGGAATAGTCACACTGTTTTCCAGCACCCACCATTGTTCTGTTCTTTTTCTTTCTATTTATTAGAAGTAAGCCACTAAGTCCAGCCCACATTCATGGCAAGGTGAGCCAAGTTCTGCTGCTTGAAGACCAAAGAAACTAAAACATAAGAAAAAAAGTGGATATTTTTAAACCACCACATTCTACCAAAAAAAGAAGAAGAAAATACCCACCTTATAGTTTGACTATGAACTAAATATATAAATATATGCACCCCCTCCAGGGTCCTGTGCATGACACCATACAGAATTGCCATCTGAAGACCAGGTCACGATGGAGGTTTCATGGTAACCCCTTAAATACACTTCTAATCAAAGATCCATCAACTAGAATCAAAGTTGCCCCCCCAACACACACTGTGAGACAGGCCTGGGTTAGCCAAAATAGATAGTTCTGTGCCCCCAACAGGAAAACAGGAAGCTGGCCTTTGGCAACTTTGAGTTCCAACTGGCGAGCAGTAGAACTTCTCTGTCCAACTGGGAAATGTCAGTAGACTGGGGCCAACGTGAAGGGCTAGTTCTCCATAACTCTTGCCTCTGTGTTAGGGTTCTTAGTTCTGCCTTTTTAGCCACCCTCTTGGACTCGGACTCAATGGGTCATATTGTGGTGAGTGCAAAGTCAATTAAACACATCACAGTAGAGAATGGTTTCTTACTGGCAGCAGGCAAGAAATAAGAGAGTGTATTTCTAAGTTCTGCCTTCCTGGAACAAAGGCGGCTTGGAGCAATCACTCAGGAAGGCTGTAGGCATTCACCATGGCTCAGCCCATTTCGAAGCATCCCACTTACAAAGACTGTAGACGTGTTTTGCTATGCTTATCTCACAGAACACACATTTAAAGAATTAAAAGGATGCCACGAAGTGTCAGCTGAAAATAGACAAACGACACCATGATGGTTAATACTGGCTGGATACAGAGGTGGGCAAGGAATGGCTTTCCACGAGTCTCACAACAGCCCAAGATAATGTGTTTATCTTCCTGTACTCCCAAAGTCCAGTCATTTGGCCTTGTAGAATCTTCAAGGAGGGTTCAGTTTTTCTCTCTTTTCTGGGAACTTCAGCTTACAGTAGTTACAAGTATCAGCTACACATTACCTCACAGCTTCTGAGAGTCGGGAACCTTAGAGCAGGTGAGCTAGGTGAATCTGACAGGGAGAAAGCCCTGGCCCTCAATGCCAGGAGCACTCCTGGGCCTAGGACTGTGGCTAGAATCAGGAGCCAGCAGCTGCTGTCTGACACTTGAATGAATGGCCAAGTCTGTGAACAGCAGGACATTAGGCCCGAGCCTGGGAAGGAGCAGGTCCCCCTAACAGCTCTGTACCTATTGGGATTAATCTGCCACATCACACAGAATTCAAATTCTTTCTTCATCAGTTACTGACCTTTCTGGCATGCTGGTTCACTGAAGTCCTTCTGACTCTGTGGTGTTTAATGCTTCCAGAATAACTTGTCCAGTTAGGAGAACAGGAGGGAGGGTCATTAAACACACCTAGAAACCATGCCCCAGGCTCTTGTTTGTGGGATGAATCTAACAAAAGGAAACTGTTGTGACCAGAACTTGGGTGAAAAACGGAGAGCTGTGGCTGAGGTTCGTAGGAAGACATCTGCTTAAGTTTGATCCATTTCTCGTCCTAGATCCTCAGGATGTGGACATGTGTTTCCACATGTCCAGCACAATTAACATCATTTGCTGTAAGGGTTGCCAATATACAGATAAAATTCCTTTCATACAGAGATGTTTTCTATTCAGATATCCCTCGGCCAACCTAAAGGTCTGAGTATGTATGAATGACTGCACTCCTCTCTAGCTTTGCTTACAGCAAGGAGAGCCTAACACCCTGTATCCTTGGCATCTAGGCTAACTTTATCTGTTGTAATTCTGTCAGGTGCCCTTGGGAGTCACATTGTAATTTCATATAGGTTTCCTTAGTAAGCCTTTAGAAGTAATAGCTTAACCCCCCCCCCCATTGTTTCTAAGGCTATTTTAAAGGTAATGGAGTAGGACTCCCCTGTTGAGAGGCTCACACCCACGCTCTGGGGTATATCTTTTCTTTTCCCTTAACCCTCATGTTTAAAAGCTATACTAAGGGCCTTGAGAGCAGTTCAATGATTAAGCAGTTCTTGCTCTTCCACAGGAGCTGGGTTTAATTCCCAGCATTCACATAGGGGCATGGCCAGCGGGATTTGAAGCAGGTGTGTCTGACCGGTTCTAGAACCCTCTTAGAATTTTCTGGGTGGAGGTGTGTGTATGGGGGGGGTTCCTAGTGTTGTTCTCTTCTTCCTGTTTCATAGTTCAAGCTGTCCCAAGGCTGCCCGGTCCTTTCCTGCCACAGCTTCCTAACTTCCAGTGTGACATTTAGCTTGGAGGGATACACTTGGTTCTTCAGTGAAGTTTCTCTACTCCATACCCCTGGGGTGCTCCTGTCTTCCTCTCTCCACATTCCATACAGGTCCCTGGAGCATGTTTTTACATATCACCTTGACTCACAAGGGTTATTATTTCCCCTGGCATTCGAAGTGTCTGTTCCAGGGTTGTCTTTCAACAGCTGGGGCCTGGGGCAATGAAACTAATTTCTGGATCTTTTTTTTTTTCTTACTTCTAAAAGAAAATGGATTATCCTTACTTTATGAAGTCATTAAAAAGATCACACAAGAATGTCTGTCAGTCTGAACAGGCTAGGTTGACCTGCCAGCACAAGAAACCCCTTAAAACTCTGTGGTGTCATTCTGCTTAGTGCTGTGTGCTCACAGCCAACTCCCAAGCTTCACTCTACAAAAAGGACGATGAGGCTGGGATGCATAGCACATGTGGACCAGTGGCAGATGTGGGATTGTCTCTGTGTGAAACCAGTTCCTGCAGGATATGTGTTCAGAAGTCAACTACGCTGAATAATTAAATCTTCTCTAGGCCTCCTGGCTTCATCATCTGGGTGGGCTGCTGTATTTGTTTCCCGGAGAAACCGTAACAAGCAACAAACACAAACTTGGCAGCTTAAAACTAGCAGAAATATAGCTTCACAATTTTGGAGGTCAGAAATCTAGGGTTAGGATGCTGGCAGTGACTCCAAAGGCTCTGAGCTTTGCTTCTTACAGCTTCTAGTGGCTATAGCATCCCTTGACTATTGGCCCCATCATTCTAACCTCTGTCTTATAAGGATATCTATCAGTGAAGTGTTTAGGCAGATCTGGATAATCCAGGATGACCTCACCTCAAGATCCTTAATTAAATCCTTAAAGCACTTCCTTTGAAATAATGTCATAGCCATAGGTTCTAGGAAATAGAACAAACACATATCTTTGGAGTCCTGCATTTAACCTACTGCTGTTACCAAGTGGGTAGGAAATTGTTGGGTATTATTTTAAAATGAGATCAACTTTATACATGACCTTTTAATTTTATTTTATTTTGGCGACCAAGGATTTAATTGACATCTAGAAACAAGTAACACACTGCTGTCAAAGCCCTGTGTGTCACTGGGAAATTTCTCAGTGATTTGTTGGTTCACACATGTGCATGTGTGTAGGATTGACAGAATTTTTTTTTCCTAGAGGTTGCTTTCAGACTGTCTCTAGCACACAGATGTACACTAAAGTACAAAAAGTCATATTTTTCACATCTGACCAAAAAGGGGGAGCTTTCCTTGTAACGATGGACTAAGGCATTCTAGGAAATCCTCTGGGGCAGTCTGTACCCAAAACACAAAGTCATTATGAGAGGTGCTCCATAAGAAAATCATTATAATTCCTAAGAAGTTTTGCCTGTGCTTAGTTATGTTTTAAAATAAGTCATGCTTGCTTCTGTGCTTTGGGGAAGAATTAAATGTAATTGGGAATCTGGGAAGAAAATGTCAGCCCAGTCATGTCCATCCTTGTTCTCTTCTCCCTGGCTTTTGATAAAAGTGAATGAGGCACACTTTTCCTATTAGCACCTGTTCCCGCCCTTGGTGTAGAAGTACATTGACATTTGCTGCCTTTCGTGTCATGTGATGGGGGCCAGGCAAAAGGAAAGAGGGGTAATTTGTCGTCATGGAAATGAGTTAACACAAAGCATCTGATTTGAACTTTGACATGAGATTCTTGGGAAAGGGGGGGGGGGAGAAGGATAATGCAGCTACACCTTCAGGAAGCCAATGTCCTCAGAGAGATGGGGGTGAGATGAATATTCTGAGCCTACACTGAAGAACTTGTAGGCAAGTTCCCATGAGTACACTGTGGCCAAGAGTGCTGTTCAGTAGATTTAGGAGCCAGACTCTGCTTTTCTTGGTTAGATATGACTCCAACTTTAATAAAAAAAAAAGACCGAGCTTGAATTTGCTTCCCACAATTAAATTGACCACACCTCCAAACAATATCTTGGCTTCTTGAAATTGCCCTGAATAGCAGAGTCCTGTGACCATATATGGATTGTAGATCTTTACTGTCACCCCCTCCCCCAACTCCGGTCTTTAGATCTCATGTAATTTGATAGGTTATGCTAGTCTGACCTCCCAGACATGATTAATCGACCCAAAGGTGACCATCTGAGGAATATCAGACCAATCAAAGTTACTTCTCAGAACCTTTCAAGTGGAAACAACAACAACAAAAGAAAGTTGGTTTCATGTTGGAGGTGACACCGTACTGTAGGGTAGACGGGTCTCTGGATGTTGTCATGTGGCTCATGTCTTCAAAATCCTATTAAGAGAACAAAACAGAACAGCAAGATGAACAAAGGATGAAAAGAAGGGGCTGTTGGGATGGCTCAGTGGGTAAAGACAACTTGCTGTCAAGCCTGACTACTGGAGTGCTATCCCTGAAGCCTGAATAATAGAAGGAGAGAACTTTTACTCCATAGTGGGGTAGTTAGGCACAACCTCAAAGCTGATATTCCATACAAAAAAGAGCAGGCTCAGCCTGTTCCCAACGCAATCCCCAGTCCTCCTCCTTGACAAACAACAAAACATCATCCCCCCCAAAAAAACAATTTGCTGTGCTACATAAAACTGGAAACCAGAGAGTTTATCATAAGAATGCTTGTTCTGATGGTGTTGGCAGGAACCTGCTGGACTTCTGGGGTTAAAGAAAAGCTCCTTTGTGTTACTGAATTTCGTCTTGGCTTTGCTTAAAGCACCTCGGTTGCCTGCAAGACCTTGGTTTTGGTTGAGCTCTTCCTGTCTACACTTGTAGAACTTTCTCATACATTATCACACTTCTCCCCCCCCCCCTTGAGAGCCCTGAGAAGTGAGCAGGGCTGAATCAAAGGAATTGGTAGCACTCTCTCAGGATGAAATGCCTACTACAAGCTGCTAAGTTGGGTCAGGACAAAATGTCATATTTTTTCACTTATTTTCCACAGTCTGGAGAGAGGATTTCCTGGGCTGGCCAGATGGTGCAGCAAGCTAAGATGCCTACCAATACGCCTAAAGACCTGAGTTTGATCCCTGGGACCCACACGGTAGAAGGAGAGAGCCAACTCCTGCAAGTTGTCCTCTGACTACCATACTTGTGTCTTGGTGTGCATGCGCATACACACATACACACATACAAATGAATGATAATTGAACAATTAAAAGAAAATGGAGGCTAGAGTTATGACTTGGCGGTTAGGGGTGCTGACTGCTCTTGCAGAGGACCCAGGTTCAGCTCCCAGCACCTGCACGATGGCTCACAACTATGTATAATTCCACTTCCAGGGGATCCAATGCCTTTGTCTGGCCTCCAAAACCACCAGGCACACACACAGTGCACAGTCACACGTGCAGGCAAAACACACATATGAAATAAATCTAAATGTTTTTTTCTTAAGAAAATGGAATTTCCTCACTCTTAGGACTTTACATCTGTTCTCTACCCACAGTAGGTGAAAACCAAATGAGTTCTGTGACTTTCCTTGTTTCCAGTCCGAGGAAACAGAATCAAGGAGCCGGGAATCCTGTTGGATTTTCTATGGGGGCTTAATGTAAAACAAGATGATTTTCAAAGTTCTTGGACCCGCTGGGCTGAGAGGGGTGCACTGCAGAGGGGAAGGGTTAGATCCTTCTGGTCGGTCATGGAAAGGGGCCGTGGTCAAATGCTGGCAGTGCTTGTTAAGGCCCTTGTCAATGGAAAAGGGATCTTAGTCAATAGATGTTTAATATCTTTCCTAGTGCCCAGATACATTTAGAATTCATGTCCTATCTGAAAGAACAGCCTAGTGTGGTGTGAACAGTACACGAGGTATCTTGCTGCGATGATATAACTCTAGACCGTCTAGGTCTACTTGACCTGACATCACACTCAGTTAGCAATCTTTGGTTGTTATTATTAAGCGTCTTCAGGGAAATGACGTATTGATCCTAGAGCCTTCAAATACTCTTGTCCTTCAGAAGGTGTGTTGCTCATGAAAAGGCTAAGTGGACTTCCTACCAGCCTCTTGGTCATGATTAACAGGAGCCTGACTCGAAGATAAACTATTGTCATGCTGACAAGGTCATCAGAACACCAGGGTTATAGATTTGTAAGGTAATAAATAATACCAAGCCTGGGTTGTTAGCAAGACAGCCAGTCAATATTTCTGTAGTAAGATATGCTGACATAGCTTTCTGGCTGAGAAATTCATTGAACTGTCCCAACAAGCACATTCTCAAATACAGGAACTACCTTCATTCCTTCCTTCTCCTCTCTCCCTGTCTCTCTCTCTCTCTCTCTTCCTCTCTCTCTCTCTCTGTCTCTCTCTCCCTGTCTCTCTCTCTCCCTGTCTCTCTCTCTCCCTGTCTCTCTCTCTCCCTGTCTCTCTCTCTCCCTGTCTCTCTCTCTCCCTGTCTCTCTCTCTCCCTGTCTCTCTCTCCCATTCGTTCTGACAGGGTCTTGCTATGCGGTCATGGTTGGCCTAGGCCTCACTCTGTAGAGCACACACTGGCCTTCACTTTACACAGAGCCCCTGCCTCTGTCTCCCAAATGCTAGGCCTGAAAGTGTGCGCCACCATGCTTTGCCACATTCTGAACTTGAATGCAGTCCTTGCTGGGGAAAATCGTTACAGCCAGCAAGGCAAAAAGAGAGTGTGGGTTGCAAGGTTGGAGATAGTGCCAGGAGTGTGGATGGAATGACTGTGGCGGCCGTGGAAATTGACCTCATAGACTACCACCCACAGGAAGGGAGGTGTGTGCTCTGGAGCCCCATCACTAGATTTTCAAAGAGCCCATACTCTGTCCCAAGCAGAGTCCAGCAAGAACGAGGCAGCCTATCCTAGGAGACACAGGGCTCTACTGATGTCTGGCTTTGGCCTGAGAAGCCCATCAGCCTTGCCAAACCTCTTCTGGATTGTACAGTAGTCTAGAATGCTTCCATCCCTTGTGCCACGCCCCCCCCAGCTTCTTGGGGTTGTGGTTTTCACCATGCCTACTTACTGAATCTTGTCCTGGCATCTGTTTTTCAATGTGCCTCAGGTGAGCACAATAAACTTGCCCTATTGAGATCCAAGCAGGAAAGAGAAGCAGACTCAAAGTGGGTTACTAGAGAACCATGCAGAGAGCCTATAGTTCCTCAGGGATGGTGAGCGAATGAGTGGAAGCCTGTGTTTCCCCATGTTAGGCAAGAAGGAACAAAGGCAGGTAACAGTCTCTGGGATCCAGAGACTGGCAGGGTTGGCGTGGTTGGGGGGTGGGCAGTGGCATAGGCTGCTTTATAAAGTTTCGAAGTTTCCACAAGGGATGTAGCTACATGCAGGTCCCCAGGTGCAGGCGCACCAGCCTTAATCCTTAGGGACTTAGCACCCCAAATCCACCACCCGCCTGTCCCCCTCCACCAGTCTTGCTGGTGTTCAACTCAATTGGAAGCTGCTGGGCCGGCGGTCCTGCTGGCAGCTCATGTGTCCACCTCATGAGCCCCACACAGGGAGCCCAGGGAGGACGAGGATGTCGGGGGGGGGGGCACGTGGGAAGCCAAGTGGAGACGATGTTCCCAGTCAAAGGACAACAGCAGACTTACGTGTGATGGCAGCAAGTCTCTCCTCTAAGTATGCCGGTAGCAGCCATCCCAAAAGAAAATACCATCTCAGCACATTGAAGAGCAGCTTCCTTCCAAGGGTCTGCATGGGGCAGAGGCTGATTAGCACACGAGTTCACTTCCCTCTACATCTCTTAGTCTCAAACTCCCCCAAGTGGTGGCTTCATCCTCAGGCTAGTCGACAGACAACCAGATCCTTTCTTAGTGTCTGGCACACAGTTTCTCTGTTGTCAGTGGTAGGGTAGCCGGCTCTTCTGCCATGCTTCACTTAGGAGTGAGAAAACCTCTGTAGAATACCCCACAAGACTCTCCTTCATGGCCATGGTTGTGAGAAGGCAATTTCGAGCAAACCATGGGCTCTGTTAGAAAGGGAGGGGCCCTGCCGTACACATCTCTTTCTTTTTGGCAGGAAGTCCGGGGTGGCTTTGAGTTTGTCGCTTTCTTGCCTCGGCCTTCCAAGTGGTGGGTGATGGGCCTGTGCACCCCACCCCACCCCACCCCACCCATTTCATTTAATTTCTGCACTACAAACGGAGTTATCTCTCGAATGCTCACATCTGATTGCGTCATTCTCTTCTGGCTCCGACTCCTGTCATCAGATCATAAGGTACCCATTGTTCTATGACCCCAGTGAAACTGCCCAGCTCCATTTCTCCGCCAGCTCCCCATCTGCATTTATAAGAGTCATGCTCCCTCCTCTGTCTTTCTTTGTGGGTTCTTTGTGCACTCCATCTGGAGCGGCCTCTCTCATCTGACTTCTTAGCTGGTAGGAAACGCCACATGCACGCAACATCTCGGGAGCCTTCCCATGGCCTTCAGTGTGTTCCTTGACACCTTGGGTTCATATTTTAATGGCCTGTCTTCCAATCATCTCCTTCTGGTTCCTAGGCTGGGAGGAGAAGAAAAGCCTGTGCCCATCTGGAGGCATTGCCGGAGGCCAGGGTCTGTGCTCAGCTTCTACGACAGCCTGGGTTTGGCTCTTGGCTTCGTTGCCTTTTCTAGTGACCCTGGGCAAGTCATTTTAACTCCCCTGAGCTTCTGCCCACCCCCCTCCATAGCAACAAGCTATTAGTTTCCTAATAAATTCCTAACAGGTTTCTAATAGCAAAGTGGCTAATATAGAGCACTTAGCAGTGCCCAGTGTGGGGTCATTGCACAATGAGTCTCTGGAGACTAAGTAGTGATACGATATGTAACAGAGCCGAGTCTCTCCCATTACTCTGGAAGAGCTACACTATTCCCTAATACACCTGTATTAGGGATAAAGGGATGTCAAGGCCAATCTTTTAATATGTGACTGGGAAGGAAAATGTAGCTGTCTGCCAGTCTCCCAGTGCCTTGACCAACTGTGCTGCTGCTCAAATCCACAAGCCATTGCAGGTCGATCGCCTTGTGCCAGCCGTTGAGCAATACTTTCTAAGAAAAAACAATTTCGAGAGTGTAACAAGGGACTCACTTCCTGCTGCCAACACTTTGGTCTTGTACAATTAGTCAACGCCTAAACAGCAAATAAACTGGCCTTCAAAGACCAAAGTGTACATTGAACTTGGGAGGATGGGTAGCATTTCGACAGGTGGAGTACAAGGGAAAAGGTCACCCAGATAAAGGGAAGGAAAGAGAATCAGGGAGCTCAGAAAGTGGCTCAGGGTGGCATGCACATCGATGATGGGCTCCAGGGTCTTGAAAGAAGAAGGTCTTGGGCATTTTCCTTTGGGAAAAATGGGACTTACCTTCAATTAATGTTTTATCTCAGAAGTTTAGAAACAGGAAGGGGTTTTAAAGCCCCTTGTTTGAAACTAGAGCTCAGGAAAGTGTTTCGACCAAAGTCACCTCGATAGTTGACAAGAGACATGGTACCACAATTCTCTTTACCTAGTCTGTAAAGTCCCTTTACCTCTCCTAAACCATCTCTTAGTTCGATTCTTAACGGAGACCCTGAGGGAATGGAGTTGGGGAAATCTGTTTTGTTATGGGTGGGGAAGGGTTAGACCGATGCATGCAGAGAACAGGACCAAGAAGTGAGGACAGCAGGGCGTTGGTGGCGCACACGTTTAATCCCAGCACTCAGGAGGCAGAGGCAGGCGGATCTCTGTGAGTTCGAGACCAGCCTGTTCTACAAAACCTAGTTCCAGGACAGACTCTAAAGCCACAGAGAGAACCTGTCTCAAAAAACAAAAAAAACAACAAAAACAAAAACAAAAACAAAAAAAAACCCAACAAACAAAAAGAAAAAACAAAACAAAGAACGAGGAGGTTGCCAGAACACAAAGCCTTGGCCTTTTATGATGTCCTTCTCCTTCTGTATAGAGTCTAAGCAATACATTCACACTAACGTGTAAATGACCCAGAGCCAAAACCAAGGGCACCCTTCTCAAATGGCTTTGTGTAGTCACGGGGCTATCTTAGGAAGACTTATCCCCAGTTCCATCTGCTACCGGCCATCTTCCAGAGAAACCACACACCGCATTCTAAAGGGATAACTGTTAAGATATTTGACAACAGGCGCTGTGTCTCAACCCTCCTCTCTTGCCTGTTATTTAGGCTAAACATAGTTCATTCTTTTTTGCCTCTGATCCCCAGGTGAGCCTTGTTGCTCTGCTCTGGGTGAGTGGCCATCTGTCCATGTGTTTATCAAGGCACCATGAATGGAACGTAAGATTCCAGTTGCGCTGGAATCTCAGCACACTCCCCACCCACACACCGCTCACACGGTTCATGTGGGCTTTCTATTCATGGAGTCTGAGTAGCAGATCCAGACAGACGCTGGGAAAAGCATAGCAGTTGCAGTCTCCACTCCAACCCTCACCCCTACTCCTTGGGACACCCTATTCTCCCATATCTGAAACCACAGCGTGACCTCTGCGCATCCTAGCGCTTTCATACTTAGGAAATTCTGTTGCTTTTACTCTTTTCATCAAATCTACGTTCTTTCTTAAAATGCTTTTTAACCCTTCCCTTCCTGTTTCCACACTCACCACTGTAGCATGAATAATAAAAACCCAGAGACAGATGTTGCGTTCAAGCTGAAGATCAGAAAAGCAAAGCAGCCAGCCGGTAGCTCTTGCCTCTCCCAAGGCTGAAGTGGAGATCCTATCCTCCCTGTGACTGGAAAGGGACTCTCCCATGAGACCCTTGGCTTCTTCCTTATATACCTCTCTAGTGCTGGGATTAAAGGTGTGCCCTCTGCTTCTCTTTCAGACTGATCCACTCTCGTGTAGCCCTGAGTGGCCTTGAACTCACAGGGATCCATCAACCTCTGTCTCTTGAGTCCTGGGATTAAAGGTGTGTGCCACTACTGTCCAGCTTCTATGGCTAACTAGTGTGGCTGACTTTGCATCCTGATCCCCAGGCAAGCTTTATTCAATCATAAACAGTACGTCACTACACACTACCACCTGAATAGTTGTGATGGTCTTTGGTTCTCCAGCCCCAAGCCAGATGTTCACATCAATGACCTTCCTTCTGCTGACTGCTTGGCAGGGGGATCTAGAACTCTTCACAGGCAAATACCTTGGACATAGTTTTTTGCCTTCCATTTGGGGTTGGTCTAGGGATGTGATCCATGTTCTGATTGTGTTTTTCCTTCTTAGGAGAGGAAAGGAATCTTCACGTGTACTGTTGTAACTTCCTACCTAGGTCTGTCTGCTTGCTCGTGGGCTCAGACCCACTATCTCTCAGTGCTCCTCCAATATTCATGTCCCGTCCTGCGCCTTTACAACTATGATTTTTGTCATTTAAGAAGAATGTTAGAGTCTTTCCACCATATTGTTTTTGTCTAGTTTCTCATGCTGCCCAGGCTGCCTCAGATTCACTGTGTAGCAGAGGGTGACCCCGGGCTTATTCTCCTGCATCCAAAGCCTGAACAGGCGTGTACCGCCATGCCCAGTTTATAGAGTTTGGAAATCAAACCCAGGTCTCTGAACATGCTAGGCAAGTATTCTACAAACTATATCCACAGGCCCCTACAAGAGAGTTTCACTTATTTGAAAGAATCCTATCTGTCTCTAATTGGTTCCATGCAGAGCCAAAATGGGCCCTTTAAAATAATAGTTTTATTTTCTAAGGCCCTTCCACGTAAAAATCTCCAGTAGCACATCGTTCATTTCATCGGGGATGATGAACTCATCTTAACTTCCTCAAAGCTGATCTTTCTAACTGATTGAGACATTCTTCTTTCCTACTCACTAGAGGGGACATTAGACATCTTCCCAGAGACCTTATTATCAGCTTCCTGAAACTGGCATGGGAGATAAATCTTGTATTCTTCAGCCTTCAAAATTACTGGCAAAAGTTGGGCTTTGATGGTCCTCTCTCTCTCTCTCTCTCTCTCTCTCTCTCTCTCTCTCTCTCTCTCTCTCTCTTTCTCTCTCTCTCTGAGTATGCTTGTATAATATGTCACATCTTGCTGGTCCATGTATGTAGGCCCTGCTTCCTGAAAGGGACCGTGAGTTCCGTGTGTGTGTGTGTGTGTGTGTGTGTGTGTGTGTGTGTGTGTCTTATTAAATGACTGGTTCTGCTCACAGAGTAGAGGCAGACACTGTTTATAAGTGTTCTCTGGTCGAAGAGATCAGGGTGGAGCTGGTAGCAGAGGAAAGCAAGGCCTGAAAGAGAATCAAGGTCCAGGGAACAAGGCAAGGTCCTGAACAAGCAGAGCCATGGATGGAGAAGCTGGGGAGAAACTGGGATGCAGAGTGCAAGTTGGAACAGGGCTGACTAGACTGCTCAGAGCTGAGGTTGGAGAAATGCTTCAGGGAGCTGTCAGAGTTGCCTCTGTGCAGGATCAGCCATTAAAACAGAGCTACGTGTGTAATCGGTATTAATGCATAGAGAAGCAGAAGCATAAATCAAAGAAAGACTGCCTAATCCTATGTTGAAATGTCCTATTAACAAGAAATTTCTATGGTTTACTCAGTCGTCTACATCCAGTTTTATATTAAAATACCAGCTTGGCAACTTTCCCTTAAACTATCTTTAATGTCCCACTTAAGCCAGTCTGGAAAAGATCTCCATGGCGACACATACTGGCAATATAGCACAACTTACACATGTGGTGATAGGAACAAAAAGGCACCACCTGGGAACTTCTGCAGATTACAGCCACAGGAGACCCAGGCCTCTCCCCTGCTCCCGCTAAGTCCGAGGGGCAACCTTCTTGCCACAGCTGCAAAAATCAACAGGAGGTGGCAAGCTCAATGGCTCTCCTTCGGTTCGTTTTTTTTTTTTTTTTTTTTTTTGCCACTGCAAGAACGTGGACCTTCTGGTGAGGCCTTGCTTTGTGGAGTTAGAGGGACTATAAAAGCACTGGGCAAGGATCGAGGTTGAGTAAGGAAGCAGAAAGTAGCACATGGCAGTAAACCACACACACACACACACACACACACACACACACACACACACACACACACGAGATGAGAGCAAGGACAGCTTACATTCATCCAAATGAGTGGAAGCAAGTTGACTCATGCAATCCCAGGAACAGCGGGATATTTGCTTGCCTGGCATGAATCACCTAACGAGGAAGGCAAGCCACCGACTCCAATTAACCTTGTGTATTCAAACAAATCTGAGTATTTTGATCGGGAGCTCCTGAAATTGATCTGTATTGCTACGTGCCATGATGGCTGGATGACTGTATCAAAGATGAGGGGCCTGGGGGGAGGGGGAGGGAGCGAGCAGTTCTGCCCATGTGGTTCCCATGTTAGGCGCTGTAGGCATTCTAGACTGAGCTGGAGACTCCTACCCCATCCATGCTGCCTTCCAGCATCTCTGTTTGCAGGGCTTAGGCAGAGAGGGATATTTTTAGTTCTTTGTATTTGAGAATAGCCGTTCCTACTGGCTTGCAGAATTTCAAGTGCTAGGATGGCCAACTGCCTGATTGTTATTGTTCAAGCTGGTCGTGGGCATCTGTTAGGCTTTAGAAATTCAGGATGGGTGCCACATTCCCTTACTAATAGTGCCTGGTTTCTGTTCCTTGAGGATGAAGTTTGTCTCCCCTCTTGGAGATAATCTAATTTTCACCAGGTCCCTTCCTTTCCCCCGGACAAGGACTAGTCCTGGGAACCACGTTATCCATGAGGTCCTTCTCTGTGTTCTCAGTCCTGTCCGTTTGCTGTTTTATTTTGATTTTTGGTTTTATGGGACAGGGACTCTGTGTGTTCAAGGCTAGCCTAGAATTTACTATGTAGCCCAGGCCAGCCTCAAACTTAGGATCTTCCTGACTCATCTTCCAAACTCTGAGATTATAGACGTACAACATCACGTCAGGTTCATGTTTAGTGTCGACCAAAACGGCTAAGAGATTAGAAAACAGGAAACTCATCCCATCTGCCAAGATGTTCCAGAAAATTAAGCTGGGTGTTTATACAATACTAAGATCCCTAAGGTGCCTCAGTTTCCAACCATCTCTGAATTTGAGCTCCAATTCTATTCTTCTGGCTTCCCTATGTGCTTTCAAGCCTCCTTTCAAAAATGGCTGAAGTTGCCAAGGGTATGATTGGTACCTGTGACCAAAGAAATTTATTTAATGCAGACTCGTATCTGTCAAAGTCTCACCAACAGATATTTAAAAGAATGGTGATTATCATAAGCCCAATAGGTTTGTTACATGAACGCTGGTTCATAAAACTCCTCGTCTTTTATAAGACTCATTACTCAACGCCGTATCTTGCCTTCCTCATCTTCGCCTGCCTTGAAGTGCCTCTTATGATTAATTTGTTGTTCATTTTAACTCCTGTGTCTAATATCCTCCATGTATAATAAATGGGTGATGTATTATCTACAACCTCAACTGTCCAAAAAATATAATTCATTCTGTCAAGTCTCATTGGATACGAAGTCTTTTGTTGGTTTTTGTTTATGTGATATATCTATGTACTGGATATATCGGCATTTAAGAACAAAGATAGTAATTGGAGAAGTACGAAAATACAGTAAAATATCCAAAGCAATGAGGGGGAGGTGATGAGGTCATGAGCAGAGCCTTGAGATAAGCGGAACTCCCTTACAAAACAGAGTGTATGCACGTCGTCTGCTCTGTCTACATGTAAGGTTACAGTGAAGAAGGGGGTGGTCCTCACACCAAGCCTGCTAGTGCCTTTACCCACCTTGCTCTTCGGCTTTCCAGCCTCTAGAACTCCGCCCTGTAGCTGCCACCTTGCCTCGGGTGGTTTTTGTTTGTTTTTTTAATTGTTGCTATTGTTGTTTTGTTTTTATTTTTGTGTCTCTGTGTGTGAATGTTTGTCTATGTGCACCAGATGAGTGCAGGCACCTGTGGGAGCCAGAAGTGTGAGCTCCTCTGGAACAGGAGTCACAGGTGGCTATGAGTCACCTGAGCCCGGGTCCTCTCTGCAGGAGCAGTGACAGCTCCCAACTGCTGAGACATCTTCCAGCCCCTGTGATATGTTCTTAATAGCAGCCACAGATACACTGAAAATCATCCTAGGTATGTAGACTATGGATATAATATGGATATGATAACTGACTCTATGGAGCTCTAGCTAAATAATAGACCACGTTCTGTTTCCTACACATAATTAGCTCAGCCCTAACTGTCTGACGAGGTGTATGTCATTAACACAAGTAACACCCATAATTAACCAAATAGTTGGCTTACACTTAATGTCAACTCCCAGTCAGGTTGTTAGAGCTTTTATTTGAACTGACACTTTTAATGTTTACATCAAAGTAACAATGAAAAGTATGTGTGTGTGAGTAAATTCTGCTCTGATGTTTTTCATTTTATGAACTACATATCTAAAGTGAAGCCTTGTCTTGTACCCAGTTCATCTGAAATTTGATGTCAACTTTTGAAAGGTGCTGTTTTTTTTTTATGATTTGCTCCATGAATATTAAAAAAGCTTTCATGCTATAAAAAAAAAAGTTTTGCTTCATTCCTTACTCTTATTCCTGATTTATAAATTGAGAACACAGTGCTACTCTGAAGATATTTTATGGAATGTTGGAGTGACATTTTATAACTTGAAGAAAAAAAAAAAATCCCAGGGCTCAGCTAGCTAGTTTCAACAAAATGAGCAGTCACAGAAGCATTTCCAATAGTCACATGTGATAATGACCGTTGCCTTGTTTCATTTGGAAACTAATTTCAAGTGTGTGTGTGTGTGTGTGTGTGTGTGTGTGTTTGAAAGGAAATGGGAGTGGTACTATTAGGAGGTGTGGCCTTGTTGGAGGAAGTGTGTCACTGTGGGGGCGGGCTTTGAGGTCTCTTTTTCTCAAGCTTCCCTCAGCATGGCAGTCAACTTCCTGTTGCCTCTGAGTCAAGATGTACTACTCTCTGCTCCACTCTCTCAGTTCCAACACCATGTCTGCCTGCTCGATGCCATACTCCCCCTCATGATCATAATGGACTGAACCTCTGAGCTGTAAGGGAGCCGCCCTCAATTATATGTTCTCTTTATAAGAGTTGCCGTGGCCATGGTGTCCCTTCACAGCAATAGAAACCCCGCCTAAGACACCGTGCGTGTAAGTACAGGTGCCTGAGAAGACCTGAGGAGGGCTTTGGCCCTCTTAAGACCAGAGTTCCATGCTGGGAACAGAACTTGGGTCCTTTGCAAGAGCAGCGCCTGCTCTTAACTAATGAGCCATCTCTCTGGCTCTCAGGTATAAGCTTTCGAAAAAGTGCATTTTCTCTTCCTCTTCGCCATACCCTACTGCCATGCTTTCCCACAGTCAGTGAAGACACTTAAAGGAGATTCATAACTCACAACATAACTTCTTGTTTCCCTCATCCGTCCCCTCCTACAATGATGTCGATCTTAATGCTGCTCTAAGCCCTCTCTCCCTCTGTTGGTGTGCCCAACTCCCCACCAAATTCTTGGATGCCCCCTACACATTAGAATCTTTTCTCCCTCTCTCCCTTCTTTATATCATCTTAAATTTCTTTCAAGAAAGCCTTGTCATGCCCCTCATTCTAGACACAGGTTATTTCAGCTGAGTTAGCTGGACCATGATGTAACGACCAAGTGAACAAGATAAATAAACTTAGAAGTTTTCATGGAGCACACGCGTCAGAAAGAGGCAAATTAGCTATGGATAGATAAATGATACCTCGAATCCTTATCTGAAAAAGATGTATGGAGGCCATTTCTGTTGATAAAATCGGGCGTCTTTTGAAGATTTGTCATCACATTAGCATAAAAAAGCCCTGAGAAGTTATTGAGAAACAAAGAATCCCATTTCTTTCATTTCATTTAATATTTCCCCCAAATGGGTCTCAGAATGAATTCTTTTGATCATCCTCTCTAGCTTCTCGCATACAAAAGCACCCATGGAACACAATTTGAGTAAAATAGCTTTAAATAGTAAAAGAGATAACAAAAGTAATCGAAAGCAGCTATTAAATACACAAGTGCTGGCTGGCTGGTTTCCTGAGGACAGCAGCAGTCTGAATGTGGTCTTATTTTCCATTTTCCATGCAAGTACTGGCATTTTCCTTTGTTTTCTAGTTGTGACATGCATTTGTAGACAAAATGGCCACTGACCAAGTGGATGGTTATATTCAAAGAGGCCTTTCCAACTTCTTTGGGTAGTAGTTGTCCTTGAGTTGGATTTCCCTAAAGCATTTTGTGTTACTCCATCTTAGGTGTTTGACTTGTTTGGGACATTAACCAGTACCCTGAACTAATATGGCTATTAATTATACATACCTAAGTATAATGGCACATGGGGAAAGGGGTGTGATAAGGGCACAGCTAGTGTGTGTGTGAGCAAGCTCTCACATGGTTGTTCTGGGGAAAAATCAGAAAGCATGCTTGGAGCTACATGTGTTCATGTAGCATCCAAAACCTCACACAGATTCGTGATTAGGGGCAATAACAATTGGGTAATTTGCCCAAACACTCCAAAGTTTCAGGTGGGCCTGATAATATAGGGAATCTTCCAAAAGGTTCCTCATCGACGGAAAGATAATCTATAGAAAGATTTTAGGTAATAAATGAAACACTGACATTTTTGATTATTAGTGTCTAATTTACTTTGAACTATCGGTATTTGGATTGATGCTAGGTGTTGAGATTTAAATCCATCTCCAAGTTTGGAATTTTATCACTTTTGGCCTTTTGGCCAAGACCCAGTGTAGAGTTTGAAATTTTTAATTTGTTCAAAGTTTATCTCAACACAAAATAGCACTTCTACCTAAAGATATTCAATTTACAGAAAAATATATTTGCCTAGAATAAATTTCAGTTTTTATATTATATGCAAAGGTGATAATCATCCAGGAAACATTTCTAATTCTCTATCTGAATATAGCTAGGGTGGCATGTCCTCCCACTTTATGGTAACTGAAGCCACATGACTAACTTTGACTAAGGAAGTATGAAAGGGAAAAGTGAGCAAAAGATTAAAAAGTACTGCTTCATGTCATCTACGCTTGGGAGTACTTGTTAATGCAGTTTTTGCTAACTTGTTCTGACTGGTTTATCACGATGGAACTTTAATAGTCCATGAACATCATATGGTAGGAAATTAGATAATAAGAAAACATACAGATGACATGTTAGATGTGCATTTGAAATATTACTCATCATTGGGAAAATGTGTGAAACAGGGTTATCTGGGGGGGGGGAGAGCATACTGAACCTTCAGAACTTTGAAACTGAATACTTAGTATGGGTCTATTGACAGATGATGAATAGCTGTGCAAAATGTGACATTAAGAAGAAAGGACACATTGACATATGTTGTAGCATATGAAGACATTATGCTATGTGAACTAAGCCAGTCACAAAGATGTAAATAGTGTATAGTGCAACTACTTAGAATAGTCAGAATCATGGAGACAGAAGCCACATCTATGGACATCAGAATCTGGGAGAGAGGGGTATTCGTTGGCTATAAGATTTCTGTTTTACAAGGTCATAAAGGAATGCAGACATGTATGTGTATGTGTTCAGGGCTGAGCACTCAGGTTGCCTATGTGTATGAAACAATAAAACGTATAGAATAAGTGTATGAATTTGAGAGGGATATGGGTATGGGAGGAAGTGGAGGGAGAAAAGGAAGGAAGAAATTATGTAGATACTAAGATCATATACGAAACAAAAAAGGTATGGAGACGATGGTAGGGATAATTGCATAAGTACATGACCTACCATGGAACTGCTTCATTAGAATAGCTAAGGTGGTTAACTTTATGTTATGTACGTTTTGCCAAGATGAGAAGTGGGATGTTTTTGTGGGAGACCAAATACTCCATTTAACCTTTAGGAGGTAAACCACGCCCACTTTCTGAGCTTGAAGAGGACCTAGGATTTCACCTTTGAGAAATGGAGAAAGCAAGTGACTGATTCTTGGTGTTGAGAATGACATTTTGTCCGCAAGAGGTCACCTGATGGCCAGATGGAGGCCATCCTCATTCAAGTGCTGCCTTTAAGCAAAGCTGTGCTCTCGAAGTTGTGGGGGATGAGGGTAAAGGATGGGGGATGTTTATGTCTCAGTTTGAGGAAATAATACATCCCTTTCTGCTTCTCCCTGTGGAAACAAGAGGTCTGGTCAGAGCAAAATCCCACAGGGCCCCAGCCCTCCGAAGTTGGCTGGGGATGTGGCTCATTGGTAAGTGATTGCCTCTCGTGCGGAGACCCTGGACTTGATCCCCAGTACCAGTCAATACCAAAATACATGAATAAAAGCTCTAAACTCCCGAGGACATACCAAGAGGAACATCCAGCTCCCTGTGCACACGTGTGTCCTTCATCCCTCCTGACAAGGTGGCACCTGTGATCCCTCTCCTGTTCTCCTTGAGTTCAAAAGATGGTGACAAGGAAAGAAAGCTCACCACAGGGAGTCTTCTCTGAGACTGCAATCTTCCCAACAGGGTAGGAAGGAGCACAATTATCTGCAGACTGTAATTAGTAGTGTCAGATTTAACCTTTGTTCTCTGTGAGTGCTAAGACCCAAGGCTCTGTCTACAACAAAGGTTTTGTCTCCCTGCGCAGAAGTCGGTGCTTACTACATCCCAAGACACCATGAAATGACACCAGGAGGAAGCAGGAGTCTGTGGCGCTGTCAGCGAGCTGTTACCAAATCAATCCCCTTTGGGCTGCCTCGGGAAGAATCTACTGCCAGATTTTGATGAGCACGCTACTTGTGGGGTGCAAATTCACTTAGGGCTGAGCTGTGGAGCAAAAAACGTCAAAGTACAAGTGAGAAAATCCTCCCGCGTACCATGCTCGGGAGTACAGAACAGACAGAGGCATGCACACAGGCTCTGATGTGTGCAAGTGTGCGGGTTTAACTGCGAAGGCTTCATATAGGACAACAACTCATCAGCCTGGAGCATTTGTGTGTCGGGGACGCCACAGTTTAGTAAGGCTTTTTTCTCTCCGGCTTCACAGTTATAACTGCCATTTTGTTTAAAGTACCTGTTCTGGGAGCCAAAGCGGGAGGGGCCACACACCATCAGTAAGTGCCTGGAAAAGGAGCTCTGGAGAGGTACTCTCCACTTAACTCCTCTTAACTCTGAGTGATTACAGGGTTCAGGCTATTTCTGGCCACATCTCCTTGTCTAGGGAAAGTGGAAGTCAAGTCATTAAGGAGAACGGGCATCTGTGCATTTAGTAATTCGCCTTGAGTCAGAAAGTCTAGACACTCCCCTGGGGATGTGAAACATGCTGTATGTTTCTGTGACCTTCAAGACTCTTCTGTAACCCAAAAGGCATTAAGCAACCGGATCTCAGAGTAAATGGGCTCTGGAGCTGCTGGCCAGGACAGGGGAACTATAAGGGAAGGATGTTGAACTGCCTGCCCTGAGTAACGGATACACAGCCAGAGCCACTGCTCAGGCAATGCTCAGTCTCATCCAACGGCCATCGATTTCCTACCACAACCTGAGGATTTGACCTGAGCACTGGTTCCTTTCGCTGCACACCACAGTTAGAAGAACTCGTAGCTGCTGGGACCGTCAGGCTCATGCGACCCCGGATTCAAGTGTACTTTGTAGTAAGGCTCTGGGGTAGATGGCTGACGCTGGCACATTTCAGTGATTCTAAGATGTCCGTTGCTTCTTCGTTGTGCTTTCTTTTACCATTTGCCGTTTCAAGGTGTTTCATAGACTTGATAAAAAAGAAATACATAAATCATGGCAGATTGCACACCTTCCTATCTTCCTCAGGGACACATAAAGTTGGCGGTGTGTCACTTTGGTGGGGAACCTGAGGTTGGGTGGATTAAATTACTCACGCATCTGGAGAGTGGCAGAGCTAGATTGGAATGCACACAATTCCTAGAGTGGACTCTCTTGAAAGGATTCACACTTACTGGATTTGATAATGAAATTTGCTGTTTTATATAATCACTACATGCAAAGGCAGGGGAGGGAGGCAGGGACGGTTGTTGGTTGTCCTTTCTACTCTTTTGTTCTTCAGGTCTTTGTGGGGGCCCAGCACACAGCTCCCAAATAAATCACACATGGAGACGTATTCTTAATTATGAATACCCGGCCTTAGCATGGCTTGTGTCTAGCCAGCTTTTCTTAAGTTAACCCATCTACCCTTTGCCTCTGGAATTTTACCTTCTCTACTTCTATATATTTTTCTTTCCTTCTCATTCCGTGTCTTGCTGCATAGCTGGGTGGCTGTCTCCTTCTTTTCTTGTTCCTTCCTCCTCCCAGATTTTTCCCACCAATTATTCTCTCTGCCTTGCAGCCCTGCCTATCCTTTCCTATCAAACTATTGGCCATACATCTCTTTATTAGACCAATCATGTGCTTCAGGCAGGCAAAGTAACACAGCTTCAGGGAGTTAAACAAATGCAGCGTAAAAGAATGCAACACAACTTTGCATCATGAAATAAATATTCCACAGCATAAACAAATGTAACATATCTTAAAATAATATTCCATAACAAGGGACTTAATAGGTTTGCACTCCAGTTTGTCCCTGTGACTTCAGGCAAGCCTTACCTTCCTGTGCCTCAGTTTTTGCTGTTAAATCTGTTAAATGGTGACAATAATAACAGCAACTAATCCATAGGATTATAATGGGAACTTAACAAGTTTGTATGCATAAGGCCCTTAAAATTATGTCTGACATATCTGGAAATTCTCCATTAAAATTTAGCTATGATTAACTTTCACATGTTTTGGAAAAAGGCAACTAGAAAAAGTGTAACAAAAGAATGTGCTAAGTAACACACCTTATTCGTCCCAAAATCACCTCGATGCCAGGAGAGGTGCCTTGGCTATAATTTTGGAAATTTAATTTTATTCTATTTCTTCAAAATCAAGTGATGAAGTAAAACGAAACGAGAGAACCTTGTGAGAGCAAGTGGGTAACCGAGGTAAGGGGTGGAGACAAGAGGAAGAGGCCCTGCAGAATGAAATCTGGAACAGCCTTGAACAAAGGCCTGTGGGAATAATAAGGGGTTAGGGAAAGGTTGGCTGGTGCTGTGGAGGAAGGTGTGTCCCAGAAAACAGCGGCAGAACTAGGGACCATAACTGAAACACAGTTTTCAATCTCCAGGTCCCGACTCCTTGTGAAACTGTGGAAGGAATTTGGGAAGTCACAGCCAGTATCTGTGACATGCAAAGGCACAGGGGAGAAACCAGTGGACCCCGGGGGGGGGGGGGCTTCAGACAGCGCCCAGAGCATGGGAAATGCGTACAAACTTCGTTTCATGGAATTTGGATTTCAGTCGGGGGAGTAGAGATATAGTAAAGGGATTTTCTTCCTGTTGGTTTTAGGACAAACGTTTGGAAACTAAAGCATCAGAACTAAGTCCATCCTGGCTGAAAATAGATGCAGGCCACACATTTAAAGTGACACATTTTATATTAACAAGTGTATGTGTCACCTCATTGCTGTGACAAACGCCTGGCAAAAGTAGCCTAAGGAAGGAAAGGCTCAGTCTGACTTCGAGATTGGGGGTATTCAGCCCGGGGAGGTGGTGGGAGGAGCCTGTGATGGTGGTGGGGATGCGAGGCAGGTAGCCATATGCTACCCACAGTCAGAAAGGAAAGCGAGGCGAGGTGAGTGCTAGCATTCTGCCAGCTTTCTCCTTCTTCTCCGTTCTATCCAGGCCAGGACCTTCTGTCAGACCGCACTGGAAACACCCTCACAGGCATGCGCAGAGGTGTGTTTCCTGGGCTATTCTAATTCCAGTCGAGTTGACCAAGAAGATTTAACCCCCCCACCCCCACCCCCTACCCCACCCCCTACCGCACTCCCCACCCCCTACCCCACCCCTTACCCCACCCCTTGTTTTACTTGGTATAGGCTCTCAGATATGCTGTTAGACCGTACAGATGTTTCTGCTTCTCTGTGTCTTCTGGCCTTGAGACCGGCCGCTTCCCTACCCTAAGTCTGTGCCTTTCCTTGATACGACCTCTTTGCCTTCAGTGCAATTCCTGTCCCACCCTCCCACATCCTTCCAGGTGTCATGACCTAAGCCTGACCTTCACTGGGATAAGAGCCAGCTGGAAACTCCACACAGGATGTCTGGTCACCTCAGGACCTCAGGAAGCCAAGCCGTCCTCTGTGTTATTGAAATATGAATGACAAATTGTACTCAAGCAGTGGGCAGGTCACACTCCGTAGTGCTCATGCAATCCAAACGATTTGGGACGTGACCCAGCAGTTTGATTTCACCTCAGATCAAGACGCAGATGGAGGAGAGGGTCCAACTTTCTTGCTTCTGCATGAAGACCCAGGGTGACAAAGGAATGTCTGTGTTTTGAGGGGATTGACTACTGAAGATGGGCCCTAGAAGTCAACAAGGATATGACAGAAAACTCCAAGCCACAGAGACGGTGGCCTGTGACACAGTACCCTGGAGCAGGGACCCTGGTTTCCTGCTCTTACATCTCCAGACACGGGGAAGCAGGGAAGCCCAGGCCATCACCACCAGGGAATGCTGCAGTCCCCACAGACTTTAAACCCAGTCCGTCTGCAGAACTGTGTTGCTCCACGGAAGGAACACATAGTGAGTCTCCAACCGCCAGAGCCCAGTTTTCTATAGCACAGTGCTATACTAATGGGACAGAACCATTGCTAGACTCCATCTTGCCCTAGGATCAGTAAACAGCCCTTTCATCATTGCGCTTGGGGTCAGAGTCCCAGAGCCAACAGCACTTTCCTAGTGCAGCCTAAAGTCATGCCCCTCTGCAAAGCACAGCCCCGGGCTCATGGCTTCCACTGTGTCTCTGGGGCCTGAGGACAGGTGCTTCCATAGCAAATGTCTCTGCCATTTTCAAAGCTATGGTCAACGGGATGGTACTGGTATAAAACTTTACAGATGCATGGAACAGCGTGGAGTACTCAGAAATTAACCTGCACACATGCAGCCAAGTGACTGTCAACACAGGTATCGAGACGACACCTGGGAGGAAGGGTGACAATGGGACACGAAAGAATGAAATCCAGCTGCTACCTCTCTCTATAGACTGCTGTATGAGATTTGATCACTTTCTGACAATAAAGTTTGCTTTGAACCAGCGGGCAGAGCTAGCCACTAGCTGACCAAAATTAACCACAGAGGCTTTGGAGGACTGAGGACAGATAGAGAGACAGGAAGTAGTAGGGTGGGGTTTAGGGAGGATCTCAGTCCTTTTAGATGGAGGAAAGGGAGACATAGGTCTTTGCTTGCTTCTCTACCACTTCTCTGATCATTCAGGTTCTTACCCTGATATCTGACTCCCAATTTTTTATTGGTAAAGAATAACTAGATAAATGGAATACTATATAAAAAAAATGTAACTGAAAGCAGACTAAAGACTATTAGATCAAGACTATAAAGCTACTAGAAGAAAACATAGTAAGCCGTCAGTACAAGAGAAGGACCCCCATAGCAGGGCAATTAAAGGGAGAATATGAAAATGGATTGCATCCAACAGAGAGGCTTCTGTTCCATCAACAAAGCCATGAGTAGAATGAAGGACAGGAGAAAATATCAGCAAACCGTCCACCCAGCAAAGGATCAATATTCAGAATATATAATTATCTGATTTACACTCTGGGCAAGTGATCTCAATCTCATTCATGTTTCAAAAGAAGACCTAGAAATGGGCAAGAAAGAGTATGGAAGAAAAACACTCATTATCACTAGGCATCAGGGAATCGCAAATCAAGGCCACTGTGATGTACTAATTTCACCCTAATTAGAACTGCTATTATCAAAAAGTCAAGAACAAAAGAAAAAAAAAAAAAAAAGCACATGCTGGTTGGGTTGTAGGATGTAGAGAGAGGGCAGCTGGATGCGCTGTTGGTGGGAATGTAAATTAGTGCAGCCGCTGTGGTAAACAGTGTGGAGGTTCTCCCCAAAGCTAAAAATAGCCCTCTGTGTGACTAAGCAGCCCCTTTATTGGTTCTATAACCAAAGGAAATGAAATTGGTAACTCTAAGAGATCTTTGGGCTCCCAAGTTAGTTGTAGCCAAGACATGGGATTTTTCAAAAGTGTCTATCAACAGGAGAACAAATAAAACATGGTAAGCATATGCCATATGCACACACCTTTTTAAAGTTAAATATTTTCACTTGCAGCAATGTGAGTGGAATCAGGCGGCACCGTGTTAAGTGAAATAAACCAGGCAAAGAAGACAAGTGCTGAGTGTTCTAATTCACTGGTGGGGGCTAAAAATAAAGAGACTGCATAGAAAAAGAGAATGGAATACTTAGAGAGGGAGAGGAGGCAGAGGGAAGATGGAGAGAGACTAGGGAGCATGTGCCAGTACACAGCTAGATGGGAGGATCAAGTCTGACGCACAGTAGGGTAATCATAGCCTACAAATTACATTTCAAAGGAACTAGAAGTGTTTGAACAGGTAGAAATGATAATTATCCTGATTTGATTAGTATAAACTGCATAATGCACCGAATTCTATACTGTACAAACATGCATTATAAAACAGGATGTCCATATGTATATTATATGTGGATATGTTTAACGCACATGTCCCCTGAAATATACTTCAATAAAAAGTAGCCTGGTGGGAATGGATTCTAAACGGGTGTCTGTCTGTCTGTCTTCCAGACTGAGAGGGGTGAAAGACAGTAGACCTAACTCCCTTTCTATTTGAAGTGACCAGCGATAAGTATTAAGTCTGACTCAAATTATCATTTCAAAATGCTTCCGTGCTTGCAGTTTCACAGCAGAGCATGGGATCAAACACCTGCTCAAATCTGAGAGGCCCCTTCTCTGGAAGCATGAAATGTGGCCAGGGCAATTTGTATGAAGTGCTTCTAAGAAGGATATTTGACAGGGTACCAGCTGCACTATTCAAGCTGTGTGTGTGTTGTCAGTTCAGTGTGGATATTAAAAAGCAGCTGAAACTCATTGGTAAATAGTACATGGAAGCTCTCAGAGGAAGAGAAGGCAAAGCTCACCACCATGGTGAAGTAGAAGTCAACTTGCCTTGAAAATAGCGAATGAAGTCTGTTGTTCAGGATGGATATAGTAGTGCATGCCTCTAAGCCTCACGCTTGAGGGGCTGAAGCAGGAGGGCAACAGCTACTCTGTGAGACTTTTTCTCAAAATCAATCAATAAATAAATAAAATCTACGAAGCCATTAGATGTTCAAAAATAACTCATTAGAATTCACTCAAGATTAAAGAAAGTGCTAAAACTGGGTCTCGCTGATCATGAGAAAGACTTCACACACAGAATTCTCAAAAGTAGAGTCTGGGAGTGAGAACTCTGTGGTAGAGTATTTACCAGCATGTGGTTGTGGGCTCAGTCTCCAGCACTGCAAAAGAAAAATACACACAAGCTAAAGGGGTGGGCGTGGGAGGGACGAGAGAAAACACGAGGGTGTGGCGTGTGTCTAGGAGGCTGAGGAAGAAGGACAGCCAGTTTGAAGTCACCTTGAGCCATGTACACAATGAGACCCTGTCTTTAAAAAAAAAAAAAAATCAAAAATGAATTGAAACAGGTTGGGCATGGTGGCTTATACCTATAATCCTAGGGAGGTCAAGGCAGGAGGATCAAGAGTTCTAGGCCATCCTCAGCTATGTAGCAAGTGTGAAGCCATGCATGAGACTCTGAATCCGAGAACAAAACAATAGTGAACAAACGTCCCCACACCAACATTTAAAACACAGCTACAACATGTAAACACATGTGGTCTGCAATCCAATTAGACATGGTCCCCATTACATAATTGACTTTTTGGGTTAACTATTCTTCCTATTAATATAAAATAGGGAAAAAAGACAGCAAGAACATATCCCTTGCTGTTTCCTTAGAGAAAATGGGGTTTGACAGAAGCATTACTTTTTTCCTGCACTTACATGCCCCTAACTACCATGTGAATTCAGAAATGAACATTGAACTTACTTATTATTAGGAAACCTATGTAGAACTCCAAAGGGGGTAGAAAGAAAGATTGGCCTGAGGTCTAGCCAGCCCCAGCGCAAGGATCTATTCCCTAGAGATGAACCAGGGTGAGGTCTGGTTCCTTTACCAGCCATTTTTCAGAAGCAGTCTAGAATTCCTCATTTGCAAGCCCCTCCAGGGCTTGTACCACTCATTCTGTGGGGGGCTTGCTTGGAGTGGGCAGCTTTCTGCCTTGGGAAGAGGCCAGGTGTCCGCTGCGGTCAGATCTAATGTTTGAAAACCACACTGTGAGTTTGAAAGTGGCGTCAGGCCTTTCTCCTCTAGTTCAGAAACAGTCCCTACAGGAGTGATTGCATCAGTTCATTAAGGTTCACAGCGAATGGTGACAGAGGGGACAATCAAGGAATCTTAATGGCATGCAGCTATGATTAGAGCTAATAAAGGTGATGATGACTTTTCTGAGTTTGACTTTTAAGTTGAACAAGAAAAGAAAATGAGAATAAAGGATCAACTCAGCACCCTCAAATGGAGCTCAATTCTGAGGTCATCCAAGAATTCTGGGGGGAAGAATTAAAAGCCGGCAGATTTCTGTTGAAGGTGGCCCCTTTTGTGGCTGATTCCTCTCCATCTACCAATGGGGAAGGTCATGAGATGATGGGTGAAGGGAAAGAAGCAAAATGTCCAGCCCTTTCTTCACACAAGTCACAGGTACAACCCAGAAAAATCAGAAATAGAGACAAGAAAATAAAACCACCTATAAACCCGCTACCAAAAAAAAAAAAAAAAAAAAGGAAGTATCTGAGCAGGGTATAGTAGCACACCCCTTTAATTCCCTCACTTCAAGAACCAGAGGCAAGCAGAACTTAGTTAGTGAGTTAGAGGCCAGCCTGGCCTACATAGGGAATTCCAGGACAGCCAAGACTACATGGTGAGACCCTGTCTCAAAGGGGAATTTTTAAAAACCTAAAAAAAAAAAAAAGAAAGAAAGAAAGAAAAATCATCTCTAATGTATGTTGGTGTATCGATTTAAAATGGTTCTGTGTAAGTTGCTTGCATAAATATGAATTTACATATGCCCATAGAGTTATACGCTCACAAAATAAAATATATTTCCCTTACAAATGTTATACTATAGATTCTTTAGAATAGTTTTGTTTTCTCTTAACAGTAAATGAATATGTCGAATGTCGATAAGTGTATTTCATAAGTTTAAATTGATGCTTGGTAGTATTTTCATGATGGACCATAATGTATTAGCCAAAGCCTAGCTTTAGACCTGTACACTTCAACAGGTTCTTGTGTATGTGTGTGTGTGTTTGGTTTTGTTTTTTGGTTTTTGGTTTTTTTTTTTTTTTTTTTTTTTTTTTTTTTTTTGAGTAATGCTGAGATATCCCTGCTTAGGTTTACCACTTTAAGCTCTGGAGCCTTGTTTCTCTGGAAGCGAAGCCTATGGTTGGAAGGTAGAGCCTCCTAATTGGGATTAGTGACTTTATAAAAGAGGTCTCAAAAGACTTTCTGTCTCCCTGTGCCCTGTGAATAAGCAGGTAAAAGATGACACAGGAGGAGAGGGAGAAAATACTGTTGTGAACAAATGTGTAGGTTCTTGCCTGAGCAGACTCTGTCACCTTAACCGTGAACTTCCTAGTCTTCAGAATAGTGAGACATACATTTCTGTTTATAAGATAGTCAGTGTATGGCTTTCTCTTATGGTATCTACGATGCTCCTGATAACAACTGACGATGTTCCTTGCAGAGAACTAATTTATTGAGGGGGAAAGTCCTGGGAAAGAGTAACTAAGTGATCATCCTTTTATGGTACTATATATTATGTGTAATTGCATATGCAAGTGTAACATATATATGCATATGCACATGCAAAGTTTAAGGATGTATTTGTTTTAAGTAGAGTGAATATAGATTTATTAAGGGAAATCGAGAAAGAACTCATGAGAATGGGAGGGGTTCCAAGAAAGAAATACCCTTAAGGACATATTTTTAAAGGGTTTGGTGACATATAATTCTCTGTATCTTCACAATATATAGCAGAAGTCACTCCAGGTCAACTAGAAAAGTCATTGATATTTAATTCCTATTTAAAATTCTATCCTAAGGATTGTCATAGTTCATCCAGGTATTCTGTTATTAATAGAACTGGTTTCCTATCAACTTTCAATTATTAAAACTAGTGTTGCAATGATCCTCCCAGTACCTATGTACTTGCCCACTAGGGGTTTAATTTCTGTAGTTTACGGTCCCAAGAGTGGAACTCTGTAGAATTTCATGTGCCCGAACATTTTTAACTGAGGTCATAAATCACTTTTATGGGTCTCTAGCAATGATATATGAGTGTCCTTGCCCAGACTCCCATCCCTACTAGTAATAGGCGCTGTTACACTTTTATGCTTGGCACAGCAATGGCTATCTTCATGATCATTTTAATTTCCATTTCTCTGCCCATTAGGGGAAGCTGAACATTTTATCTTACTTGTTCTTCTGAAAATTGCCTTCTTTCATATTTCCAGCTTATTTTGCTATTGGTTTGACTACCTTTATCTGTTTTTTTGCAATTGTAAAAGAGATGTTTTTAAATTATAGATATGAATTTGAATGATTATTTGAATTTAAAGCATTTTATCCAACGTATTTGCCTAGGAACTTGGTATTTATTGGACTTATACTTGGTATTTATTGAGCTACTAATGATACCTGAGATTTTATGCATATATATATATATGTGTGTAACATACACAGTAAATGTATATTCTTGTGTTAATTCAGAACATTTCTCTTGGACCAGGGAGATGACGCAGTAGACAAAAGAACTTGCCACCAAACTCCAAGACCTGAGTTCAGTTCCTGGATCCCACACATGGGAAGGTAAGAACCGATTCTCACAAGTTGTATTATGGCGTGCACATGTATGCTTGTGCCTACACTCACATTCCTCCTCCTCCATAAATGAATGAATGGATATAGATAGATAGATGATAAATAAGTCAACAGATAGATGATAGATAGATAGATAGACAGATAGATAATAGACAGACAGACAGATAGATGATAGATAGACAGATGATAGATAGAGAGATGATAGACAGATAGATAGATAGACAGATAGATGATAGATAGACAGAGAGATGATAGATGGATAGATGATAGATAGATGGATAGATGATAGATAGATAGATGATAGCTACATAGACAGATAGATAGAATCATGTGCCACAAAGAGCAAGGGGTTGGATCTTGCCATGATCTCCACTCTGCTTTCTTTCTGCTCCAGCAGAATTTAAAATGGCTAGTGGTAGAGCTAGGAAGGACTCAGGCAGGGCAGGCCAAGGCAGTTAGATTCTCACAGACAGCGCACTAGCTGGCAGTTTTGTGAACCGTATTCATGACTCTAACTAGGGTGATCATGCAGTCATGGAGATCTGGGTATCACTGCTGCTGAGCATAACATGCTCCTTCTAGGGCAATGGTTCTCAACCTTCCTAACACTGCAACCCTTTAATACAGTTCCTCATGCTGTGCTGACCCCCAACCAAAACATTATTTTCGTTGCTACTTCATAATTGTAATTTTGATACTGTTGTGAATTATAATGTAAATATCCGTGTTTTCTGATGGCCTCAGGCAACCCCTGTGAATGGGTCATTTAACCCCAAAGGAGTCATAACACAGAGGTTGAGAACCATTATTCTGGATTGCATCTCTAGGAACTACTTAAACTGGCCTAATCTAAAGGACACACGTGGTTCCTTTATTCTCTCAGGACTCAGAATCCTACAGATGGTCAGCATTGATGATTCTAGGAGACTGTATCTCTGTGAAAAAAAATCACAATTTTGCCTTTTTTAAGATTCTACTTGAGTATGTTGGAGGTTTAATCAGCTTACCAACTATCCAGGTTTCTGAACTTCAAGTCTAAACTCTAAGTACAGCTGTGGCTTCAAGGACACCGTAGCTTCTGTGGGTTTTGTTTGACTTGATTATTTTTTTAAAACTGTTTGGATCTTAATTGTGATACAGAAGTTATAGTAACAAGCATTTGGTTTTATAAAGACATCCTATCTACTCTGTAGACAAGCTCAATAGAGGTCAGGACTTAACAACCCCAACCTTCCTCTATGAATAATATTTCTTCAACTCCCTATTTTTTTCTAAAACAATTATCTTATTTTTATTTTTGAAGCTAACACTAAATTTATATCTTCAAGAGAACAGAATTTATTTTTCCTTAGGGGAGAAAAGGGTGTATTTGGTTTACATGTCTAGGTCATATTCCATTGTAGAAAGAAGTCAGTATAAAATTAAACAGGAAGCTGGAAGCTAAATACACAGAGGAATCTTGCCTCTGGCTCACTCACAGGCTCATACTTAGCTAACTTTCTTATGTTGCTCTGGGCCACCTGCCTAGAGAATAGCACTGCCCATAGAGGACAGGACCCTCCTGCATCCACTGAGGCAATTAAAACAATTTTACATGCACATACTCACAGGCTAGTTGATCGAGAAAATCCATCCTCTGAAAATTCTTAGGCGAATCTAGGCTATGTCAAGTTGACAAAGCTAACTGGGGCAAAGGGCTTTAAGGCCTTTTTATTTATTTATGTATTTATTTATTTTACAAAATACAACTTTTGTAAGAGGGAGTTCATAGTAATCGCTCTTCTGTAAAACTAGATAACATTTTGAATAATTAGTTCTATTAAATTGTTTGGGGATGTTGCTATGTTTGTGTGTCTTGAGTTTGTCTCAGTATATACACAATTTAAGAGATTTTAATAGAGATTACAAGATAAATTATTAACCAATACAAGTTTTCATTTTGCATGATATGTAAAGATTGTCATTTAATTACAAATTTCATCTGATTATTAGAGATCAGAATTTTTATGATAATATTTCTTTCCAAGAACATTATATAGATTCCCATTGGTTCAGGTCATATTTTTTGCCACACAGTAGGACCTAATTTTCATGTATTTCTTACTTTTACATTACTGTGTTTTGGATGTTTTCCTTATTTCCACATATAGGTAAATTTTGGCCATGTAGAAAAAGCTGATGATTTTACCTCTTTAGCTTGGATCTACCTAGCATATCAAATTATCTTAATATTTTTTGTTTTTTATCAGCGTTTCTTGGAAATGTTTGGTATAAAATTAGATTAGCAACAAAATGTTCCACCTCTTTCTTCCACATTTATACTTTGTATATTATACTATATATCCATACACACATATTATATATGCATATATACATACATTTATACATATACATACATGTATATACATATATACAAACATATATATGTATATATATATATAGTGTGTGTATGTGTGTGTGTGTGAAAACTATTTACTAGGATATACAGACCATATTAAATAAGAATGGCAATCCTATAAGTTCCTATCTTGATTTTGGCAGGAATTGTTATTTTTTAATTTATTTTATATAACAAAGTCCATTTAAATGAAAACAAACATTTATAGACAATATTTGGGTATTTGGGCGTTGTTCTTTCCAAACTACTTCCTGCTGGTAAGGGGCGCTGTCATGGGGGATTCGAAGAAGATTCAGAAATCCTGGCTGTAGTCTGTAAGGCTGCTTTGTCCAGCTGTTTTGAATGTAGGATCAGCTTGTACTCTGTTTCAGGCGGTCTGGCTTGATCAAACCACATTAGTCTGGAAGGAATTCACATCTTTTCATTTTATGTGGAAACAAAAATAGAAATCCTTTTCCCCAGTAACTTGTCCTTCAACTTAAATTTTGGAGGCAAAGCATTTTCTTTAATTTAATTTATTATTTTACATGTCGAAAAGATTTTTACCAATCCTATATCCGACAAAGGGCTGATCTCCAAAATATACAAAGAACTCAAGAAACTAGTCAACAAAACACCAAATAACCTATTAAATGGGGTACAGACCTGAAGAAAGAATTCTCAATAGAGGAAATCAAAAAGGCTGAAAGACACTTAAGAAAATGCTCCACATCCTTAGCTATCAGGGAAATGCAAATCAAAACAACTTTGAGATACCATCTTACCCCTGCCAGAATGGCTAAAATTAGAAACACCAATGATGACTTATGTTGGAGAGGATGTGGAGAAAGGGGGACACTCCTCCACTGCTGGTGGGAGTGCAAACTCATACAGCCATTTTGGAGATCAGTATGGAGGTTCTTCAGGAAAATGGGAATTAGTTTACCACAGGACCGGGCAATCCCCCTCTTAGGAATTGTTATTTTTAGAACTTGCTATATAGCTAAAGATGATCCTGTCTCCACTTTCTGAGTGCTAGGATTCTAGGCATAGTTACTACACCTGCTATGTGTGGTATTGAAAATTGAACCCAGGGCCTCATGTGTAAGAAAGTTCTTTACCAACTAAGCTATATCCCAGCTCCAAAATTTCATTTTTAATAAAAGAACTCATCTTGATTCTTAGCTGTAAGTTACCCATGTCTCTGTTTTTGTTTTCTCATTCTAGGATCCAGCTAAGCCCTGTTTTCTAGGACAGTTGTCATGTCTATAACTAGAAAGTTACCACAGCCAGTTCTCACAATGGCCCTTAAACTCCAACTCTAAAGCAGTATATACCTATTCCCCTTGTGTTGTGTTGTGTTGTGTTGTGTTGTGTTGTGTTGTGTTGTGTTGTGTTGCCCAAGACCAAAGCATGGCCAGATGAAGGCCTCATGGCCTTTGATGCCAATGTTGTGGAGAATTATAATTCTCCCACGGGCAAAGCAGTCATAAACAGCACAGTACTCTCTACCACACTTTACCATCTGTGATTCTGTTTGCTGTTGCTTTCCCATGCTGACCCTTGTAGCCTTCATTAAGAGCCAAGTACGTTCCTTCTATACCTATGGCATTTGGTGTGTTTCAAGTAGCTGTCAGGTTAATCCAAACAGCACCGTTCATGGATGTGGTACAGTTATCTGATGCCTTTAGTTTACTGATGCAATATAAATACTTTCCCTGTAATCAACTCTTCTTGAGTTCCCAGAATAACTGTATTCAGAGCTATGAACTATTCCTCTGATGATCCAATGGAATCTATGTTCATTAATGTTCAATAATTCTATGTTCATAAAACAGAATTAATGTCTTTTCCCTCATTAGTATAATTAGTTGACAATGATCTACTCTGATGTAGTTTCAGGTTTGGCTTTTAGGTGATTCACACTTCATAATGTGAGTTTGGATGTTTTTAATCTTTATTTTCACAAATTAAAATAATTCATTGGAATTCATTCTCTCTCTCTCTCTTCCTCCTCCTCTCTCTCTCTCTCTCTCTCTCTGTGTGTGTGTGTGTAGGCTAGAGTTCAACATTATGCATCTTAAAGGCTCTACCCATTTTTTTTTGAGACAATCTCTCATTAAGTCTAGAGTCCACCAATTCTACTAGGCTAGGTGCCTAATGAGGTCCAGGGACCCATCTGTCTCTGCTTCCCCAGTGCTGTAACTATTGTGGGGTATCCATCAGAGAAGACTGCTGGGACATGGGTTTAAGCCAATAGAAAGTCTTTGTTAGCCAGCCAGTGACTACAGTGTTTGGGATCCCAGGGTAGCATGAAGTCTCTCTCAGGGGGAGCTGTAGCACAAAAACCATATTCTGGGTTGATACACTTCAGTTAATAAGAAGAGTTAGCCAGAAGCACAACTACAAAAGCTAAAAGGCGAAGTGAGTACATTTTGAGACTTCCCTGGAATTATATGGACTTTAATGGATTAGCCCTTTGTTTTAGATTTGGCAGGTGGTGCTGTCTACATGCTGAGTTTTACAGCTGGGATGGTACTTCTATCATGAAGTCAGTCGTGCTAAGGTCTGAGACCCTGCAACAGATGCATCCCACCCACCTGGCTGGCTTATTATATAAATGTAAATGGAGATTTCTGTCCCTCCCCCAGTCCCGCAGCTGTTTAATACCAAATGAACACTCCGAGGCTTAACATTAATTAAAATCTGTTTGGCTGATGGCTCGGGCATCTTATTGGCTATCTCTCTTAATTATTAGCCCATTTCTATTAATCTGTGTATCTCCACATGGTCTTGGCTTACTGGTGATGCCCAGGCCCCTTGCTTCCTTGCCAGCTACATGCTGTCCCCCTCACTAACTCACTTTCTCAGTTCCCTTTCCCAGCATTCTCCTAGTTCAGTAGCCCTGCCTATACTTCCTGCCTGTTATTGGCTGAAGCAACTTTATTCATCAACCAATAAGAGAAACATATTCATAGCATACAGAAGGACACCCCCCATTATCTCCTCTTTTCTGTTTAAATAAAAATGAAGGTTTTGACGTTAGCATAGTATATACACACACACACACACACACACACACACACACACACACACGTGCGCGCGCACACATACACACACATACATACATACATACATACATACATTCACAGCATACAAAAGGACCTCCCCATCACATGGATGCTGGAATCCTAACTCAGGTCCTATGTCTACAAAACTGAACCACCTCCCCAACCCCTAACATTTCCATTTTTGAGGTCACCTTCCAAACTTAAATTATATTAAAATCCTCTTTATCAAAAGGTTTCCAAATATATGGTAAGCCTACTTTTATTATAATCATGTATATTTTATGTGTATGTGATTGTGTCTCCTAATTCATTCCAACCTCATAATTTTTTCATACGCGTGTGTATGATATGTAAATCTGCATCGTTTGATCAAGAAGTAGCTTTTAGCCTGGCCAGTGGCATAATCATAACTATGCTCAGTATGTTTAGTATGATTCCCAGAACTGATGTATAAGAGCCAGGCATGGTGGCTTAGCTTGTACCGCCAGTGATGATGAGGTGGAAATGGATGGATTCCTAAGGCTCATGGACCGGTCAGTGTTCTTTGTGATGAGTTCTAGGCTGGTCGGATAGCCTGTCTCAAAAAAAAAAAAAAAAAAAGTAGACAGTATCCAAGACATTGTCCTTTGACCTTTGCATGTATGTGTACCTAAATGCACACACAGTACTCTCAGATGTTCAGAGTCAGGAGGATCACATATTTGAGGTCAGCCTGGATTACATGGCAATATAATGCTTAAAAAAAGAAGGAAGGTAGCTTTTAAATTACTATTCTTTTCACTGTTATTTCATTTTCTGATTCATTGATTTCAGCTTATTTATAAATTTCATTTTCATTTTCTTGCTCATTTCATAATTTCTCAAGGAAAATACCAATCTTTTGCACTTTTTAATCATAAATAACTATGATATCTGTAACTAAGTTTATCTTCATCAGTCTTTCATTTCTTGTGGTATAGACTGATTCTCATGGCTTTCCAGTTTGTAGTACAAATTTTACTATGACCCCACCCAAATTATCTTCACATACACTCAGATACACTCATGTGCCCTCTTTATGAGTCATCTCCTCCCCTCCTATGGTTTAAATGAATTGTTTCCAGATTTCCCCAAAGCTACAAGCTCAGATTCCCACATTTCCTAATGGACACAACTAGTTCTGTAGATTTGATCCTTACCTGTATTTCTCTAAGTCAATGATAAATATGTTGTTCTTTTCTAGTTTGATCACACAGGATAGACTGTTCAGATTTATCTTTCTTCTCTGCCTTGCCCTTCACACCCATTCTGTCCAAACACCCTGGTGATTTTATCATCACAATAAAGATCATTTTCCACATGTCTCTATCTCTGCCATTGCTGTCTTGATTGAACACTCACCATCTCTGGCAGATTATCTCAAACACAAGTTAACATTTCCCTTCCCAAACATATCCCCTAAAACCTCAACAATGAACCATCTACCTAAGAGCAAACTGTATAAAAGTTCTTAGGATTCTCCCTGTTTCCAGAACAAATCCAGCCTAGTCTATACAGCCTTTTCCTTCCACCTGGAAGAGAGAAGCAACAAATAGCATAAGCAACAGGCGCCTTTATCCTCAAAAAGTATTGCGTGGAAAGAAGCGCTAACATTTACTCTTGTCTACATGCTCTACGTGAGCCAGGTCTTATAATAGGACTTATCTTTGTTTTATTTTATTGTTATAAAATACATGGAATATTTTTAAGCTGTGAGTGTAACCATCTCACTGATGGGGGCTTACACCAAAAACACGGCACATTATCTTATGCTATAACAAGTCTCAAAGTGGAAAGGTTCCCAGACCCCAGTTTTCTGTTTTGCTGTACTTAGTAGACCGGCTTTTATGTGTGTGGTTATTTTATCAAGAAAGATGACTGACAAAGTCCCAGATAACAAAGGACGAGGGAAAACAGCTGATTGCACAGTGTTCTCTTATAGAACCCTAGTCTCTCTACAGGAATGCAAACATTCTGCCAGGATCCCCAAACAGGTCTCCATTTACATTTCATTAGCCAGACACGGTCATCTTATGGTCCCTAGCTGCAAGCAAGTGGGTTTTCCAACCTCTGAAGTGAATGGAAACAAGAGAGCAGGAGAAAGAAAGACCAAGAAATGGGCCCAGAACAGACATGACATTGTTATTCTCTTCAGTTCATAGATGAGACCAAAATTACCCCAAGTTACTGTATTGGTAATTGGTGGATCTTGGACTAGGCACTGCGTTCTGTTCCCAGATTTTACACACCTTCTCAATATTACCCTAGTTTCTCATATGCTCTAATAGGATTTCAGACAGACATGATCAAGTGCCATTTTCCAATACCAGTTGCTTTTCTTGAAATCACACTGCATATATTCTTATGCATTAAATAGAGCTACTTGCAAGGCTGTTAACATGACATCTTGTGTAACCTGCTTTCCTTCTCAAAATGGAAACTTGGGGGACCACACTAAGGCCACCCAGACTGGCTCAGAAGTGCATTGCATAGAAAGCAACCACATTTGACTACACACACTCTCTAACCTTCCCAATCTCCAGTTGGGACTCCCTGCCAAGTTTCATCATTTAGCTATGAAGATGCTTTTAGACACAATCTTCCCTACCTTTGTCCACTGCACTTTGCCTAATGAATAGCTTGTAACTTGGGAGAGACAGTTAAACCTCCTCTAATATATCAAAGAAAAGAAATGTAATACCTACCCCAAGAGAAGGTTCATTTCAACAGCCATTTCTAAGGCAATAGAATATGCAAATGAGACTTTGTGCCTTATGTTCCTTTCATCCTCCCTCTAATACATGAGAGTCCACAGGGCAAGAACCCAATTCTTCACTGGCGCAAAAAGAGCTTAAACCTTTTATTAGCAACGGTGTGATGTTTGTGACACTGCAAAGGAAACATGATCTCAGGTGGTAAGTGAAGGGAATATCTGTAACCTATAGGAAGCATTAAATGGTATTAATTCTAACCCTACCAGAATTCATGCTCCCCTGACAATAATTTTCAGTTCTGCCTGCTGCAAATTCATTTTGTATAGAAGGAAAGCTGTGGGCAGCTTAGCAGTCAGGGTAACAAAACAAGATCTGAGAGACATGTAGTTGAGGGAAGAAATATCTATAGTTTTTTTCCTTTTGAAGCAAGTCCAAGTTAGCTACTAAAATGGGCTATAAAGAGGTTGACATCTATCCTGAGAGGCTACATAACCAAGAACAGTCATGCCACTCTGAGAAACAGTAGACCAAAAAATGTTCATATTGTTCTGGCCTCTTTAATGGTTTCAGAGATGCCTTCCTTTTTCTTTCAAGCTTATACAGTGAGTCTTCCTGTGGTGGAAGCGTGCTACTCCTGGAGAAATAAAGCAACTCATGTTGAGATTGTCAGCTTGGAAGAAGAGCCAGTCATTTCATTGTAAAAACATTTCAAAAGCTTCTGAAAGACTTGGGTCTGCAGTGACATGAATTCACAGATGAGACAAATGTAAAATATACAACTGTAATGAGTAAATAGGGTATATAATATAATTTACATATAATAGCATAGATGGCCCCTGACTCACACTTGTTCAACCTAAGATTTTTGACTCTATAATGGTGCAAAGTGGCACACGTTCAGTAGGAACCACACTTCAAACTTTGCATTTTAATTCTTCTCCCTGGGCTGGTGACATGCATGGTAGAATGCTATCTTAGCATGTTGGGTAGTAGAAATTGGGCACAGATTCACATCTATACAATCAGCAGGATGGACAACCCACACTCTGCCATGCATTGCATTGCTGAGTCATGATAGATACTTGGTAGGTGGGTATATTAACTGCATTCCCAACTTCAGATATTTTCAAATTACAGTATGTTTATCAGATGACAACCCCATGGTCAAGTGGCAGGTCCATCTGTACATAGGCTTAATCTTGTGTCCCTATGCGTTATAAGGAACAGAGATGAAATATGATAGACAGAGGCAAACCCAGCAATGTTCTACATACTTAGTTTCTGCAATAACTGTTGCTATGGAAACATTAAATCCTCGGCAGATTTCCTGGAAGTTAAGGAGCTGCCTGCAGACTTCTTTCCAGATGCCAGCTCGCTCGCTTGTTAAATAAAACTTGGCATTTATCACATGGGAGATTTTATCTCAACCCACACTGGGATCCCTACCCAGGGTGTGGAGCACAGTGCTCAGGGGAGAAAGTCTTTTAGATAGTAAGAGAGAATCGTTGGCTAGGTGTCTCAGGGTTTTACATTCAGAGACCTGTCAACCTGATGGTTCGTCTCTCCCCTCATCAACACTTCCCTTAAAGAAACAAGTTGAAAATAGAATCAGCTCTTAGTGGCCAGATGATGGGGGCTCACTTTGTCAAGGAAGTTGTCGGCCTATGTTAAACAGCTTAGGTCTTTCTGGATACAAGGGAGAACATCACATTTTGCTGTAGACGCTTCGGGTCGTCTCTTTAAGACTAATTTCCCCCTAGCAATTAAACAGCGGTGTGCTCTCAGAAAGCAGACTAATTAATTAGGAAGCAGTTAGATGAGTTCTTTAAAAATGTCTGAATGTGTTCTCTTTTTCCCTAATCCTCCTCAACTTAACTAATAGCCTTAAAAAAAAAAAAAAGAAAGAAAGAAAGAAAGAAAGAAAGAAAGAATCCCTTCCAATAACAAAGGAATGATAACTATATCAGCACTCTTACTTCTGGCCTTACGTTAAGAAGTGGCTTTAAATGATAACAAGGACCTCTGTGTGCATCACCAGGCTGTTGGTCCAAAGTTGCCCACCCCTGATCCAACCCATGTCTCTAGCTCCCTGTCACCTTGTTATTGGGATTTCATTTGACTATCTTGGCCATGGTGGGAGAATCTCAGCCTGTGGCCTTGGCCTTTTCCTGAGGTGTCTTCATGGCTTGCTAGCCACTGCTCATTAGTCATATGATGCCTAAACTTTACTAAAAATATGGAGCTAGAATAAAGGACATTCTTCTGCCCTCAGAAGGGTGGTAGAAAGGATGCTCTGGTTCAGTGAGTGGGCTATTCATAGTGACCTCCTTCCAAAGGGTACAGCGTAGAGGGATGGGGCAAAGGAGTGAGTTTACAGTAGAGCGCTCTGATGGCTGCTGCCTCAGCCAGTTGATCAAGATCACCCTCAGTAACCACGAACCATGTCAATCAATGGTTTGTATCCTCAGTGGAGGCAATACAAGTGGTGCTGCACCTCTGTGCTTCTCTGCCCCCAAATCTATAGAGCATAAAAAAATCCCTCAGACAAACCCAAGAGTGGGATATCCCAAGATGTACTTGACTGGCGTTCCTTAACTATTGAAGTCATCAGAGACAGGAAAAGTCTGAGCACCTGTTACAGCCCAGAGGGCCGGAAGGAGACAGAATAACTAAATGTAACAAAGACGGGATAGCTAAATGTAACAAAGTATCCTTTGTGCGCGCCTAGATTAGAGTAGGAGACAGGATAACAATGTAACGAAGTATTGTTTGTGTGCTCCTAGATTAGAGAAGCAGAGGGATAACTGACTGTTACAAAGTATCCTAGATGTGATCCTAGATTAGAGAAGGAGAAGGGATAACTAAATGTAGCATAGTATCCTAGGTGTGGTCCTAGATTAGAGAAGGAGACAATAACTAAATGTAACATAGTATCCTAAATGTGATCCTTGATTAGAAAAGGAATATTACAGCTGTGTATTGGTGGCACATGCCTTTAATCCCAGTATTTGGGAGGCAGATGCAGGCAGATCTCTGTGAGTTCCAGGCTAGCCTCTTCTACAAACAGAGAAACCCTATCTTGCAAAACCAAAAAAAAAAAAAAAAAAAAAAAAAAAAAAAAGAAAGAAAGAAAGAAAGAAAAAGAAAAAGAAAGAAAGAAAATAAAAGAAAAAAGAAAGAAAAAGAAAAAAAAGAAAAAAGTGAATATTGCATAAATACTAAGAAAGTCCAAGTACACTGTGGGCTGTATTATTACTTGTGCAGAGTAACATACATATCACAAGATGTGAACAACAGGGAAAATTCTAGGCCAGAAAGCTGTCTATACAACTCTCTACAGTCAGCTGATTCATGTTTTATTTAAATCTAAAAGTGCTGGGGGAAAAAAAACTTTTTGTGTTTTGAGAACAGGGTCTCATGTAGCCCAGGTTGGCCTCAAATTACTATGTAGCTGAGGATGACCTTGAACTCCTGATCTTCCTGCCTCCATCTCCCAATTCTGGGATTACAGGCTTGCACCACTATGCTGGGTTTATGCAGCTGGAGCTCAAACCCAGAGCTTCATGAATACTAGATAAGCATCCTACCAACTGAGCTACATTCCCAGGAATAAACTTCATTGATAAAATAAGAGAGAAGTGATTAAAAGAGCTCCTAGTATGACTCCCTAAAACATGCCACTCTGACAGAGCTTCACTCTGAGAAGAAGCAAAATAAGTATCTGACCTTCCCTCTTGCTAGACTCTTGTCAGCCTGGAGATGGCCCCAGAGGAAAACACAGAGCAGACATCATTGGGTGACCCTTCTCTTCCATTACATTTCCTGCCCATAAAAGCAGGGGTATATGCCATTTTTGTTTTGTCATCTCTGCAAATTTGTTGTTCTTTCTTAGGATGCTACAAAATCCCAAGATGTGCTCCCCTCTCAGAGCTAATCAGTTTCTCTTTGTATGTGCATACTGCCTCCCCTAAGCCATCTCTCCTGTCCTTTGTCACTCTAGTGGTTAGGGTCCCACTAGTTAAGAAAGATGAGGAACACGATGGCTAATGAAAAGTTTGCCTTTGGTTTTGAGGACCAATGTGGGGGACTGGGAGGGATATGGAACACCAAGCGCTAATAGGAAGCTTGGGAGCTATGCCCTCCTCTCTGTAATTCTGTGGCCAGCTTGGTACCTTCACCATGAACCATTAATCGGGTCCACATGTTCTCACTCTGCTCTAAGTACCTTCGCTGCACTGCATTCTCTGGGATCGATGTTAACTCAGTTCTACAAAAGGAAAACTGGAGTCTGGAGAAATTTAACAGCCTATCCAAAGATGGATAGCTAGAAAGTGGCAGAGCCCGGATTTGAACCCATGCGGCGTAACTTAGGGCATCACACTGTTGCATGCTGCTACCACAAGCATTATACAAGCATGGGCTTGCATCTTCTCACATGCTGCTTTCAGAATGAATCACTGGTTCTGAGCATCTGAAAACCCTGAGCTGGATTTGGCAGATCCTGTTTATCCTCAGCACTGGGAGATTTATGGGTCTTGGATTTGTCTGTGGGAAGAGTCTCCTAAAAGTCAATGATACATGGTAATTTATAATGCCACTGGGACATGAACCAGACTCACCCTCTAGCAAGGCTGGATGGCCAGATTCCATATAATTACAGTGTACTTTGAGAACTCTTGTATCAAACCCATGTAGCTGGGCGCTGGGTCTAACCTGGACTATGCTGCCAGCAGCCAAGAAGACAGAGGAGGGTTCTGTTCAGTGAGCCAGCATGAGTGATGCTAATGACAGTCACTCATGTGAAACTCCTACCATTCCATCTCCTCAGCAGTCCCCTGCAACGCAAATGCACGTGTCACTACAGCAACCTTTCCGCTTAGATGTCATGGTGAACCTAGCGTAATTCTAGCTTGTGACGGTTGTCCCCCACACATAGTAGCTCCCCCTTTGAGATTTGTGTTTCCACCCGTTTGGATAAGGGTAGCCACAGTTGGTAATGAATGTTATATACCAGTAATAGGAACTACATTGGTAAGTTTCATGTGCTGTTTAAGTTTATTGAAAGTCAACTGTACAACCAGATGCCTTCCCTTGGTTCCTCCAACTTCCTCTTCCCCTCCTTACCCTGTCCTGGGTCAGGCTTTGTGACAGGGAGAGAGAGAGAGAGAGAGAGAGAGAGAGAGAGAGAGAGAACAAGAGGCAGCTAAGAACATTAAAAACATCAACTCCTTGAGAACAGCTAGAAGACAGGCCATTTCCAATAGACATCTCTGGTGTTTAACCCATGACATGAGCCATGGTGGGAAAAGGAAGCCAGGTGCTCACCCATCAAGAGAAAACTCAATCAGAAACTCAAGCGGACTATCCAAATGTACCTAGTTGATTTTTGCTTAGATGTCTGTAAGCTCCAATTGGGTGATGCTGCTTTGCTTTTCCTCTCTCAATCAGACTGTCCTCATCTTCTGTGCTGGCTGCTGCAGACTCCTGGCTTGGTATTTTGCATCTTTCGCTGTTTCTATCTGTCACTTGACATTTTTCCTTTTGCTTTTGCTAGCAATAAACTCACTCACTTAATAAATAATAAGCTCACTCACTTAATAAACTCACTCATTCAGAACCAAAAGCATAGCTGTCATAGACCATTCTCCACACTGTACAGAACAATACCTGTACCATTGTTTCTTCTATGTGTCCTGCTATGTTGTTGCATAACACCAAAAAATCTGCCCTTCCATGGTCCGCCTTCTGGTGCCCCTGTTAACCCCAAAGATGAGGGGGAAAAGACCACTGACCCAAATCATCATGGCCAAATTAATTAACACAAGCAATTAATCAGAGCATGCTTTTTATTCATGTATACAGGCTGCCTCCCCATTACCTGGGGTTCAAGCACTGAATGTGAGGAAGACAAGGATTTTTTTTTAACGTTGTAAGATTTCATTGTACTGCCCCACACTGTGATTTATAACTTATGGACTGAGGTTGAAAGATGGCTCAATGGATAAAGTGTTCACTGCTAAGCAAGAGGACCCAGTCTAGATCCACAGCACCCATGTGCAAAGCCAAGCGTGACAGAGTGTGCCTATCTTCCAGAATTGGAAGACAGAAATAGGGGGACCCCGGGGGTTCAGCGGCCAGTCAGTTAGCCAGTTGGTGAGCTGTAGGTTCAATGAAAGACCCTGTTGCAAAAATAAGTAAATAAATTAAGTGGAGAAAAATAAAGATACCCAGAACTGACATCTGACCTCCATAGACACTGTGCACACACATGATTAAAACACATACTTGTACACAAATGAATAGATAAAGAAGTGAAACATAGATAAATAAAATTCATAGATGTACTGCGTTCAGAAATTTCCATTTAACATTTTTTAGACTGACGTTGGATTGGGGGAACAGTGAGGGAGGAAAGCCACAGGTAAGGAGGTGGCTGCTGTTTGGTTAGTGGTACCTTCTACTCTCAAACACGTTGTACTTTGAGAAGTAGCTCATAGTCACTGTAACTGTATCACGGAGTCCTCGGATGCTCCAGGCCGAAACCTCCAAAAACCACGCCCACTGCTTTCTAAACTGTCAGGCTACCTGGAAGAGCACCTCACTGTGACAGACATGACATCCTCATGGAGGATGACTGCTCACTCACTCCACATGGGTCAGTTCCCAGCTTGATCAGTTTCATGAATATGTTTTTTGCTGGGGGCAATGGCAGCATTTAAACAGAATAGACCTCTGACAGTAACCTGTATTCTAAAAGCTAGATAGATTGCCCTTGAGAAGCGACAGATGGCATCTCCCTCTCTGAAGTCTGTCAGCATGGTCTCGTGAGATGGCACACTGAGCATCGACAACTAGCCTGTTGGAACAGGGCCTGGAGCGAGCGCTGCTTTAGTTCAACCCTAACTTTCTTGTCATTGATGATTTACGGCAGTTCCCACCCTTGACAAGCGTACTCAGCTTCTTTTCTGCCCTAATAAGTCTTGTCTTGCTCTAAGTCCACAACCTTAGCAGTTCTGCCCTGAAGCTCCTTGGTAGTTCTTGGCGATTCTCTTTCTAACTCAGTTTTTCTTGTGTTTAAAGTGGGCGTCACCCACTCCTTTTTTCTTTTCTTTCTTTCTTTTTTTTTTTTTTTGAGTAATTTGCAAAGTTAATCCAAACACAGAAATATGGAGTCTTCCGCCCTATTAACAGTCAGCCTTCATAGGCCTCTAGCCCTCACTGCTAAACTATTGGCTACCGAAGAGTCTGGGGGGTGAGGGGAGCCGTTGCCTTCAGCCATGTATCCACAGATACGGGCACCGAGGGATAATGACAGACCTGTGGTCACACAGATGAGTCCCAAACAAAATAAGAGGCGAACATGGGAAAGAGATTATAGGAAAGAAGACAGGCAGCCGGGGAGGGAGGGGATAGGAGAGGGTAGGGGCAATGAGAGGGTCAGAATGTATTCTCTATGCGTCGGGACTTCTGACCTTGCCTAAAAATGATTTTTTAAAAAAGAATATAGAACTATAAGAAACCATGCTGAGTGACGTTAACCCAGTCACGAAAAGATGAACATGGTATGTACTCACTCATATATGGATTTTAGACCTAGAGCAAAGGATCACCAGCCAACAATCCACACTGCCAGAGAAGCTAGGAAACAAGGAGGACCCTAAGAGAGACATACATGTTCCCCTGGAGAAGGGGAAAGGGACAAGATCTCCCAAGCAAATTGGGGGCATGGAGGGAGAGGAGAGGGAGTTAGGAGACAGAGAAGGGGAGAAGAGGGGAGAGGAGGGCATGAGGGAGCAGGAAGATTGAGTCAGGGAAAGAACAGAGGACAGCAAGAAAAGAGATACCATAATAGAGGGAGCCATTATAGGTTTAAAGGATCTGGCACTAGAGAAATGTCCAGAAGTCTACAAGGACAACCCCCAACTAACAATCTAAGCAGTAGTGGAGAGGCTGCCTTAAATGCCCTTCCATGATGATGAGATTGATGACTACCTTATATGCCATCCCAGAGCCTTCATCCAGGAGCTGATGGAAACAGAAGCAGACACCCACAGCTAAACACTGAGCTGAACTCCTGGAATCCAGTTGCAGAGAGGGAGGAGTGATGAGCAAAGGGGTCAAGACCAGGCTACAGAAACCCACAGAGACAGCTGACCGGAACAAGGGGGAGCTCATGAACCCCAGTCTGATAGCTGGGAAACCAGCATAGGACCATCCCAGATTCCCTGAATGTGGATGTTAGATAGGACTGGGCAGTCTATGAGGCCTCTGGTAGTGGATCAGTATTTATCCCTAGTATAGGAATGGACTTTGGGAGCCCATTCCACATAGAGGGATACTCCGTCAGCCTAGACACATTTGGAAAGGCCTGGGCTCTGCTCCAAATGATGGGACAGACTTTGAAGATCTCCCCCCATGGAAGGCCTCACCTTCCCTTGGGAGTAGAAAGGATGGGATGGGTTGGGAGGGCTAAGGGGGAGTAGGGGAGAAGGGGAGGGAGAGGGAACTGGGATTGACATGTAAAACAAGCTTGTTTCAAATTTAAATTTTAAAAAAGGAGGAAAAAAAAAAAAAGAAAGAAAGAAAAAGAATATGGAGCCTTGCTTCCAAAAACCTCCTAAGCTAAATACCAGCTGTTCATATGATTGTTTTTGCTGATGAGTTCTATGATTTATTGCAAAATTCCCTTTTCCCAGGGTCAACAAATCTCTAGCAGCTACCAAAAATTGCAAATATGCTCTCAAGTCTAAGCCTCTGCTAAAGTTAGTGATAAAATGTGGTCTTGCGCCCTGCTGTGGTCAAATTTAATCATACAATACATAGATTAGGTCAAACCCTAGATTGAGACAGTAGTAATGTGAACATATTTATGCTATTTTATTGTGTATTCAAAATGGTTGATAGTAAAATTTACATAATGCATACTTAACCATAATTTTTTAATATATGGAACATAAAAATTAGAAGCACTAAGGAACATGGACTGAAAGAGAGAGAGACTGCTTTTATGGATGTTACAAGGGTGTAGCTAAAAGAAAAAAGTAATTAGCTAAGAACTGAAGAAGAGAGGTACAGTTTCTAGAGAGGTGATATCCCATTTCAGATGGTCTAAACGGGTCGCAGGCTTGCATGGGGTTAGAAATGTCACGACCTTGCTCTCCAGCCAAAGAAATGGTATGGGAAAAATTATCATGGAGCCTCCAAAGGCAAAAGATTTTCATCATCCAAAATATGGAAATAAGTGGTAGATATATTCATTTATTCAAGAAACAGCTACTGCACTCCTGATATCATATTTCATCATACCCAATGCAATGTGAATCATTAAATCAGCTATGAATTCCATCTGTGGTTGTTATATAATGTTTTATTTTTGTATATCTAAAATATTTAACTATTTAAGAGTACTAATATTCCCCCAAGTACCTTGAGTCCTGGCATGCTGTCAATTTATTTTATTTACATGAGACCATGATAGGAGTAGTAGATAGAAGATCACGAAGCTAGGTCTGCAGAGATGTCTCAGTGGTTAAGAGCACTTTCTGCTCTTCCAAAGGACTAGAGTTTGGTCACTAGCACCCAGGTCAGGTGGCTCACAACTGCCTGTAATGCCAACTCCAAAGACTCCAACATGTGTGTATACACAAAGACAAAAACAAACAAACAAAAACTAAGAAACGGTGGGAAACAACGGGAAGACTTGAGAGAGATCAGATAGCATATGCTGTTGTGGTTTCAGCACACAACAAATGGTCATCTGGAAAGACTAGATGCCCAGATGATGCAATGTTACTGTCACATCACAACCCAAGCTGCTCTTCACAGGTGGAAAGGAATATCTTTCCTCTGCCCCTATATCTCCTCACCAGCTCTCCATGGAAAAGGAAGAACCTGATTGGCCTTGTTTCCTGGCAGACATTGGATCGTTTGCAGGTGTACATAAGGGCTCACTACTGTGCTAAAGTGTCTCATGCACATGTGTAGGGCGCACAGTATGGTCAGAAGCCTCCGTATTGCAGCTTGCTCGGCCACTTACATGTCACATGACTTTGATCAACATGTTTTGTCTATTGCAACTTCCCTCTTCTCATTGTAAAATAGGGAAAATAATGGACTTGAACCGTAAGTAGGCATAGACAAAATTATATTATTCGTGGGAGGTGCTTGGTCGGGGATCCAGCACATGGCATGCTTCTAATCAGGGCCACTCACTGTCACTACTCCATGTCACCATCCGTGTCATAAGCAAGCCCATGGGGCTCATTCTCCTGCATTCTATTTCCTCGCCCTCATGTCAAACGTGCACCTCATTTCCTCCTGCACAACTGGAATCGGGATGCATGTTTAAGAAAAACGCGGCTGCCCACTCTCTTCTACTTTCACCAGCCTCGCTTTAACCAGAGCTCTCCAGCCACAGAATAAGCACCTGTCCTCTTGTTGCAGGGTTGTAATTACCATATTTAAATAAGCACTTCTCCCTGTCAGTACCTCTTCCTCAAACACACACTTTCTGGGGTGCTGGGGAGACAGCTCAGTCAGAAAAGGGCTTACACTGCAAGCATGGAAACGTGACTTTGCCCTCCAGCACCCATGTAAAGGCCTGGCTTTCTGGAGTGCACTTGGCAATCCCAACATAGGGGAAACAGAGTCGGGAGCACCGCCAGGACTCCCTGGACAGACTGTGCAGCCCAATCTGCAAGCCTCGGGTCCCCGTGGAGGACCGCCTCTCAAATCAAATGAGGCATATGTGTTCTGAGAAATGACAGCTGAGGTTGACCTCTGATCTGCACACGGATATGTGCATGCACACATAGGCACCTCTACACGGAACATACACATCCTCACACACATGCACCCGCACACATGCACATGCACACACCATAGCTTTTATGATTTGAGCATCACAATGTGACTTACTATTCTGAACACTGGGACCCTGCTGAGAAAAACCAATCACAATCCCTTTCTCATTTGCTTAGTTACTGCAGTCCTTGCTGCATTAGGTTAGGACTATTGGTTTTCGTCTTGCAATATTAGGTTATGAATATTGGTTTTCTTTTCTGTCTCCCTCCGATAAGCCATGGAATCTTAAGGCCAGGTTCTCTAGATCCTCTGGTGTCAACTGAAGTGCCAAAGATGGGGACATAAAACCATCCACCAAGAGCTGGCTCTCCTCTGCGCTTTCTTTCTCTCATCCCTGTACCAAGAGTTCTGTGTACCTTAGTCCTCTGTCTAAATTACTCACTCTCGCTGCTGAATTTGCTGTTACAGCCCCGCCACTGAGAATTGCATTCCCATCTGTCTATCTATTATGTCTTCTCTAAATCTTTCTAGTCACCTTTGGTAATGTTCTGTTACTTTCTTGGGTCTTCAACTTATTCCCATCTACTGGACACTTCTGTTATCTGACGTTCTTGGAGAATTACCGCTTGACCCTGCTTCTGGTAATTGCCTATCTGTGTTTGCAAGTGGGGGTCTTGAGCCTACGTTCCCACATGTGGATATTCAGAGGCTTGCATCCAACGTTTATCCCTTTAGGGAGGAATTCTTCTCCTTTCACCAGCGCCTTGGAATCACTTCATATTTGCTCTTGGCTTTGGAATTTCCGGGGCTGTGTAAATATTAGTTCAGGCCAGTGTGCTAACAGGTGTGCAGTCATTACCTTGGAGGGAATGTCTTCCTCACTCAGAACCTTGGCTGTGACATGAATTTCCCTTATGAAGCATATGTTTTCCTAGACCACGTTTTCACTGAGTGGGTAACTTTTCTTTCACTATTTAGAATCTTTATTAATCTTTTTTTTTTCTTGCCAGTTCTGTTTGGCTCTACCCTAAGGCTCTGAGCTATCCAGTCTCTAGTTCTTGGCCATCAGGCCATGTAGGGCATGGGCTCCCTCTCTTGGGGTGAGTCTCAACATAAACCACACTTGGTTAGCCATTCCCACATGCTCTGGGCCACCATTGTCCAATGTCTTCACATCTAGCAGGCTGGAGAGATTGTAGCTTGAGGGTTTTGTGGCTGTGATGGTGTCTAGGTTCCCCCTTCTGTAACCCACAGAGTACCTTCCCACACCAAGGAGACTAGAGTGTAGCGGCGAAGGCTCCGTGCAGGTACCAGATCCACCTCTCTGCATTCAGTGAGCTGAGTGGATGTTGTCCTTGGCAATGGGGTTTTCAGAGGGTTGCCTTCTGACCTAGCATGAGTTGTTTAGGGATCTCCATGAGACCTCCTTGGTCAATAACTCAATCAAGTGTAACCCAGTCTCGCTACTAGAAGCCTTGCCTGGCTACAGAAGATGTCCATTTCAGAATCCATATCCTCTATGACTCGGAGTCCTCACTAGGGTCCCCTCATAAGTTCCAGGGAGTTTCCACTGTGCTATGTTCCCACACCACCCCCAAATCTCCCCCAGTTCCACGATTCTCTCCCCATACTTTCTCCCTCCGTTCTCCCCCACCTGACCCCTCCCTATGTTGGGATTTTGATGGGGGATTGCACTGAATCTGTAGATTGCTTTTGGTAGGACTGCCATTTTTACTTTGATAATCTTTCCAATCCATAAGCATGGGAGATCTTTTCATTTTCTAATATCTTCTTCAAAAACTTGAAAGTTTTATCATGCAAGTCTTTTACTTGCTTGGTTAGAATTATCCTAGTGATAATTTATATTATTTGAGGCTACTGTGAAGGGTGTTGTTTTCCTGATTCCTTCTGCAGTTTATTTATCATTTGTATTTAGGAGGGCTACTGATGGTTTTTGAAGTCAATCTTGTATCCAGCCAGTTTTCTGAAGGTGTTTATTAGCTCTAGGAGTTCCCTAGTAGAATTTTGAGGGTCACTTATGTATACTATCATATAATCTGCAAATAATGATACTTTTGATTTCTTCCTTTCCAATAAGTATCCTCTTGATCTCCTTCAGTTGTCTTATTGCTCTAGCTAGAACTTCAAGTATTATATTGAATAGATATGGAGAGAGTGGACCAGTTTCTGATTTTAGTGGAATTTGAGTTTGGATATAGGCTTGCTCTAAATTGCCTTTATTATGTTTAGGTATATCCCTCGTATCCCTGATCTTTCCAAGGCTTATATCATGAAGGGGTGTTAGATTTTGTCAAAGGGTTTTCCATTTTGGTGGGTATAGTATGTTCTTATGATTCTCTGGATTTCCTTGGTGTCTATTGTTATTCCCCCCCTTTTTGATTCTGAATTTATTCATTTGGATATTCTCTCCTTGTCTTTTAGTTTGGATAAGGGTTTGTCTGTCTTGTTGATTTTTTTTCTCAAAGGACCAACACTTTGGTCATTGAGTCTTTGTATTGTTCTCATTCTTTCTATTTTATTGATTTCAGTCCTCAATTTGATAATTTATTGCTGCCTCTTCCTCTTGGGTGTGCTTACTTCTTTTTGTTTTGGAGCTGTTGCTAGTATGAGATCTCTCCAATTTTCTTAAGTAGTCTTAAGTAGTCTAAGACCTTTCCTATTAGCACTGCTCTCATGGAGGCCTGTAAGTTTGGGTATATTGTGTATTCATTTTCACTGAATTCTAGAAAGTCTTTCATTTCTTTCTTTCTATTCCTTGACCCATTTTTTCATTCATCAGAGAGTTATTTGGTCTCCTAGAGTTTGTAGGTTTTCTGTTGTTTCTGTTGTAGCTTCAGTTTTAATCCGTGGTGGTTTGATGTGATGATGCAGGGGGGTTTCTTGTATCTGTTAAGACTTGCTTTGTGTCCAAGTATGTGGTCAATTTTGGAGAAAGTTTTGTGAGGTGCTGAGAAGAGGGTACATTCTTTTGTATTTGGGTGGAATGTTCTGTAGATATCTGTTAGGTTCATTTGGTGTATAACACCAGCTAGGTCCAGCATATCTCTGTTTTGTTTTTGTCTAAATGACCAATTGGTGAGAGAGGATAATGAAATATCCTGCTACCATTGTGTGAGAGTCAATGTGTGGTTTAAACTGTAGTAGCATTTCGTTTACAAAGGTGGGTGCTCTTGTGTTTGGGGGCATAAATGTCAAGAATTGAAATGTTATCTTAGTGGATTTTTCCTTTGATGAATGTGTAGAATCTTTCCTCCTCTCTTTTGATTAATTTTAGTTTAAAGGTTGTTTTGTTAGATAATAAAATGGCTACACCAGCTTGCTTCTTAGGTCTATTTGCTTGGAATATCTTTTTTCCAACCTTTACCCTGAAGCAATGTTGAGGTGTGTTTCTTGGATGCAGCAAAAGGATGGTTCCTGTTTCTTATCCATTTTGTTAATCTGTGCCTTTTTACTGGGGAATTAAGGCCAGTTGCAGAGAGGGAGGATGAGCAAAGGGGTCAAAACCAGGCTGCAGAAACCCACAGAGACAGCTGACGTGAACTAGGGGGAGATCATGGACCCCAGACTGATAGCTGGGAAACCAGCATAGGACTGAACCATACCTCCTGACCGTGGGTGTTATTTAAGAGGCCTGGGCAGTCTATGAGGCCTCTGGTAGTGGATCAGTATTTATCCCTAGTATACAAATGGACTTTGGGAGCCCATTCCACATAAAGGGATACTCTGTCAGCCTAGGCACATGGGGCAGGGCCTGGGCCTTGTTCCAAATGATATGACAGACTTTGAAGACTCCCCATGGAAGACCTCATCCTCCCTGGGGAGCAGAAAGGGGATGGGATAGGGGGTTGGGAAGGCAGGGGAGGAGGGGAGAGAGAGGGAACTGGGATTGACATATAAAACAAGCTTGATTCTAGTTTAAATAAATAAAAGGAAATATCTCAGTCCTAGCTTGCTTTTGTTTTTCTCCGGAGAGTCATGAAAGTCTTGTTCCTTGATTATAAAATTGGAAAGAGACCTGGAGATTTGGATTTTTTTTCTTTTGGGATACTCCCCAAAACCAACCTGTTAACTCTCCCCATTCTCTCTCTTTACCTTTGCATTTATGGATATGTTTATTTTTCTGTGTCTGTGAATGTGTGCGTGGAGTGTTTTTCCTTGTATGCATGTATGTGTGGTGTGTGTCTACATGTATGCATGTGTGTGTGTGTGTGTGCATTTGTGCACATGCACGTGTGCCATGAACATACAAAAGCCAGAGCACTGAGCACTCTCCACCTTATTCCCTTGAGACAAGGTCTCTTACTGAGCCTGGAGCCAGGCTTGTGACCCACAAACCCCAGTGAGCCTCGTCTCCACCCACACAGTACTGGGGTTACAGGTGTACATGCTTAGCTTTTTAGATGAGCTCTGGGGATTTGAACTCATGCCTTCATGCTTGCACAGAAAATGCTCTTATCTGCTAAGCATTCCACAGGGGTAGCCTAAGACCAACAGAAAACACAGATACTTATATTGTAGTTCATAACAGTAGCAAAATTGCAGTTTATGATGTAGCAATGAAAATAATTTTATGTTGGGGGTCACCACAACATGAGACACTGTATTAAAGGGTTGCAGCATTAGGAAGGTTGAGAAGCACTGAGCTAAGCCAGCTCCCTAGCTTGAGAATATGTTTATTTTATTTGTACCATTTCTAAGTATGCTCTATTGAGAAGGATTTCAAATTACTCCTGCATAGCAGGTAATGAAGAATAATAATGCTATCGGGGAGTACAGGAGTTTTATTTTTGCTTTCAAAGGTCTATAATCTTTTGCAGCATTTATTTGGAAATACATTTAGGAAGATATTTTTTAAACTATATCTCTGGGGGCTGGAGAGAAAATTCAGCAGTTAAAGTGCATCCTGCTCCTTATAGACCTGAATTCAGTTCCCAGCACCTACAGGGGGTAACTTACTGTAATTCTAGATCCAGGGGATCCAACACCCTCTTCTGGAAACTTCGCTTTTGTGCCCATATCCCCACACAGATATACACATACACACATAATTTGAAATAAAAGTATCTTTAGATACTTCAAAAATTCAATTTTTCTAGATATGTCTGAGTTAAGATAGCCACGATAGATGGTATTGTTCTTGTTTATACAAGTTCTACTGATGAGAGCACTGTTATTTGTTATCTAGGCTACGTGGATACAAAACTCTATGAGACAGCAAAACCATGGTGAAGTACATGTTAGACTTGGAACAAGAAAACCTCCTAAGCCAGTGGCCCTCAGCCTGTGGGTTGCAACCCCTTTGGAATCACCTATCCTATATCCTGCATATCGGCTATTTCCATTATGACTCATAACAGTAGCAAAATCACAGTCATGAAGTAGCAATGAAATAATTTTATATTCCCACAGTTAATTAATTAATGACCCATCACAACATAAGGAATGGTATTAAAGTGTGGCAGCATCAGGAAGGTTGAGGAACACTGTCCTAAGGGGATACATCCTTTGAGAAGTGGAGGAGGTACTTTCAAACATCACTGCAACAGGAGATAGTAATTTCCCAACCACAGTTGGGGAATCCCATTGTGTCCTCATACCAGGTTGATGTCTAGTGAGCAGAGTCTTTCATAGAAGGGTCGTCTGGCCAGGGGGCTGGGAATCCTCTACAGAGCTTATTTGGAAAAGCAGGACTTTGAAGGTTTGCTCTCTGTGTAGATAGAGGTATCTGGCATGGAATCTGGAAATCTGTCCCCTTAACAAGCACCCCTGGTGACTCTTAAGTACACCGAAGTGGGAAGGCTCTAGAGCATGTTTTCATTTGAACAGAGTCTGTTGCCGTAATTCCGGGAGCCCTGCTGATGTGCACAGTTGGAATAGAAAGAGTCAAACAAAGATCGGTTTCAGCACTGATATGGAACTCTCCGGGATCCTGTTAAACCCTAGGATTTGAACCATGACAGAAAGACTCTTGAAACCGACACATTGCCCAGTATCGTTAGCTCAACAGTCTTCACATAAATGCATGCCTACCTGAACTCCTGTGATGTCATGCATGGTCACCGTTAGGAGCGGAAGCTGACCTGATGACCTAATGAGGGTCAGTGAAATAGAACCAGGACCATTAAAAAGGCCGGAACTTCAGGCCACGTCTCCTGGAGAAAGACCTTTCCCACTTTAATTCAGGAAAGGGGTGTAGTTAGTGCCAAAATCACATCATGTCTAAAGCCATGTTACTAGCTATTGTACACATCATCTTTCATTTAACCATTACTTAGTTATGTCCATTCCCTCTCAGTTTGTGTGTTTGGTTCTGATCCCTGAATTAACGAATTCAGTCCAAGTTAGAATAATGCCTTCTGGGCCTGGGTGCATAGCTCAATAGTAGAGAACTTGCTAAGCATGAAAAAAGGAAGGGAGGAAGGAAGGAAAGAAGGGAGGGAGGGAGGGAGGGAAACCTACCTTTGTGAAACATATAGACACTAGAACTACTATAATACTGCTACCCAGGGTAGGTACATGTCACCTCTATTCAAATGGTGACTAAGCAAGGACCACTAAAGCAAAAACAGAAAAAAAAAATTACTACCTAATATGCTAGGTGTGTGTGTGTGTGTGTGTGTGTGTGTGTGTGTGTGTGTGTGTGTGTGTGTTGGTGAGAAGGGATGATGTGTGATTTATGAGGATAGAAAGATAAGTTAGGATTAGTAGAGGATTAAGCTTGGTGGGGGATCACAAGTATAATGGTTCTGTCCCTTTAAGGCATGTTATGAAGACAGACTGAGTTAAAGAACACCATTCATTGGATTTCTTGAGGGGGGGTGGAGTGGCACATAGAGGAATTTCAAATAAAGAACTTTGCTGTAATTGTTCCTTTAAGCATCATTTTTGGTTTGCAAATTACATGCCATTTTATAGACAACTAAAGAAACATGATCCAACTGTATTCTTCTGCTGTCCCGTGTTTGAGCATTTCCATATGGCTAACATCAGCCTGGAGATTTCTTTAGAAACAATTAAAGATCCTGCCAGATATATGAGAAGGAACCACGTGGGCATGTTCTCTGCTTGCTGGTGACATTTTGTCCCCTCCTAACCTTCGAGCCTCTGGCAAACCTACTCAGCCTGCTGGAGTAGGACCTCTCAGTGGCTGGGAAAGGACAGCCCTTGTCTGAGACATCTCTTACCACAACCCAAACGGGGCCTTCAGGAAGCAGTATCACGGAATGCGGTCTGTTTTGTTTCTATGGCACCCAAATGACAGCTCTAGGAAATGAGAACAGCTGGTGGTGGTCTTACCGCTCGAGGTAAAGGGCCTGACAGTAAATTCTTAGACCGAGACCCCTCTGGGGAGACCACGTTGGTGAGTAAAAGTTAGGCGAAAGACAGGGAGTACCCATTTGAAACTTCTGGTGGCTTGTGGTCTCAGAGACTCATTTCCTCACTTGGGGTAGGAGTAAGCCTGCTTGGATCCTCCCGTTCCAGCTGTGGGGAAAGGAACACTGGAAATCCCAGTTGGGAGAGGAAAGAACAGCTAACCCCCAGGGTAGGAGCAAACACCGTGAGGCTGGGCCTCATGGCACCTGGACAGATGGCGGTCCCCTGCGTATACTCTCACCTGGAGGCTGGTTAGGACAGAGGGCATATCAGTGGGGGATACACGGGAACAAAGGACCCACATGACGCCTCTCCATGAGGCTGAGCCTAGGGATGTGGAGGAGTCATCAGCTGGTCGAGACTTGGCATGCCCTTTACCTTCACCAAAGTTTTATGAATTCTATTCTACTGCCCCCTACACACACACACACACACACACACACACACACACACACACACACACACACACACACACACACCCCTACTTGGAGACAAAGCAGTTGAAACATCAAGAATCTCCTAAAAGTCTGCTGCTTTGGATGGGAAAGGGGTTTTTGTGAGTGTAAGATGATGAAAAACTATGCATAAGGAATTACCCCACCCCACCCCCGTATGCGACAGGGGTAAACTGCTTCTTTGTTGTTGTTGTTGTTTAAATTGTGTGTATAGGTATGAATCGTGTGGGGATATGGGCACATAATGCAGTTGCCCGCAGGGGTCAGAAGAAGATGTTAGGTACAGACAGTATTTTTGCCTCCGGGGGGCCAAGAACAGAGACAGTGGGGCCTGCTGATTCTTATAAGTCCTCAGCCTACATCTGTCCCCTCTGTCGCTTGAGAATGAAAACCACCTTCTAATTTAGAACTCTTTAGGCGTCAGAACTTTCTAATTTTCTCCTCTGTCGGGATATTTCCATCAGGCAAAGATTTATATAGCAATTTTCATCAGAGGGAGCTCAATGTTTTGTTTTTTTAATGGAATGAATATCTCAAATCACTGCTCACCATCATAATAGCCCTTCAGGTGGGTCAGAGGTATTTGCTATATTGACTCACTCAGAACATCAAATCCCAGAGGCTTTCAGAGTCTCTGCTCTAGTGAGGACAAGAGATCAGGTAGCCCAAGAAAACTAGAATAATCTCACTACCGTTTAGATTAGAAATTTAAGCATCCCAAGTGAGTGGTTCCCTTGGGGCCTATGGAAAGAGGGTTTCTCTTAGCTTCTTCGGTCTGCTTTAAAATTGTTCAGAAGTGAGTGCTGAGACCCAGGCTTCCCAGCGGGGCTGTTCTCAGAATAGCATCACAAACCCCCAAGTCTTCACCGATCTCTCTGTGTCCTGTGTGTGTGTGTGTGTGTCTGTATGTGTGTCTGTGTGTGTCTGTGTGTGTGTCTATATGTGTATCTGTATGTGTGTGTGTCTGTGAGTGTGTGTCTATGTGTCTCTGTATGTGTGTGTGTGTTTGTGTTTGTGTGTCTGTGTGTCTGTGTGTGTCTTGTGTGTGTTTGTGTGTCTCTGTATGTGTGTGTGTTTGTGTATGTGTCTGTGTGTGTCTGTGTGTATGTGTGTATGTGTCTGTGTGTGTATCTGTGTGTCTCTGTATGTTTGTGTGTGTTTGTGTGTGTGTCTCTGTATGTGTGTATGTTTGTGTGTGTGTGTGTGTCTGTGTGTCTCTGTGTGTCTCTGTATGTGCGTGTGTGTCTGTGTGTGTGTTTAGTTATGTTTGGTACATGGGTGTGTCCATGTGTGTATGGTACATGTGTGTGCAGGTGCATGTGCACTGGGTGTGGTTGATCTGCACCTTGTTTTTCCGGACAGTCTCTCATTGAACCTGGAGCTCACTGAATAGGCTTGATTGGCTGGCTGAAGAGCTTCAGGCTCCTCCCCCTTACCTTACCTCCTCTCTGTTGGGAATATAGATAAGTGCCACCCTGCCCAGCTTTTTATGTGACAGCTGGGGATCTGAGCTAGGTCCTCATGTTTACACACCAATCTTTTCTACCAACAAAGTCATCTCCTCAGCCCCTCCAGCCCCAGATTATCAGTCAGGATGGGCTCATTTTTGTCACTGTAACAAACAGTCCCCCAATCTTGGCGTGTTAAGACGCAACAGGCTTATCTCTACCTGAGGCCACATGTCAGCATGTTTTAGTGGTGTCCTCTACTCCATAGAATCCCCACTTGAGGACATAGGCTGACGTTTCCAACCTGACCGCAACAGTGAAAGAGCATGAACACTTGCAGTTGACCCCACACACACATGCACACACGCACACATGCACGCACACACACATGCACACACACACGTGCACACATGCATGCACACACACATGCGTACACACATGCGTACGCACGCACACACCTCTGCTTGACTTCCCTTGCTAGAGCACATGTCATGGCTATGCTTAACTTCCCCAAACACAAAGTGACATGACGAGTATCAGAAGGGTAAAGGTGGTGATGTTTACCACACCCATGATGGCACGCAAGCTTTGAATGCCTTCTACCTTTGTTCTGTTGTTGTAGACGGGCTGTCAGCTTCAGGGACACGGTGTAATTGTATTTCACTTGCTGTATTCTAACTTGGCAGCATCCCTAATAGCAGCTGAAATCTGTGGGTTGGAGCTCAGCTCCTCAACAGGACCAATGTGTTCCTTCCGGCTCTGGTTTTCTCTAAAACAGTGCCTTTGGCGTTGTCAAAAGTGAGCCTGCTTCCCCCCTGGGTTTTCTGCCTTTCCCAGCCCCCACCTGGGTCTAATTGTGAAAAGCATCTGCATGTTTTAAAGGCTCATTATGTAAATGTATCAGAGTCCATATCCATCAACAGATAATTAAGAAGACTATATACATATTTATGAGATAGCTTAATATTGCCTTAATGAGGAGGTTTACTAAAAGTATCAAATCAAGGCGGCAAAAAGAAAAATGATCGGAAGGAAAAAGTGAGCAGTGTTTCATCAGTTCTTAGAAGTTCTGAACTGTCAGAACGTTCAGAGAGCTGTCGGAACTCAGGCTTCCGATTAGCCTACCATACATGGCAAGAAGCAGCCAGGAAGACAGGAGACAAACTCACTCCTTTGAAAGCAAAGCTTTCTTGTTTCAAACAAGAGACTTCAAGGAGCCAGCCTCATGTCCCCACACCTGGGAAAGCATTTGCCACAGGGAATGGCTACACGTCTCATCCGGTAGTCTTTAGCTGGTGCCAGTGAGAGGAGACAATGTGCCCCTTTCCCAGGCAGGCAAGGCCCCTCAGGTGTCTGAGGGGAAGGAAGAGGTGTTGCCCAGCCTCCCAGATGCCTTGTCCTGGTGCCAGGACACAGACAGGTGGGAATAGCATGATAACAGGTCAACAGGTCGACCTTCCATTGCCTTGTGGACCAGGCATCATTGTGCTGCATGCGGTATGTACAGTGGCAGCCCTGACTAGAAGCCCTCGAGTTTTCGCCAGGAGCTAGCCCAATTGCTGGAAGGACAGTGTTGCACCCTCATTTTATCCAGCTCCGTGTCCCTTCTGTTTGCCCACATGTCCCCTTTGGGACATCCCTGCATCAGTCATTCCATTGGCCAGTCTTTGGTCACACCGTGCCTTGGTTAGGGTTTCTATTACTGTGAAGGGACACCGTGACCACAGCAACTCTTATAAAAGAAAACATTTAGTTGGAGTGGCTTTTAGTGTCAGAGGTTTAGTCCTTTGTTGTCATGGTGGGACACGGCAGTACACAGGCAGATATAGAGCTGAGAAGGAGCTGCTACATGTTGACATACAGGCAACAGGAAATGAACTGAGACACCGGGTGTGGCTTGAGCATATGTGAGACCTCAGAGCCCGCCTCCACAGCAACACACTTCCTCCAGCAAGGCCACACCTCCTAATAGTGCCACTTCCTTTGGGGGCCATTTTCTTTCAAACCATAACACACTGTCATCGAAATACAAAGAAATCTGGAAAATACTGGCTAGATTTGTCCCCCACATAGCCTGGTGTCTGGCATAGTTTACATATCCGGTCAATGTATACCTATCCAGTACATGTCCCTGGGACACGGCACTGCCTGCCAGCCTTCTTGGTGTGTGTGAACTAGACGTGGACAACAATACTTGGGAAGTGCCACAGCTTTGGGACCCTGGCCTTATTCCTAGAGCAGACTTGCAGGTCTAAGGTGGTTTTGTAGCATCACCAATCCAAATGTCCCATTTTTTGTTGGAATTCATGCTTGTGGCTTCTTTGGCTTTTACAGTTCTCCAGTGTTAAGCTGGTACTGGGTTGGGGCTCCCGCCAACGCCTTCCTCTCTCTCTGTCCCCCTCTTCCCCTTCACATATCCCCACAACCCATGCCCCAGAATTCATTCCCATAATCTCATTTGTGAGCTCAAAAAGGAAAAATAATCAGGGTTCAAATGCCTGTTCTTCCTCACCTGCAGACCTCCATGGCCTGGCCGGTGAATTATCTTGACCAGTAACCCACGGCAAACACATCTTTGGAGTGAGGTAAAGTCTTTCAAATAAAAAAAGCAGGTATTGTTTCCAGAAGAAAATAAGACCTGAAGTTGACAAAGCAGAATATTCTAACTAGGATAGAAGGCTTCAGTTGCCTCCATTATAAAATAAAATTCGTATGAGAATGTCCGTTATAGATTATCATGACTTCCATTAGACAATGTTGGTCAAGAACTTTACACAATATCATGTAAGAGGAAGTACCGGAATGCCACACGATGGAGAATTAAGGTGAGGCTGGGTCCACAAACTCATTTATGTAATTCATTTTTCCATATTGGAATTTAACATCTTTAAGCCATTTCTTCCTCATGACAGAAACTGGATCTCAGTCCATTTCCAGCCAGGGTCTGTAAGGCAAATCCAGCTCCAGCTACAAAGACAGAGAGGGAGACATCTTCTGGTCTTGTTTGTTGTTCCCTGTCCATTGAGACGACCTTGGTTATTATTTGGTCTCTGGTCTGTGTGGATCATATCTTGTTCCCACCACTAGCCACCCCTAGGCCTACAAATTCCACGTGCCATATCTGGATGACTGCAAAGAATGCAGGAAGCACCCACGTATTGCTCAGATCATTCTGGAACCTTAGCATCCTCACCGAGGCAGCCTTGGTCCTTGACTCGCTTCACAGATAAATCTGCTCTCACTCCTCATATGCCTAGGAGCCTCCCCACACCTTGACAGTGTAGCTTAGGCATGCTCTCTGCTTTTAGGTGCCTAATGCTACCTGGGTATCCTTTCATTTAACATCAACCATCCTTTTCCCTCCCAAGACTCTACTGAGAGAGAGACAGACAGACAGACAGACAGAGAGAGAGAGAGAGAGAGAGAGAGAGAGAGAGAGTTCTTGCAGCCTCAGAGACTGTGTTTTCCCACAGACACTGGCCAAATGTGGCTATTGAAATGTAAAAGAACTGAAAGTGTGTTCATTTGGTTGTATGAGCCATATTTCAAGGTCTCCTTAGCCATGTGGACAGAGGCTCCCATTCTAAAGGCTTGCATTATGGAATGTTACTATTGCCCAGGGCGTTCTATTAGATGGTGCTGGTCTGTGGTTACTTCCTTGGGAGGCCTTCTGCTCCTCTTCCCTTCAGAATCTTCCCCGACCTGGGGGAAAAGGCTTGCTTCCTATATGGTCCTCCAGTCTTACGTACCTCTTGCCTTGTGTTTTTAAACCCACATGCCAAGAAGAGACTCCTGTGTTTTCCATGTTATACGGGGTCTTTAGACACACTGGGAGTAGATGTAGGATTGTAACCAGGAGGAAGGATCACTCCAGTTTGCCAGGCCAAGAGGATTTGTGGGACGTGGAAGCTATGAGGAAGTCCCAGACAACTGTACAAGTTAGTGACCCTAGCTTCAAAGAAGCTCCATTTATTAATGTCCATGGGGGAAATATATAGATATATAATTTCTTAAAATGCATCTCATAGGCAGTGGTGGAGCACAGTTTTAATCCCAGCAGATGCAGGCAGATCTCTGAGATCAAGGCCCACCTGCTCCACAGAGCGAGTTCTAGGACAGCCAGAGCTGTTACACGGAGAAATCCTTGAAAAGAAAAATGTATCTCACTTCTGTAGTCATAAATAATTTGACAAAAACCATACATTAACCTCCTAATTAGACTCAGATATTATATTTCTCATCCTCTGCCTAGAAGTTTCCTTAAACCTTACTGTCCCGCAGCCCTCCCTCCTAGCCCCGTGACTTCTATACATTCTGGTTGGTTCCACCTGATTTTAATACTGCAGTGTTGATGCCACCCTGACCTCTCGTCCTCACCAGGGAACTGTGTATTCTGAAGTATTTCAGCCTTCTCTTGGGGGAAAAATTACTGATTCTAGGGTCAGCTAACAGGTGAGCCTCATGAAGGGCTCCTGGACAAACAGCCAGGGCTCTCTCCACAGACCCCTGTGGGCAGTGAATTCCACCCTTCAGTGTGTTGCTAATAGCTGCCTTTTGTCTCATTTCTAACTGACACTGTGCCAGTTCCAAAGTAAAGGTGACCAAGTGACTGGAGAGAGACTGCTGTCACTCTCTGCTGACTGTTCTTTGTCCCGACTCAGTCCTCTCCCTGACATCCCCATGCCCTCAATGGCTAAGTACATGAACCACCTAAAAATATCTTGATAGAAGCAGCTTGGAGGGGTGAGAGAGAGAGACAGAGAGACTGTTCGTGAAGAGAGAGAGACTTTTGTGAAGAGACAGAGAGAGACAGAGAGAAAGACACACACACAGAGAGACACTGTTCTTGAAGAAGACAAATGATCTGCTTCCACTCAGGCAATCCCTCATGAGGTCCTTGGCTAGCAGCTGCCATCCCTGTGTTCTCTTTCCCATGAACATGATTCCTGCTGCTCTACGCCTCCCTCTGTTAGCTCACCCTGCAGGGGTTATTGCAAGTGCAGCCTCTAGGAAAGCACTCAAGACTTATGTTGGTCAAACCATCATCTCAGCTGCCAACCTCGAAAAGGTTGAAGAAATGAAGGTGTTTTATATGTTTCCCGGGAGACTTGAACCAAGCTCTTGGGATGAGTGTTGTGAGTCGGGGCCTTGTGGGTACTAGGCAGGCACTCTGCCATTGATCTGGGTTCCCTTTCCAATCTAAAACAGACTCTCTCTAAATTGCCCAGCCTAGCCTTGATCTCGTCCTGTAGCCCAGGAAGGACTTGAACTTGTGACCCTTCCGTTCCAGCATCCAACCTGAGTCATTGCCTATAAGCAGAATAGCACAACCTGTGATCCTGCCTAGCCGCTGTCACTTAGATGATTTTTTTTAAAGATTCAGCCACATTGTAGTCTCAAGGACCTTTTTCTCATCAGCTTTTCTGTCCAAATAATATCCCATTGTATGTACATGCCAACTTTTATTTTCCTAGTCATTAGTCGCTATACATTTGGGTTGCGCCTGCTGTCAGCTATCATGAGTAATGCTGCTATGAATATTCATGTACAAATTTTGTGCGCACATATGCCTGGCTATATGCCCGGGAGTATAATTGCTGGCTCGTACAGCAACACTAAGTTTTTGAAGAATTGTGGCTTCACCATTTTACATTCCCAGCAGCAGTGTGGAAGGGTTCTGGCTTCTCATCCAACAGTTGTTATTTCCTGCCTTTTATTAAAACCACTCTAGGCGGCTGTGAGGGGTGCCGTGGAGGTGCTTTGATTTGCAGGTCTCTAATGGCTAATGAGGGGCTTTCTTATACCCCTTGGAGTCCGGGATTCTTTGATATTATGTCCATGGAACAGGAATGGAGGTCCTTATGGTTCCTGTTACATGGCCAGCTCCCAGGGGGCCTGTGCAAACCATATTCTCTTAGTGATTTCCCAGAACTGGTACTATTTATGCCACTCACCATAAATCAAACACTGAGTTGCCAAAACCTCCTCGCTCTTTCTAATCTGGACGGAGAAGCCACAACAGGAGCCAGCAACAAATGACTGACAAGCCGTTTGTCTGGCATCATGAAACAGAGATATTAACTAAGCCCAGATACACGATTCAAGCCAAAGCTACCAGATTTGATTGCTCTTGATATTGGGTCCTTGAAGAAGAGCTTAGCAACCGGGGAAGGGTTGTATTACAGATGCACAGGGTCAAACAAATCAGTTCACTGAACCCTCCTAGGTCTCTGAGATAGGGATGGTTTCTTTTACCATTTTGCAGTGTGAAGAGGAGGCTAATGATATCTAGAGGTAGTTAACGGCAGGAAGTGCAGCCCACATTGAACTGAGGTTGTCCAGTGCCAGGCTGGACTGGCTCCTGTAATGCACACTGGGTGAGTGAATGAATGAGGTACAAACCCTACAAGGAGGAACCAGTGACTGAAAACAGTTTTCTAGAAGACCAAAGCAAGGGGCTTTAGGGGCCTTGTCCCTCCGAGTGACATCTTGACCCCTGAGAAAATTCCAATTTCTGGTTGTGGGTCTTGGATATCACTTATTTTCATTTTTAAAGATTCATTTATTCTAATACCTGTGAAACAATAATAAAAGCCCTATGTGTATTTTAAAACTAAAACCAAAAAATTCACTTATTTTTATTTTGTGTGTGTGAGTGTTTTGCCTGTATGTATATATTTGTGCTCCATCTGTGTGCCTGGTGCTCGTGGATGTCAGGAGCGGGCACTGGATCCCCTGGAACTGGAGTTACCGGTGGTTATGAGCTACCATGTGGGTGCTGGGAACTGAACCTGGGTCCTCTGCAAGAGCAGCCGGTGCTCTTAGCCACTGAGCCATCGCTCTATCCCTCGGCTTGGGTTTAAAAAATACCAGACACAAAGCCTGAGCCTGTATATCTATATCAAGAAATACTGTGGGCAGAAATGGAGACAGACTCGTTGTGCACAGGCGTGGGTCAGCGCATGCTCCTAGACCTTGTGGGGATTCACTGATAGTGGAGTGAGAAGGGGAAACAAGCTTTGGTAGCCCTGAACCAAGCTGTTTCTCATTTGCGATCTCCTGAAGATTAGGGCTGGTGAAGAGAAGCCCTTCAGCTCAGCCTGCCAATGCAGTACCTACCGTACCTGATTCTGTGTGGGTCGTTCACAAAGCGATGCATTGCTCTGACAAGCGATGGCTCCATGAGGTGAAGTGGGGCTGGATGTCATGACTGGGGAGCTCTTGTAGTGCCCTGAACTATATGGTGTCCTGGAACCATCACCATGAATTCCAAAGGCTGGGTAATTGCCATCTAATAACTAAGCAGTCCTGGCACTGGTGAATAGAGGAATCTTGGCAATCAAGGAACAACTTGCCATAAATCTAAAAATGGGTTGCCAAAAGCTCCTTGTTCTTTCTACTCCAGATGAAGAAGCAACCACAGGAGCCAGAAACAGATGGCCAAGAGGACCTTTGTCTGGCATCATGAGATGTAGAAACCAGTGAAACCCAAACACACATTCAAGCCAAAGCCACCATTCAGAATCAGACTCATTCGTCTTGACATCAGCCTAATTCGGAAAACCAGGATGCTTTGGGGCCTTGAACTAGAACAGAGCAACGGAGACAGAGCACTGCAACCCAGGCAGCTGGGTCACGCTGGACCGAGGGCATCCCCAGGAGTGCATACTGGCTTCAAAGGCAGTAGACAGAGCCACCGAAGACACTGGCTTTGGAAGTGGCCTGTTACGGTCCTGGTCATCACTGTACAGTTTCTGCCCCAAAGTACAAAATAAGCGTGGGAGCTGTAGCTGTAGTCAGAGCTCGGAGCTGTAAGAGGTACTCACTCGGCTCCCGGGGGGCGGGGGCATGGTGACACGAAGCAGCACCACATCTTGTTTGTACCCCTTGAGTGCCACGCCTAGTGATAATCAACAGCCAATGGTGTGGCGTGGCAGTCGTTTGCTGAGGCTGTGGTCACAGATGGAAGGACAGTGTCGCGAGAGCGTAGGAGGGTGGCCACACATGGGCCGAAAGGAGGGAAACACGTCACAGGCAGTGCATGAGCATGACGAGCATGGCGAAAGTCTAATCACACTGGGGTTGCTGCTACGTGTACTGATAAAGCCCCTAAGCTTCTAAGTCTGTACCAGGGCTCTCCCTTAAATCACCCCACAACACGACAATCCTTGGAGACGGTTAGTACGCATGGAAGCATCTTGAAGAGCTCTGAAGTACAGAGTAGTACGGGGTCACCCTAGCAAAGACCCCACAGCCCCCACACAGTGGTAGAGCTGTGTCCAGAGCTCTGTCGCCAGCCTCCTGGGCCCTAAGCCCCAAGCATGACCACCAGGTACAATACTTTACTCCCAGAAGGACTATCAGTATGTAAAGATGAAGTGTGCAGGGATCTGGGATCACCTATGCATCTCAGAAGTCACAATGGGTGTTTGGAAAAGTAAGCGTAAATGCTGGCATGTTTTCCACCCATCTATGCATCAACACACATATATACATGTATTCAAGGAATATTTATTAAACTCTTCTCTTTGTCTTCTTTGTTACACTTAATACCCCCAACAACTGAGAAATGAATTATAACACAACAATATCTGTCATTTCTCTTGTCTTTCTGGAGGAAAGTGTGTGTGTGTGTGTGTGTGTGTGTGTGTGTGTGTGTGTGTGTGTGTGTGTGTGGCAAAGATCAACTTCAGGGTCAGTCCTCAGGTGCTAGCACCTTTTAAAATCAGAATTTCTCACCAGTTTGAAACTTGCCAAGTAGGCTGGAACCCCTGGGATCCACCTGTCTCTGCCTCCTCAGAGGCTGTGGTGATTGTCAAGTGAGCCATCCCCTAGTCTTTGACAGTAAGATTTCTCAAGTCTGTCATTAAAAACGGGATCTACGCATCCTCACTTTGACTTTGGCCTGGTTGTGAGTTGCTTTGACTAATGGCAGGCAGTAAAAGATTGGTTGGTACACTTGTAGATAGATAGATAGATAGATAGATAGATAGATAGATAGATAGATAGATAGATTAGATAGATTAGATAGACAGAGATAATTAGATTTGCCTAGGAATATATAGGCAGACAGGCAGAGAAAGGCAGATTTTTCAGAGGGATAGTTAGATTTAGGGAATTATCCCATGTGATAATTATTATGGCGTATGATTGTGGAGGATGGAAACTGGGGGAAGTAAATGTTTAATTCAGAAGTTTAATTCCAAAATCTGTACTAAAGAACCCTCTCTTGTTTAAGGGAAATCCATCTTTTATTCTAGTCAGTTCTTCAAGTGATTGGGTAAAGCTCACTTCCTTCTGTAACAGAAGGCAACCAACTCTGTTGAGTGTTTACCAATTTAATTGTTAATTCCATACAAAACACCTCACAGTGACTTGTGACCAAGTATCAAGACACCATGTTCCAACCAAGTGACATATAAAATTAACACTGGACCCTAACCACCAACGCTGGAGGGATTGATGCCCTGACGACATCACAGGCAACACAGCACTTCCCAGATGAGCTGTGCCCAATGGCTAGTTTGCAGAATTATGAAAAGTAAGACATTGTTAGTGTCCAGCCAAGAGGTTCCAGGCCGTTCAGTATACAGCAATGTGAGACTGACAGAACTTACAGTCTGGTGACTTTAAAACGTAAATAAGAGCAGAATCAGGCATGGCCAGAAGCCCCGAGACAGCAGGCACAGCCTGAAGCAAGCAAGTATGTGGTGGAGAGAAGGGAGAGAGACGCTGAATGGTTTGTGTGCCGTGAAGAGAGGAGCAACTGGAGATGCTGAGAAACTGTGCTGCCCCCTGAGGCCATGGTGATGCCCGGGCCCATGCCCCGCTGCAGACTGTGTGTGTGTGTGAGTGTGTGTGTGTGTCTGTCTGTCTGTCTGTCTGTCTGTCTGTCTGTCTGTCTGTCTGTCTGTGTGTCTCTGTTGATGATCATGGCCACTGAAAGCTACGCAGATGTCCATGGTCTGTAATGCTGCATGAAGCCATGTGATGTTCAGGGCATGTGCTGGGATGGCTCCTCCCCTCACCAGCCACCACATAGTGGTCCCTGTCCCTGCCCTCCACTCCCCCCTCCCCCCGCCAGCCTGGCCATCGAGAGACTGGCTCCCGTGCTGTGGGTGTGGGAGAGCTGGCAAGTTGACCAGCTCAGCTACCACCCAGCCCAGGTCCAGTACTCTGAGTTGGCCCGTCCCAACATCTCCCTCACCTTTGAGCAGCTAGAGCACATGAATGGGCTGGTCCTGCAGAGCCATAGCTACAGGATCTCCACAGCTCAGGGCAACAGCAGGATATCAGAAAGTCTCTACGAGGGTCCAGTATTGATGATGTAGCAGAAGCCAGAGGCCTTGAACTAGACTAAAGACTCAAGGCAATCAACATTTGCAAGTAAAGCTGTTTGGGGAAAAAATATATACTGCATGACACTCCACAACTTCCAATGCCACTGTGATGAATGAACTTGAGGAATGGCACATGTAGAGAAGACGGAGGGCAGAATAGTACACGCAGGAAAGAGAGAGGAGCAGGATGGTACATGCACAGAAGGCTGCTACTGATAGAAAAGCAGGTCATTGCCCAGAGGCATAGGCCACATAGATTTTGTTTGTTGTTTGTTTTTTCTCTTCTTTTCTGATTTCTATTTTTATTTTATTTGGGGGGGTGGTTACAGAGTGGAGGGCAGACATGAAAGGACAGAGAAATGAGTGGGATTGGGTGCATGGTGTGACATTCTCAAAGATGCAATAAAAAATTACGGAAGAAGTAAAAGAAGAGAACCAGTCCCTGAGCACCTTTAACTGAACGCACAGGACAGAGCTCCCATGGCACAGGCATACTGTCCAGTTTCTAGGCTCTGACCCACTGACGGCAAGATCTGGACACATCACCATTTAACTGTTCTGGGCCTGCATTTCTCCATCTGTGAGATGGGCAGGATTGTGCATTCTCTCCGCCTCGCCTGCTCCGGTGACCAAGGGGAGCAAGGAGAGAAAAAAGAGTTAGGATGGTGGGAAAGTCCTGCCAGCTGCCGTATAATCAAATACAGTTCCCGTAGGCCCCAAATGCAAAATCACTTTACCACGCAGTTCTGAAAAGGAGACATCTGGCCCGGGGAACCTAAAGGAAGCCACAACCTTTCTGACCGAAGCAATTTCATGTAATAGCTGGTCCCGGGAGTCTCCTCATGCTGCTCCGATACACCCACCCACTCAAGTCCACGCAGAAACACATCAGCTTTGTTATTGTTCAACATCTGCTATGTCTATTTTTACTTTTGGCCACAATAGACAAGGAAGCCTTTTAAATACCCTTCTAAATAGTAGCTACCCCCCCCACCACACATTCGGGGGGGGGGGGAAGCATAGAATGACTTATTTAATTGCAGTTACAGCACAAACTGCCATATAGAATTGTGGAGAGATTTTAGGCACAACAGCCGTTAGGCTACAGTTAGTCTACAAATTGGGGAGAATCCATCTGGGTGACGAGATAAACCCGGGAAGCAAATCCAGTCACATCACATCTAGTCTTCATTTAGAAACTTCTACTGACAGCCCAAAGCCCTGTGTAAACCCTGTGGCGGTCAAATATTGTTGGTCAACAGGACGAGATCTGGAATCAGCCGCAAGCCAAGCCCCCTGAACATACTCATGAAGGATTTTCTTGATGGTTATTTGTAGTGGGAAGACCCACCCTTAATGTGGGGGGCTCCTTCCACCAGTGGCCCAGAAGTAAGGATGTCTGGGCAAACAGATGTGCCTTTTGCCTGCTTGCTTTACCTTCCCGTTCCTGGGTTCATCTACCCTGTTCAAGAGTTCAGCCACTCAGTTCTCCCAGTACTGTTACCATCCTCGCTGCTGTATACTGGGCCTTTGTAGGCTGCTGAATGAGGTCACAGCGTTTCCCATCCTGCACTGGTGCCCGTCCTCAGAGAGCTTCCATCTCCCCCGGACCAAGGTTCCCAGTGCTCAGAAGCCAGAGCAGGCACCTAAGTTCTCTCTGCTGCCCCAGACAAGTGTTCCCTATCACTGTACCCCATTTCCTTCCTTCCTAGGTTCAAATAGCTGCCTCGGGATCAGACCTGCCAGGCAAGAATAAGAAGAATGGAGCTCTGCAGAGATGGCTCCGTGGATAAAACGCTTGCCACACCAGTATGAATGAGACCCAAGATGGATCCGCCGAACCCATATAGATGCCAAGCAGGCACGCAGCCACCTGAAATCCATTGCCAAGGAGGCAGAGACAAAATAGATCCTTCAAAGTCATGCCCCCAACTGTCTACTTCCTCCAATCAGAACCTCCAATCAGAACTCACGTTCCACAATTTCTCCCAATCCCAACAGTTCATTCAGCTCCTCATGGGCTGACTGATGGATTAGGAGAGTCTGCATGAAGTTAGAGCCTGCAAGATCCAATCACTTCTCAACAGAGCCACTGTCCGGGAACCAGCTCTTCAGCTTTGGGGAGCATTTCATATCCAAGCCACAACATCCCTCTCTAGAAGTCCTGTTTTGCTGGCCCTGTGTGCTGGTGAGGGTGTTCCTATGCTGCATTCGTGCAGAAAATAAACGGAAAATTCTGGTTTCTCCAAAGAATAATTTCCAGCTTTGTGGGTGATTTGGAAATGGAGTAACCATGACGCTAACAAGCCGAGAACCTTTGCTTCCTTTGCTCAGAAATGAGTAAAGACAAGTCAAGAAATCAACCCCACCCTCCGCCAGTTTGGAGATCTGGAACCCTTTCTCTCATTCTGTTACTTAAAAGCAAAAAAAAAAAAAAAAAAAAAAGTCCCCAAAGTACTTAAATGAAGGCAGCGTCGTTCAATGGGCTGCAGTCCTAGAGTGAACAAAGAAGCCAAGATGAGCACCAGCATGGTCTTTGCTTGTTGAGTGTGAACGAAATGCAGCCAGCTACCTAAAATGCCTACTCCACTACGACGACGGACTGTGTCCTCTCAAACTGTAATCCATCAGTTCTCAACCTTCCTAATGCTACAATCTTCTACTCCAGTTCCTCATGTTGAGGTGACCTGCCCCCATAAAATTATTTTAATTGCTACTTCATAACTGCATTTTTGCTACTGTTACAAGCGTAACAGTAATGTAACTATCTGATATGTGACCCCAAAAACGGTTGTAACCCATAGGTTGAGAGCCAGTGCTCTAAGCCAAAGTAAACCTCCATAAGCTGTTATTGTCAGGTGTGTAACCATAGCAACGAGGAAAATAATAAATCTTCTGAGGCTTAGGACTTCAAAACATGTCTTGGGGGAAAAATTCAACCTTTATATCACCTTAGAAAAGAACTTCTTCCTTGGTAGTAGAAGCAGCACTCATGAATCTTTATTGAGTGAATCAATATGTAAATATCCACCATCTTATTATCAACTTCATTATCTCTAGCAACTGGAAATCTGTATCAGTTATTTCTGCACATCCACAGGTTACTGAGAGCTGATATTAATAATGATATCCTGGGAATAGGTAAAGCTTCCAAGGGCCGTTTGAGTACTTGGACAACATCATCCGAAGCTCAGTGTAATTTTAATTGCTGGGTATGTGCTATTGTGTTTTACTAATATAAAAGTCAGTCGTTGATAAATGGGATTTGTGTTAATCATCAAATATTTACAATGCTTCTTTCTACTCCAGTCCCAAAGAACGTGGGGGCTTAAGTAGGGCGCCCAAAAATAGGATTTCAGGAAAGTAAGAATGAAAATAGTCAAAACAGAATGAAGCAAAGAAAATCACATGTGCTAGCCATGGGAGTCATCGCAAGTGCCTACTGTAGCATGAAATTGTATTTAAAATTGTGTGCAACCCGAAAGCAGATGAAACCAGTGCTCGGAGGCTGACTGACACCAGAAGTCAGAGGCAGAAACACATGCCTTAAATAAAACGGCAAAGGTTCCACACCGGCCATCTATAAAGCACAGTGGTCTACCTCATTATTATTATTTCCCAGTGTCTTCACTGTGCGTTCTGATGCCGGTCAGCACCATGGAAACGTTATTTAGCTGTGGTTGAGGTGTGTGGTTCACATGCCGAGCTCTCCACTTGAGGACAGCATGGACTATTAGGTGGGGGACCTGACTCCTGGGTCCCCTTGGGTTTTCTTCATAAACCTCATTTCTGTTCCACTGAGCCCCTCGCAGCAACGGGCTCTTGCATGGTGCTTAAAGGAGGTGGCTACCTTTTCTGAATGTAGTTTTTACCGCCTCAAGACTGTGTGATCTAGAACAACTTTTTTTTTTTTTAATGTATAAAATGTCTTAATGCCTCTTTTGTGGGTATGTGGTGAAAATTAAACAAGTAAAATGTAGACAAAGCTTTTAACACAGTAGCTGTTGCATTCTGGGTATTTGGCAGCATTAGTGGTCATGAGCTGTAGCATATTCATGGATCATGAGAATGTGCATGTACCTGTGTGTGTGTGAAACTGTGTGAGAGTATGGTAAAAGCCATGCAAGCAAGGTCTCTGCAGCTTAGATGAAAAGTATCACTCATTCATTTCATTATGCATCTGTTGTTTAAGTTGGCCCTCCATTGAGGATTAAAGATACATTCCTTATTTTAACTTTGCCTTGAATTGATCCCCTTTGACATGAATTGATCCCCTTTCTTGACCAAAATCATCACGACTTTCTTATATGATTCTATCCCATGATTTTGTGGTTTCAAACTGCCCTGTCGTCCTGATTGTCTTGGACTGCTGTCACTTGTCACTTCTCACTGCTGATAATTTAGTCCCTCATAGTATAGTCAGTGGCTGGGATCAAGGCCCAAGTATGCATCCTCATTCCTTCCTCCTTTGAGTAAAGTACAACTACGTCTCTATGGACCATGTTCTTTGAATTCAAAGTAAAGTTCTGGGATCTGAATGTTGGCATTCCTTGAAATATGATTCTGGAGAACTATGTGATTTAGATTCCTGATAGTTTATTCAATGACAAAAAATTAAGACACTAAAACCACAGACTAATTTCACAAACTGTTCTTTCCTTGAGTTATTAGGCTTCCAGAAAGTTCTCCCACAAAACTGTCCATGAACCCAGAAATGAATCAAAACAAAGGAAGTTACGCTAAAGACTACATTTTTCCTCTTCAGCTAGGGCATAGATGCCACTCAGGTTCTCTGGGGAAACCCATTATCACAGCAGAAAGGTAGCTTAGCAGTTATTGCTCTAGCAGAGGACCAGGGTTTGAATCCCAGCACCCACACTGGGTAGGTACAAACACCTGTAACTCCAGTGACAAGGTATCTGACATCCCCTTCTGACCTCCATGAACACACATATACACATATGCATAAAGTAAAATAAAATATTTTAATTAATTTATTATATAAGTGTTCTGCCTTCACGTATGCCTGCAGGCCAGAAGAGGGCACCAGGTCTCGTTACAGATGGCTGTGAGCCACCATGTGGTTGCGAATTGAACTCAGGTCCTCTGGAAGAGCAGCCAGTATTCTTAACCACTGAGCCATCTCTCCAGCCCCCCAAATAAAATATTATTAGCACTCAAGTGCTGTCAGAAGAATCAGAATGAGCTGTTAATCTGTCAAGACCATTAAACTGGAGATTCAGGGATTCAGATGAATCAAGGTGAAATGCATGTAAGTTAGATTTCTCTCTTTAAATGTCATACAATGGGCAAATTGCATTTGGGAAAAGGCCAGATATTGCAGACTATGTAGGTTCTTTTTTGCACCCTCTTATGTTGGGGACCATTACCATCAGGCCTCTGAGATAGAAAACTATTGCCTCTTAAAAATAAGCAGAATGTTCAGCAGAGCATTCCTAGATACAGGCTTGCAGCTTTAGCATCAGTTAACGAATAGCTCAGGATATTCCTCCTGCTACAGTTTTCCAGCCAGTTAAAGATTAGTTCAGAGCATTCCTTCTACTGACCCTTTCATCCTGCCCACTTGTAAACCCTGCTCACATCCTGCCCATGGCCCTATCTAAGCCTCCCCTGAGAAAATAAAATTTGTCAGCTTGATCAGAATACTGTCTTGCTGTACCTCTCTGTATCCCTTGTCCTTCTTCCCCCCTTAGGTGTTTCCAGGTTCGTCGTTGACGGCCCACAGGTTGGGCACTCTTTTATAGCTAGACTTTCTCTGTCCCTCCAGCCAGCTCCCAAATAACCACACAGAGACTTATTAATTATACAGCTCAGTGTGTTTCTAACTAGCTTTTATAACTTAAATTAACCCATTTTTATACATTTACATACTGTCATGTGGCTCATAGCTCATTACTTCATCTTCTACATGCCATGCTTCCTCGACATCTCCGTGAGACTCTGCCCTTCTTTCCACATCCTCTGTGCCTGGAAATTGTGCCTAGCTATTGGCCATTCAGCTCTCCATCAGATCAACCAGAGTGACACATCCTTGCAGTGTACAAAAAGACCACTCCACAAACACTCTTTTCTATTATTTTTATTTTATTTATTCGGGGAGTGCGGTAGAGACAGGCTATTCTATAGACCAGGCTGGACTTGAACTCAGAGATCTAGCTGCCTGCCTCTGCCTCCCAAGTGCTGGAATTAAAGGCATGCAACACCACTACCTGGCATATTTTTATTTTTTATTGTACAAGTCGTTAAAAGTCATAAGAAAATTATTAGCCCAAGGGACGATACAGAATTTGTACAATATGGCCTGCAGCTGTTGTTTGCTGGTCTTAGGCCACTATGATATGAGTTTTGCAGAAATGAGCCAAGTCAGTATGCCAAGACAGTGGCTCATCACCTGTAAAATGAGAATCCAGGAGCCATACTGCAGGTCTATTGGCTGGGCTGATTCCTCGCATCCCTGTCCGCTATAATTGGTACTTCCGGAGTCACCAGGGAGTCTCCGCTGCAACTTTTGCTTTTTTTGTGTGCTCTTGAAAAGTCACTTCAGTGTTAAGTCAGGATTGATGGAGTTGGACCTGTTCTTAGGGAGGCCTGGACAAACAAGGTGACCTTAGTGGTTGTACCTGAGAGTCTCTCCTCAAGGGGAGAAGGGTGTGACTGCCATGAGAACTGTCCCTTTGCCACATGACATCACATCTTCATAGTCCTGCTACAAGGAACCTAGAGGAGATGGGATTGGGGGCCACTGGCCAGCCTCAGGATACTGCAACACAAGCGTGCTTGGGAAATTAACTCATGTGCGAGCAGAGCTTGAGGGGAAAGTCCACAACGACCAAGCCATTGGCCAGAAGACAGTCTGTAGAGACGTCGGAGTGTGGGAGAAACAAAGCCTGGAAGGGAGGCACCAAGATGGAGTCAGAGAGCTCATGTGGCTGCTGCCCTTTAGCTTCTGTTGTTCTGAGCCATCTTCTCCAGTTCCTAGGCTCTGGCACCAGCTCCCTCCACGGCTGTATGGGGAGTGTGTGCTCTCCCAATACCAAATCAAGGTAGCCACAACTGTCTCTGGGACCTTTCCAGAATTCCCGCAAGCAGTGTTTGCTGACTGACAGGGCAGTTTGTCTTTCCAGTCTCCTGGGCTTGAAGTGAGGGGGCAGGGCAAGTGGGTTTAATTTTCACGTGTGTGTGTGCGTGTGTGTGTGTGTGTGTGTGTGTGTGTGTGTGTGCACATGAAGGCCAGACCACAGTGAGAGGAGCCTGTCTAAGCCTCTTCGTGATCACGGCACCCTCCCCTGCTCCAGTTGGACCACTATCCTCAAAGTCACAGCGTCCATTGTCCCCGCCCCTCTTCTTAATTATACACGAGTTAAGGCAACATCAATAACTGTTGTCTACTTTTAATTTTTGTGGTAGTTTAAATGAAATTTGATCCTATGAGCTCATAAAGAACGACACTATTAGGAGGTGTGGCCTTATGGAGTAGGTATGGCCTTGTTGGAGGAAGTGTGGCACCATGGAGGCAGGCTTGAAGGTCTCATATATGCTCAAGCCACACCCACTGAGATAGACTACTTCCTGTTGCCTGCGGGATCAAGATGTAGCTGCTCCTTCTCTAGCACCGTGTCTGCCTGCACGCTGCCATGCTCCCTGCATGGTGGTAAAGGACTGAACCTCTGAACTACAAACCACACCATTAAATGGTTCCCTTCATGAGAGTTGCCATGGCCATGGTGTCTCTTCACAGAAATAGAAACCCTTGGCCAGATGGTAGTGTCCCACACATTTAATCCCAGCACTTGGGAGGCAGAGGCAGAAGAAAGAAAAAGAAACCTTAACTAAGACAATTTTCATGAGTCAAATTTTACAGTCTTCAATCGTATATGTCCAGTCTCTTTTTGAACATCAAATCTTGTAAGGTTCTTTGACTGTTGGAGCCTGACACAGGCCTGGTTGACTTTCACTGCACTTTTCTGGAAATGGCCTACTTGACTCATACAATAATAATTTCAAAAAGCTATATTTCACATTATTTTTTAATCACCTATTGCCTTGGGGTTTTTTTCTATTGTGATGAAACACCATGAGCTAAAAAGCAAGTTGGGGAGGGAAGGGTTTATTTGGCCTATACATCCATATCTCTGTTCATCACAGAAGGAAGTCAGGTCAGGGAGGGAACATGGAGTCAGGAGCTGATGTGCTTCATAGTTTGCTCAGCCTGCTTTCTTATAGAATCTAGGACCACCAGGCCAGGGATGGTACCAGATGGCTGGGCCCTCCTCCATCAATGACTAATTAAGAATATGCCTTATAGCTGGCTTTAAAAATAAATAAATAAATAAATAAATAAATAAATAAATAAATAAAAGACAAGGTTTCTCCTCCATGTAGCCTTGGCTGTCCTGAACTAACTCTCTCTGTAAACCAGGCTGGCCTCAAACTCACAGAGATCCTCTCGGTCTTTGCCCCCCGAGTGCTGGAATTAATGGCAGGAGCCGCCACCAGTTTATAGCTGAAACTTATGAAGTAGAAGCATGTTCCGAATAGCAATGGACTGGAGCTGAGCTAACAGGAGAAAACAAGTTCAAACAGGCAGGAAGGGTAGAGGCACGGGAAGACAGTGGTACAGGGCCCATCAGACAGCCTGCGCTGGGGTCCAAATGTATGGGTATCTACTCCTCGTGAATCACAAATCACAGCCTCCCTGAACCACAGAGTCTTTGATTATGAAATAGCAACACCTGTGCCTACATGTCACAAAGATCACGTTAGAGAAATGAGGTGAAATAAGCTGTAGTAAGTCGCAGATTACAATACTAATTACATGCAAATGCATATGCCATCATCCCAGCCAGCTTCCATGGTAGGCCATTGTGTGGCTTGTGTTCCTCCTTCTAGGAGAGTCGCTCTAAGGTTTCCTAAGAAAATAATGAACTCTGGACCGAATATCAGCCCAATCCAGCCCTCGTCTACAATCAAGACACTCCTAAGTGCAACAAGGTGTGGAGCCACTTATCGTAGAGTTAAGTTTGATTAAATAGAGAATAGAACGTGTTCCCAGACACTTCCCCTCTAACATACATGACGACTGGACTTACAGTGTTTGACTCTTCCCAATGCTTGAATGGTGCATTCGAGCCACAGACACAGCTGAGTTAGGCCACATATCAGATTGTGAATAGGTGATTTTGAATAGGTGACGTGACTTGTCACATGTGGCCCCCTGAAGAGGCATCTTTAATACAGCAGTGACTCCTAATGTTCTTTCCCTGTGACTCCTGTTCCGACAGAATGCTCACCCTTGGCATCGCTTGATACTTTTTTTTGATAAATGCCACAAAACTGAGGACTCGCTGCTGTTATGGCTGCACTTGAGCCTCTCCCCACCCCCACCCCACCCCACCCCCGCCCCCAAGCCAATCTATCACTAGAGCCAAACGAGCTGTCACACCTGTGACCCTGATCTCATCGGTGTCCGGCACAGGTCCAGAGGACAGTCCGTCCTAATGGCAACCGGGCTCTGAAATTCTTGATGCAGGACTTGGATCTTTCCACACACCAGATGGGAACTGGGAGTTTCTGAACCCCCAGCCTGCCGTCTATTTAATTCAGATAATAGATCTGCCAGATGGCTAACCAATCCTAACGTTTCAGCTGGGCGTTTCTCCATCCACTCGAGAGACAATAGCCTTGTGGACAAATGGATGCTCCAGAGACCATTGGAATGAGTTGGGGATGCTGCAGGGGCAGAGGTCAGAGGAAGTTTAAGGATACTAGCAGCAACCAGCCATTCACCAGAGGCTTCAGTGCAAGGAAATACACACTCACACTTAGAGCCAATGCTTTAAGGGCAAAGAGGCAGCTCAGGGTCACCCTCAGGGCAGGCAGGTGTCCCATTGGCTCCTAGAACTGAGTTGGAACAGGGGTGCTGCAGATAAGATGCCTCAGGTTATCCAGGGAAATCATCGCTGCTTTACCCAGAAGATGAGCTTTGAGATAGGTTTGAGATACATGTTTGCACCAAGGTTATCAACATACTGGGGGTGGGGACACCCTACCAGGCAGCCCACTTGCATTACCTTTACTCTTTCTGTTCCCGTCACCCCAGGCCCTTCTCGTGTTCTCTACCTTCTGGAATGCACATGCCTATTCCTAGCTATGCTTACCCATCCCCACAATTCTCTCCTCCTCCACGAAGTCTTCCCAGACCTCTCAAGGCCTTGCTTGCCCCCACTACTCTGAGAGCTCAGCTCCTAAGCATCAACTTCCTTGCATTAATCTACGCATGTGACCCTCACACCCCTGGTTCAATTTGATGACGGGCGCCACACTTGGGTGTCCCTCCCTGGTCATCTTCCCTCATTACCTAACCCAGTAATGAACCATAGTGGGTGCCGGCTGACTCATTAGCATGACCCGGGACATGCAAATAACCTTTAAAAACTAAATCGGGAAATACAGTATACTCAGTGAAAAATGAGCTTCCTCTTGAACAAATGGTGAGAGGTGAGCGTTGGCAAAAGAAGGCAGTAGATCGTTCCATCGTCCTGCACCTTTTAAAAAAAACACACACACACAAAACGAAAGAGAGAAATCCAATGCAAGTTCCCAGTGACATCAGCTTTGGCAGTCCCAGATGGAAAGTGACCTTGCCAGAGCCCTGCTCCCTCATTCAGTCGGAACACTTTCCATTAACGCTATTAATCTGGCCCAGCAGCCTGAGGCAGAGCTGCCTCCTACTTCCATCCAAATGCTGAATCATCTCTCTCTGCCCTTCCTAATGCCTTCAAGAGTCAGAAGACTGGAAGGAGAAAGAAAAAAGCACAGAGCACCATCCACACCCTCAGATGGGCAACAGGAAAGATCACCACCACAGCCTCTGTTTCTTTCCATCCCTGGGAAGGCTTTCCATCAGAAACAGTTTTTGTTTTGTTTTCTGTCCCATCCATGTTTTAGATTTCTTCTTATTAGCATCAGTCTAGAGGAAACTTCCCACCCCGCAACCATGTGCTGTAAAGAGTTTCCTTCCAAGGACGACTTCGCAATTTTTTTTTTTTTTCCAACTTAGAGCTAGATTGCTTGGCATCAACCAAGAAACCCTAGTAACATCCTCTCTTCTGAAAGAGAAAAAAAAAGAAAAGAAAAGCCTCGGCATCTGCCTCCTGGACTTGGTGTGATTAAACGCCCCAAGAAGACTTGAGGAGTAGAAATGTTAAGTCTGAAAAAAAAATTTAAAAAAAAAAAGGCACCTTAAAAGAAGCAAAAGGCAGACAGCCAAGAAGCAAACAAATTTGATCTCTCTGAGCTGGAAAACAAGAGCCAAGGGAATTCTATTCTTAGTGCAGGCTCAACCAGCTCCATTTGCCAAGGGAGAGGAGAATGGGGTGGGTGCAAAGAAGGCTACAGTGCCCTCTGTCGGGATCCTATCAACATGCAGCTAAGGGTTTTTCATTCATGATCTCTTGTTTAGTCGACACATAAAGCTTGGGAGGTCTGATTATCTAAAAAGAACTTGAGAGCAGAGAAGTCGAGCAAATTTCCAAGGTCCAGGTCATACCATTTGGAAATAACGTCAGGATGCTAACCCAGCTTTCATTTTCTTAGCCTCTGTCTTTATAGTTAATCTTCCCTTTTTAGACTCACATTATTTTCTGCTCAAAGTGTAAGGAGTCAGGTCTCAAAGCTGAACGCTATAAGACCTCCTAGAGACTTACATTTGGGTATCTAAGGCTTGGTCCTCAGATGGCTCCACCACTAGGAGACTGTAGAATTCTTAAGAGGTAAAGCCTTATAGAAGGAAGTTGGATCATTGGGGGGCATGATTTTAGCCAGCCTGGCATGAGCAAAGATATTCTAAAAAAGAGACAATGTCGCCCATCTACTGATTATCACACCTTTAAGACAATGGTCTCCAAAGACTTGAACTTCCCTAGGACCCTTAAGTTGGGAAAAGGAACAGGGCTGAAGCATAGTTCCAGGTAGAGGAGGCACTTAGCTCCTTGGAAGAAGTTTCATATAATTCTAATGCCTTGTCTGACTATCTGGTCCAAGAGACTGGTGTTGAAACTATAATGATCCAGTAATGGGTTAATGACGGTCAGGATTGCACCTTAGCTAGGGACGGCTTAGCTGTGCATATCACTTGCCATTTCGTTAACCTCAACCTCTTGTCTGGACTTGGGTCTCTCCTATTCGGTCCACTTCCCGATGGGGCTACATTGAACACATGTTTTTTTCTGTTTCCTGTAGCTGTTTTATTTCTAACTCTTTGGGGGCCACCCAGCTGCCAAATAAATACATGGAGACTAATTCTCACTTACAAATGCCTGGCCTTAGCTTGGCTTGTTCCTAGCCAGCTTTTCTAACTTAAATGATTCTGTTTCTCTTTAACTACATTTTGCCTCTGGGCTTTTTATCTTTCTTTATTCCAGACACCTTTCTTTCCTTTTACTCCGTGGCTGGCTGTGTAGCGGGTGGCTGGCCCCCGACAACCCCCTCTCCTTTTTTTTTTTCCTGCTCCTTGCTCTCTTCCCTCAATTTCTCCTCCTATTTATTCTCTGCCCACCAGCCCTGCCTATTTCTCCCTCCTGACTAGATACTGGCCTTTCAACTCTTTATTAGACCAATCAGATGTTTTAGGCAGGCAAAGTAACACAGCTTCTCAGAGTTAACAAATGCAACATAAAAGAATGCAACGCATCCTTGCATCATTAAAATAAGCATGCCACAGTATAAACAAATGTAACACATTTTAAACGAATATTCCATAACAAGCTCTGACCTAACTACTCTGCTAACACACCTTCGAAGGGAAATGTGGACTGGTGGTCTCTCCTTATTTTGCATGATGTTAGCCCACTAAGGCTTCTAGATATCTGGGAATAAATTGGTTTTATGTTAAGCCACTACCTTATGATTTCTTAGATCAGTAATATGAACTCACAGATGTTGTACATCTCATTTTGTCTATAGCTCGGCTTCCCAGTGTCTGAAATAAAACACACATCTATTTCAATAGGGTATTTGTGAAGACTAAATGCAATAACTATAAAGTAACTGTTGTGGCTAGAATATAGTAAGTGCTCAGCAAATGGAACCTACTCTTTAAGCACAAATAAAATTCTTCTGCAGGTTCTAGATTGCCCGCATGGCAGCTGTGGGTCAGGATCAGCAAAGCAGGATGAGGAATGGTGTAAGAAGTGGGTGAAAAGGTAGGGTTTCTGACTGTGCTCCGTTTGTTTCTGCTGGGCAAGTGGCAGAGATGAATAGATGGCCCATTGGCAAAGGTAGCTGTGAGAGGGCAGTGCAACAGGCTTCCCTGCCATTTGGTCTTGAATGTTTAAACTGCCTGTTCTGAGCATCCCATCCTGTTTGTGGCACTGTGGTCCACACCCCGGTAACTCAGCACCTTGGTGTTATGTGAATCACGGAGATACCCAAAGGGCCCAGAAATATGAATCCCTCTGCACTTCCTTTACAAACCAAACCCAGCCAGCACACCAGTGTCTGCGCCTCTGGATAATTTCTGGTTCTTAAGCACTCCCAAGCATTAAACTTCTTTCTGTCTATTTGGTTGAAGTACAAATATTACAAAACACTTTTTGGCAAATAACTGTTACTCAGTTCCCTCATCTGTTAAACAGGGACACTATGACACCTAGGTTTGGGGTTGCTATGAGCATTAGATGACTTCTTCATGGTCAAATGGATGTCCAAATACTCTGCAAGTTGGATATGACGGGTAAAAGAGTCTGGTGGGCGAGGGCACCAAGTAGATTAGCACCTGTGTGCGTGGACGGTGCCCTGGGATTCGCTCCTTCAAGAGAAGAATGTGACTGTTTTCTTGGGAGAACTTTGCAGAGGGTAGAGGGGTAAGATGGGAGTCGGAGGAACAATGCTAGGTTTATTTATTTTAGCATGGAAAGACTTAAAAACGTTAAGATGCTCTGGATAAGGAAAAGCAAGAGAGAAGACGGGTTGCAAATTGAGCTAGTTCTGACTAATCAGAGTCCATATTTCCAAATTTCTCTCCTCACTAAAACTTAACTGTGTCCCCCAAATCAACATTTACTATCATTTCCAACATGCCCATGCTCAGGAAAGTGCTAAGAAAAAAAAATAGCCTTTATTTTTTATTTTATCGAATGGATGTTTTGTCTGCAGGTATGCCTGTATGCCATGTGTTTGCGGTGCCCACAGAAACTAGGAAAAGGTATTGGATTCCCTGAAACTAGAGTTACAGACGGTTTTGAGCCACCATGTTGGTGCTGGGAATCAAACCTGGATCATTTAGAGCAGCAGCCAGTGCTTTTAACAGCCAAACCATTGCTCCATCCCAAGAGAGGTGAAAAGTTTGAGTTGGCCAATGCACATATCTCCAGCAGGGAGACCTTGCCTGGCATGTAACCATTCTAGAAAAGCCATTACTAGGACAATGAATGGGAGGTCCCACACCCTCATTGGAACCATAACCACGTTTGCCTCCTCAACCACGTTTGCCTCCTCAATCCTTTCTGATATTTTCTCCCTTTTGTTTTACTGGTGTTTTCCAATCATAAATTCAGAATGACTTTTCTACTTCTATACTACACTATTTTGAGCCTTAAAATGTCAGTCGGACCCATTGTCTCTTCTGCAATCCCAGAACTTGGGAACTGAAGAAAACTTGACAAGCGTTGGGTTCATAGCAAGTTTGAGGTCAGCCCAGACTACGTGAGATCCTGTCTCAAAACACAGGGCTTTTGTTTGTTTGTTTTGTTGTTTTTTAACCACCTCCTACAATTTTGTATCTTGGACCAAGATCAAACTCCCTAGTCATTTTCCTTTTACTACCTACCTATGGTAACTCGGAAGTAACAGCCACTTCATATAAGACAATAGTCAGATCTTTTGGCTTCCAAAACCTAAATCCACCAAGATGTGGACTTATCCATGTAAAAGGGTCTGCTTCAACCCCTCATGAGAGAGAATGGCTAAGTGGCAGATAGAAGGAAACTGGGAAGGGTCAGGAAGTCAAAGTACTAAATTCATTATCTGGGCTCTTATGTCAAAAGAGAGCTTCCATTCTATAATATATCACTTTATTTCTCAGCAGGGCAACCATATAACATGGGTGCACCATTTCTTCCTTTTTTTTTTTTTTTTTTTTTTTTTTGCATTTCAGCATCTTTTAAGTTAAAAATGCTGTTTATAGCCTATGAGAAGTCATCATAATTTATTGGGCAGAGACTTCCCTATCATTACCATACATAAAATAATGGCATATCTATTATTAAAGATGTCTTAAATTCAGAAAATAAAAAGCTATTAAATACTCTAGACTTTTCTAGGATTGATATTATAAATAAATATTCTCACTTGCTGCAAAACTATTATTATGCACCCCGTGTTTTATGGGTTGGTGTCACTGGCACAGAGCTACCCCTGATAAATCTCTGGGTTCCATGCTAATGAAGGAACGTGTCTCCTCTCCTTTGGAATTGCCTTGGCTCCTGTCCTGGGCCAGTGCAGTGATGGGTCCTGTAGCCTCCCTTTTTACCTTACAAGGCCAAGAAGCAAGACTTACACAGCCCTTTCAACCCAAGCTCTCTCTCCTGACCCTCTGATTAATGATTTTCACCCTTGTTTCAATTATGATAGGGAGGAGCATCTGTTTTCCTCTTCAGAAACAAGTGGGGGAACAGCTAAACAGATACATGGGATATGCATGTTTTCACAGTGTGTGAGCTATAGAGGTTTTGCCCTCCTGGATGTGTGGGGTTCATCCTTACTTTTTGCCTTTGACCGTAGCGCCTCCCTACTCTCAATGAGTTCAGTGTGAGGCTGATGCGCTGGCCATTGAAAGAGCTGACAAAATGTGCATTACATTACCCAAAGGACACCAGACTCCACCAAGGCTATGCCTCAGCCCCTTGTGATTCTTTTTATTTATTTAACTTTTATTTATGTGTATACATGTGAGTGCAGGTGTCCATGGAGACCAGAAGAGAGAGTCAGGTCCCCTGGAGCTGGAGTCACAGGCCGTTGTGAGTCACCCAACACAGATGCTAGGAACTGACAGGTCCTTTGAAGGAGGAGCAAGTGTCCTTAATGGCTGAACCTTCTCTCCAGCTTCATCCCTTATGGTTATTCTAATCTATGTCTATCCCTGCTTTTAGTCATCTCTGTGTCCTGAAGAGTGAGTGGAGCACAGTTATGCTCAGTACATCTTTCCTGAAAGTAATACCGAATAGAGAACAAGAATGTAGGCATAAGCATTTGAGAGGATCACTAGCAAGTGAACCATTCTGAGACTTGCCCCTTTTTGGCCCCTAGATGTTGCCGTATGTATGATGGCCAATGGGACATGGAGAGAGGTGCTTTATAAAAAGATGGGAAAGCCTCCTTCTGAGGAGGGAGAAGGCCTTTCTTCTTTTCCTCCTCCTTCTCGTTGGAGCTAACTTGGGATGGCTAGGGCTCCAGGGATCATGTTGAGCCAAGGAAACAGGATCATAGCCCGGTGGGTGAGAGGTCTCTGATGGTGATAAAGCTGCTCGCCGACCCACCAATCCCAAGCAGCTCCCTCCCCTGACCTTTTTTAGTGAAGGAATAGAGTCTTGAGTGTTCCAAACATCATCTGGGGCATTTCTAAATGTCAGCCAAATACAGTTCCTCACTGATAGAGCATAAAAAGATCTGTCCATGGTTAGACAGCAGGGAAGGAGCGAATGCCTGGAGCCAGCCCAGAGTCTGTCTTTTTATCCTTCGCTAAGGGAAGCTTGCTCTGTGGACTTAGGAAGCTGCTTAAGCATTATGTATTCATGACTCCTCATAGAAAACAATAGATAAGGTTCCCTCCTATAGGATTTTGGTGACATGAAAACAGGACAGTAGTTTAGAATGGCTGGCCTTCCTCTTCTTTATGGCTGCTGGTGAGATAACCCTTGCAGACTTCACTGGGGTGTCCTGGAAAGGAGTGTGGGTGTTAAAAATTAAACCACAAGCAATAGTTTAATGGAATTGTAGTTGTTCAGCTGGGGAACAGAAGGTGGAAAAGGAGTCTTCCAATGACACGATGCTTGCCAAGAAGGGCCAGCTGTTTCCCATGTCCCCCAAGAGTGGAGGAAGGTGACTGAAAGAATTTCCTCCCTGGGTTCTGTCTTAGAGCTGGCTTCCTGGGGAGAGAATCTGGGGAGAGGGCTGATCTCAAGGGAGAGAGGCCGAATGATGAAGAGCAGAGGAAGTGTGCTTTGCCGCTCCTACGGTCTTGGAAAATGGGCCAAAGGGAGGAGGCCTAGCTTCAAGCTCCATATCAGCAGGCATCTGCTGCAGACCACCTCTGAGATGGAGGAAGAACGCAGTCTCCCAAGAGTCCCCGGGCAAAGGCAATCCCCCAGGCAGAGAACGGTTATCCACAAGGGCACACATGAGCTGCAGAGGCAGCGGTATGAGAATGCATTCCACCCAAAGTAGGGAGCAGGCGTGCACCCCCAATGCCTACCATGGGCACGAAGGACAGAGAGGCTATATAATTAGAGGAACCTGATGGTGGTGGCTCATACTCCGGAGGCAGAGGCAAGCAGATCTCTATGAGTTCAAAGTTAGCCTGCTTGGTTGACAGAGCAAGTCCCAGGGCAGCCAGAGAAATCCTGTCTCAAAAAAAAAAAAAAAAAAAAAAAAAATTACACAGAAGTTCAAGTGAACAGCTGTATGGCTGAGGCATCCTCACTGTGGATTCAAGTGAACAGATGTGCGGCTGAGGCATCTTCACTGCCGATGCTAGGCCTTTTGGCTCTGCTTTTTTGCCTCCTGGGCAGCAGTTGGAAATGTGGTGGAACTGGGGGTGAATGCGCCCTTCCTGCTGCAGCCTAGGAGTACATACATGCAGAGGACAGACGTTCTTCCAGAGCCTCGTTCTTCATCCTCCCACAATGACAGGTCACTAGGAAGGGAGGCTGGGGCCAAGTGTGGTGACTGACACCTGTAAACTAACACCTGTAATCCCACACCCTCGAGGCTGAGGCAGCTGGGTGTTTGTGAGTCCAAGACCGGCCAGGCCTAGGAATGAGTCCCATGTGGTGATATATTACTTATGATTTATTGCCTGAGGATTCAGAAAGCAAAGTCAGCCACAAACCATAGAAGCCAGGCACACGCCTTTAATTCCAGGATCAGGATCAAGAGGCAGACGGATCTGTTAGTTCAAGGCCACAGTGAGCTACATGAAATTGGTCCAGTCCTAAAGAGAAACAGCTCCCACAAAGATTATCTCAGCACTTCATAAGCCTTTAATCCCAGGACTCGTGGGAGGTATTTAAGACAGGAACAGGGTCTCAGAGTTGGTATCCATTCTCCAGTCACATTGAAGATAGGAAGGACTGAGTCTCTGGCCACACTGAGGAGAGCACAGCAGTCTGAGTGAATCTGAGGAGCAGTGAAGTCGGCACCAGCCTGAGGATCGCCCCTTTGATCTGAGCTGAGGTAGAGGTAAGAGCTAGTGGCTGGCTGCTTTGCTTTTCGGATCTTCAGCTTGGAGCTTGAACCCCAGTATCCGTCTCTGGGTCTTCTAAGCTTTGTGTTACAGTCCCAGGTTAACCTGGGCTACCATGTGAGACCCTCTTTCAAAAACAAAGACTGCAAGTTTACAGTTAACTATGTTGGTTCTGCCCTGGACTTGCCCAGTTAAATGCTCTAAGCTGTACTTTCTCCAGCCACAAGCAGCACTTGTGACTGGACACCCCTCCCTACGCAGGGTGCATACGCCTTGTGGCCCCTTACTCTCACCAGTGGGAAATGAGTAGATGTCATTGTCTTTGGTGGAGAAGGCTAACAGTGCCTGCATCTTCCCAGCCTACAGCTGAAAAGAGGGGATACTAAAAGGGAGGAGACTTGGTTCCCACCTAGGATGCTGCAAGGTAAACAGGTGAGTGAAGAAAACCTTTCTGTTAGAAGAAAGCAACCAAGCCTTGGGGAGATACTCGAACTGTCAGAGTGCAAACAGTTCTCAAGGTTTGCTATAAGAATGAGAGAATACGTATAAGACTGTTGGACATTTTACTATATTCATCACCTTCCTTGGCAAGGTACCTAAACGATGAATATGGAGTCTGAAGAGCCAAAATGCAAAAGCAGCTAGAAGACCCTTCCCTAGCCCCACCTCTAAATCCAGTAGCAAGGATTTCTGGAGTCACTGTTGCCAAGCCTACTAGATAACAGTGCGTAAACATGTCTTTCATGGGTACCAGGAAAGAAAAGGGAAGTAGTAACTCTCTGGAAGCAATAACAAATTCGATAATGATGGAATATGACACCAGATGAAGGGTGTGGATATTGTTATCTATTCAGCTCTAATCACGAACTCATCAAAGCATAGGATTTTCTATCCTCATTTTGCAAGCAAGTGAACTGTGGCTCTAGAAGGTTGTTGCCAGCCCAGCAAGGTGACTCAGCAGATGAAGGTGGTCATCACAGAGCTTGACAACCAGAGACTGATGCTGTGGGAGAGAACTGAACCTACAAGTTGTCCTCTGACCACCACTACCACACACACACACACACACACACACACACACACACACACACACACACACACGAACACATAATAATAAAATGTAATGCAAAGAAGAGGAAGAGGAGGGGGAGGAGGCTGGGGGAGGAGGGAAGCGGGGAGAAGATTGTTACTAAAGGCTGAGTTTTAGAGCCAATGGGTAGAAGAAGGAATTGGAATCCAGGTCTGCTCCGGCCCCAAAGCTGTGGCCTATCCTCTTTGCAAGGAAACCGGCCTGTTCCTCCTGGCCTTGTGAAAGGGCTGCACCGCCTGGGTGCAGGGGTCGGACTGAATGCTGATAGATTGAGAATGCTTTTCCCAGGGAGACTGTCTTCCTGGGTGTTCTGCGTTTCCTGGTTGTACCTTCTTTCCCAGATGTACTGACTTTCCGGGAGCTGATGTTTTCCCAGGTGTACTGTACTTCCGGGATGTACTTCATTCCCAGAGGTAATGATTTTCTCAGACATAGTCATTTCCCCGGACGCGCTGTCTTCCCCGGGTGGACCGCTTTTCCTGGATGTGCTGTATTGTTGTTGTTGTTGGAGAGAACAGCAGGCTTGCTCAGCTTTCTTCGTTGGGGCCCTATCGTGGCGGTTCCCAGACACAGCGGATCAGGCAGGGTCCAAATTACAGTGTGATCGCAGGGCTCCGCAAGCATTCCTAAGTGGAGAGGTCTTTTTCAGAGGTACTAGTATTATACAAACTAAACATTGTTTCCATTTCCTTGGGCTAGAATGAGAGTCATGTTTCCCTTTTTTGACTCCTTGGTTCTAGACTCCTGTACACTGTCGCCAGTGTTCTGTGTAGCGAGTGGCTTACTTCTGGTCATAGCAAATGCCATAGCAAGCCAGGAAAAGGGCCCTGCTATCACGACCATTTGATGTAAACAAACCATCACAGAATGGCTGACTTGCTCTTCTCTCTACTGCACGCGATTTTTTTTTTCCTTGCAGGTCTTAAACTGTCTAGCTACCCAAGAAGGGTGGCTATTCCGGAAGGAGCCAAATAAGTGCCAGTGTTTATCACGGGCAATTTTACCTTGTCTAGCAAGCTCTGTTTCCCTCCCAGGCAGCTGTCAGGGAGTCAAGGGGAACCAGAACACATTGGAGTCGATCAGAAATGCAGACAAATATCCCAGAATTGCAGACAAATATCCCAGGGCTAAATAAGAGAGGTGGTGCCCTTAAAATCATGTCATCCCCCAAAACTCCTTAGGACAAAGCTCTAGTTTACCCATGTGCAATCTCTGCATAAGAGGGTCTTAAATTTTGTTGAGAAAATATGCTCCCCAGGATCCCTGACACATGCTCTTGACCAACCTAAGCTCGAGACACCACCATCTCGCACCAAAATTGATCTCCCCTCTTTTTCTTGGATCTTGACCTTGTCAGTCCTCTGCCATCTTTACTTCCCCAGGACCCTTTCCTGCCAGAGTTCTGTTGTTAGCCAAGGCCACCCAAAACGCCGCCATCCCCTAGACATGTACCCTGATCATTCTGGACAAACACACTTTCTCTGGATGTCTCTGTAGACACACGATTTGTTCTCTCTATCTACTTGTACGCTTGTCTTCCCTTCTCTTTAAGGGACATTTCTCTGTTCATTTTGTATCCCCTACATCATCAGTTCTCAGCCTGTGAGTCCCGACCCTATTGGGGGGTCAAGTGCTCTTTTCACAGGGGTCACAATATCAGTTATCCTGGATACCAGATATTGCAATTCATGACAGTAGCAAAATTTCTATGAAACAGTATGAAGTTCTGAAGTCGCAATGAAAATAATTTTGTGGTTGGGGCGACGGTCATGAGGAACTGTATTGGAGGGCTGCAGCATTAGGAAGGCTGAGAATTACTTCCCAATAGCATCTAGCACTGTGTTTTATACCTACTAGTTATTAAATAAATTTCCATTGGTTTGAGTTAACTTTGGAGTTGAGACAAGATGTCCTTGTTTTTATGCAGATTGAAATATTTAAAATATTCTCAACATTTTCTAGTCTGTGTTCATAAATGATTGCATCCATTTCCCAAATGATATCATGCTGATCAATTTTTAGGACAATTTATTCTTTTCATCAGATTTTAGGAGTCATATAGTCTGCAATAAGTAGGGACAAGACAAGTCTGGCAACTGAAAGAAAAATGCCAAGGCTTTGGAGTTAGATTGAATCCTGTGTAACCCTTGATAAGCTCCTTAGCCTCTCGAGCCTCTTTTCTCCATCTCTAAAATAGAAATTGCCTCTGTGCTTCACAAGTGTATGAGAATTAAGCTATGCCTCTCCCAGTGCTCAGTGTATAGGAATTCAGTCACAGTTTTCACCCCACCCATCTTCCACGGTTGTCTAGTTTCCATCAGCACCTTCTACCCACGTTTCAGTTCAGAATGGAGTGCTGGGCTTTTTAGTGGGTATACACTAAGCACCCAGTATTGTGCAGCACAGTACTACAGAAAGGGGAAAGGAGACCAGAAACACTGACTATGACAAGATTATTTGACTGAGTGAGAACATTGACACAAAAAGGCATGTGTTAAGTAATTCCATAGACAGATGTTCAAGTATGTTGGGAGGTAAAAGATTAACTGCAATCAAAAGAGCATGCCATATAGCCACTATCCTTAGATCCATTCTCTGTGATATCAGTTATATGTATCTAACACAAATCTAAAAATATTAAATAGGATTTCAGAAATAAACAACTCATATATTTTAAACTGTCTTCCACTATGAGTGGTACAATGAAATCTCACTCGGTCTTGTCCAGGCTGCCTCATATTTTTGTCCCATGTGTCTTCCCACAGTGTACATCCACCATCTATCATGAGTAGGACACTCCATTACCAAGTCCCCGACACAGAATCACAGTTTGTATTCAAACAATCTCCATTTTATTTGATAGGTAGCCTTAAAGTTCAAAAGCGATGGTGTTGGAGATGGGGGTATGCCAAAGAGAAGCCATAAAGTGCTTCCTGTAAGTCAAAATGTGATGCCTTTAACAGAGATAGCAATGAATGTTTGGAGCAAATACTATATACACCATGTTCAGTACTATCTATGGTTTCAAGGATCCACTGGGGGTCTTGAAACACGTCCTCTGCCGATAAAAGGGAAAATGCTTTGGTCGAGTTTTCCATTGCTGTGATAAAATATTTTGACTATATATATATATATATATATATATATATATATATATATACACACACACACATATATATATATATATACACACACACACACACACACACACACACATATATATATATATATTTGTATGTCCCACCAGCTGGCTCCTCAAATTATCATACAGAGACTTATTGTTAATTATAAATGCTTGGCCAATAGCTTAGGCTTGTTACTAACTAGCTCTTAAAACTTAAATTAACCCATATTTTTAATCTATGTTCTACCACATACTTCGGTACCTTATCTCAGTACAGCATGCTCATCTCCTGTTCCCTTTGCATCTCCTCAAGGCTCCTGACACTCCCAAGACTCCACCTAGAGTTCTCTCTCCCGGAAAACCCTGCCCAGCTATATTATTAGCCCTTTATTAGCCAATGAGTGTAATTCATATTCATAGTGTACAAAAAGATTGTTCCACAGCAAACATTAAAAAAGAAGGGGTTTGTTTGTTGTAAGCTGAGAGTGCATTCCACAATGACAAGCGAGTCGTGGTGGCAGGAACTTGAAGTAGCTGATCACCTTGAATCTACAGTCAGGAAGAAGAAATCAATGAGTGCTAACTCTCCACTAGCTTCCTCCTGTTTATTTGCTCCAGGCCCCAAGGCCAGGAAATGGCGTTGTCCTCCTTAGGGTGAATCTTCTCCCTGCACCAACCTAATCCTGACAGTCTCTCACAGGTGTGCTTGGAGGCTTGCATCCTAGGTGACATTACATAAATGTCGTGATGAACATCCCTTGGACATGGGGGCAGCTGAGCCCCCACTAACCAAGGCTCTGCAGAGTGATTCAAGCCCCTTGGAGAACTTGGAAGGGCCCTGAGTCTGGTTTAATGCAGTGCTATCACTGCCTTGAAACGCATGTGTTGTGACTTTGTGCAGGTTTGTGCACATGGGTGCAGTGCTTACAAAGGCCAGAAGAGGGCACTAGACTTTCTGGAGCTGGAGTCACAGTTAACCAGCTGCCTGATGTGGGTGCTGGGCCCCAAACTAGTGTCCTCTGCAAGGCAAGTTCACTCTCTTACTGGCTGAGCCCCTGCTTTGAAGTTCCTAATCACCCTGTAGTAAGGACCACATTTTCATTTGTGCTGAGCCTTACCAACTGGGCAGCCCAACCTGCTTCTACAATGAGGTTGTACTAGCTTTATTGTTTGTCTCCAGCACCTAATAGGCATAGCTATGAATGAGCAAACTTTACTCACATTGTCACGTCTGGGTGACAGGTGCTAGCGCATCCACTTTCACCTCAAGTTTTATGTTCTGAATTTACAGAGTTGTATGTATTCCTACCTTACATCATTTTCTTTTTTCCAAATAAGATACTCACAAATTTTCTTCAAAACCCATCGGGGGTGGGGTGGGGACAACTAGTAATCATCTTGATGACCTCTGTCCATCTCAGTAATTGTCTCCTCAGTTTCATTTCATTTTTTTCTCTATGTGTGTGTGTCGATAGATGACACCCCCCACACACACAGACACACAAACACACGCATGCAAACCCTTTGAAATAAACAATTTTATAGCCTGTGGCACTAAAAGAAAAATCCAACTACAATTTCTTGGGGTGGGGGTGAAGGAACAGTAATCATGCAGAAGAAATCTTCAAGGTTTTGGGTTGTATTTGGGGAAGGAACAGAGGGGTACAAAATGTATGCAACATTCAATTTACTAATTCATTGAGATATAAATTTCTCCAATATAAGGGGCTAAGCATGAACTCACCACAGATGTTCATCTTCACTAAATCATTAACAGAAATTCAAATCGAAACTTAAACAAGATGCTGGCGATGGTGGCTCATACCTGCAAGCTCAGCACATGGAAGGCAGAGGCAGGGGGATTGAGGGTTTAATGCCAACAGGGTCTACGCAAACGAGTTTCAGGCCAGCAGGCCTACAAAAGTGGCAGCTTGTCACAAAACAAACAAAAAGTACAGCGGGCTATTACTTCTTACAGTCTATCATCAATGAGGGAGAGAAAGGCAGGCAGAGAGAAAGAGAGAGCAGAAAATAGCAAAAGCTAGCAAGGCTCTATGGAAAGTGAAGTACCCCGCTCTTTCCTGCTGCTCCTCTGAAGGGGCAGGCGGGATTTTTCCTGTCTCCCCCATGCCTCTCTCTCTGCCATCTCTCCCTTTCTCTCTTCCCTCCTCCCACCAATAAAACTTCCCACTTAAGTTAAAAAAAAAGTGGAGTAAAAATATAAAAATAAAAAGTGGGTAAGAATATAAAATGGTAAAACTGCTATGGAAAGCAGCACGGAGATTTCTTAAGAACTGGGATAAGAACAAAATGAAACACAAAAGACCTGTGTACTCACAGCAGTACTGTTCACAAGAGCGAGGCACCCAACAGCCCATCAGTGATGAATGGATGATGAATGGGTGGGTGGAGTAAACAACTTACTGCAGGGTGGGGGGGCGCTGAGAGCGTGATGTCACCTCCCCAAAATAGGGCATCGTTTGGCACACTGAGCATTTTACACAAAGGGCAAGACTGTAGTTCTTCCGGGCACCCAAACGTGGGGGAAGTTCTGTGGAATGGTCCTCTCAGCATAAACCAGACTTTAAGTCCCTATTATCCATCTCAGAAAAGAAGGCTGTCTTAGTCACTGTCCCATTGCTGTGTAGAGACCAGGGCAACTCTTACAAAAGGAATCATTTACTTGTGGGCTTGCTTATAGTGTCAGAGGCTTAGTCCATTATCTTCACGGCAAGGAGCACGGTGGCATGCAGGCAGACATGGCGCTTTGAGAAGGAGCTGAGAGCCCTATGCCCTGACTCATGGGCGGAGAGAGGGAGTCTGCACTTGGTATGGACTTTTAAAACCTCAAAGCCCACCCTCAGTGGCACATTTCCTCCAGCAAGGCCACACCTTCTCATCCTTTCAAACAGTACCACTCTCTGGTGACTAAGCATCCAAATGTGTGAGCCTACGGGAACCCTTCTTATTCCGAATGCTACAGAGACTGAGGCCTGAGGATCTTTGCATGGTCTGTCTCATATCTTCATATCTGCCCATACTTCCTATCCCCCACCTCTGTGTGGAAGCAGCGTACAAACTTCCGAGCTTACTAGGATGGGGAGCCGCTATGCTGTCCTAGTCCTATGCCCCCAACTCTTCAGGGATTCCCCCCTTTCTGTGCCTTGGGTGCTTTCTATGTGTCTTCTCCTGTTTCCCTTTGCCCTTTACAAAGGGAGAGAAATCGGCCTCTTGTTATGGTACTAATAAACCCCTAAGGCCTCCTGTTAAGTGGAATTAGCCCATCACAAAAGGACAGATGTGATCCCCTTGCATGAAGTAACCATCACCTCTCCAGAACATTTTCGTCTTCTCCGCACAGTAACTCCCCTTTTCCTCTCTCCCATCAGCCCTTGGCATCTACCATTTTACTTTCTGTCTCAGTGAAGTCGAGTGTCCGGGATACCTCACATAAATGGGGTGATGGTCCTGTGTCTGTCTGGTGTCACCAGCATGACATCTGCAGGTGTGTTCACGTCACAGAGCATATTCAGACTTCACTCCCTTTCAAGATTGAATAGTATCCCACTGTGTTGTAAAACCATGTTTTGTTTAACCACACATTTTTAATGGACATTTAAAATGGTTTGAGGTTTAGTTTCAAAAGATAGCGACATGTAATTTTCCCTGAGAACTTAAATTTTCTACACTATGCAAAATAAAATCCTTTTGACGGCGGGGACTGATCTCTCTCTTTCCTGCACATGTCCAGGGGTCACGGAGAATGCTGTCAGAGGGGGTGGATAAAAGAATGACCTCCCCACAGGTCAGCCTCTCCTCTACGCCGGTTTGTTAAAGCGCACGTCTGTGTGCTGTTCAGCCAGCCTTCTGCTCACTTCTTGTGACCCAGACTGTCCACACACCGTGGCTTAGGCCTCTAATGAAGCTGACTCTGTTAGAGAGATCATGAGCCTCCCCCCGACCGGCTCAGGAAAAACCTTCTTTTCATCCGATAGCTTCATATGATTTAGGGGAGAGCTACAAGAGTTGTCATAAATGCCTTGAACATGAATGATCCATGTCATGCCACTAACCTCTCTACCACCCCAAACTCGGCCAAATCCGTAAAGGATTTCACAAGTCAGTCAGCAAGTAGATGGTGGACGGCAGCTTTGCTGGAGTTCGGGTATCTCATTTCTTCTTTAAATTAATGCTTAAAGTGGTTTTTATTTATTATTTTATCTGTGTATGTGCACCACATGAGTACGGTGCCTGAGAAGGCATAAGAGGGCACTCTATCCCTTGGAGCTGGACTTAGGATCGTTTTGAGCGGCCATGTGGGTGCTCCACCCTCTGCGAGTGCTCCACCCTCTGCGAGAGCAGCGAGTGCTCTAACTACTGAGCAGCCACTCCAGCCCAGGTTTCTTCTCTTATTCGGTTCACTTATCACATGTTAGGGCATCAGCCGCGCGCTCCACGCGTCTTTTGAGTGCCTGGTGCTACTGAACAGAGCGAGACAGAGGGACTCAAGGGAATGTCACAGAGATCGAGACTAAGCAAGCGATAAAGCAAGGTCACTTCAACTTGCCATGAGTCCTCTCAAAGACATCAACAGGATACACTGGGGAGTGGCTGCAGGAATGCATGGGGATCCACTCACTGTCCCTGCCACACACACACACACACACACACACACACACACACACACACACACGCATGCACACACACACACACACGCACGCACGCACACACACACGCACACTCACACACGCACGCACTCACCCACCCACACTCACACACGCACGCACACACACGCACGCACGCGCACACACACACTCACACACACACCCACACTCACACACACCCACACTCACACACACACACACTCACACACACACACTCACACACACACTCACACACACACTCACACACACGCACACACACACACTACCCACCACCCACCTCTTCTGTCGCATCTCATGCCTGGCCCGTCCCTACAATAATCTCATCAGTATTTTCCTTTCCTAGGTGTTACTCCATCCAAATTAGCAAGCCAGCCTGCCTTTCCCAGCCAGGTACCTGGCACAGAAAGTACTTGATAAAATACGGGTTGTAAAAATGAATGAATGGCTCTTTTCATGCAAGAAGGAAAGATCCAGTAAAACGGGAAGGAAAAGCCTTTCCCAGATTTTAAAACTTGTTTCATTGATAGATCAGAGGTTTTCACTGTGTATGAAGACTGGTAGGGCAAGCCGGAACCAGCTTCTTTAACTGGATTCCAGAGGGGTAGCCTCTTGGTTCCCAGGACGCGCAAATGAATTTCAGTATTCACTTAAGGTAACAGTGTGCCGTAAATCTGCAGGGGGGCGTTCAAGGTCAGACAGAAGTGAGTCCGAAATTATCTGAGTGTTAAGAAGCTCTGGGGTCCCAGGTGCTTCACATCCAGGCAAGGTGTAAGGATTCTGAGGCCCTGCAGGGCTTTGCCCAGCGGGGAGCTGGGGAGGGGGAAGGGCGCCCTCTGCCGAGGGTGAAGAAAAGTACAGGCTGGCAATTAGTGAGTCCTCCCGCTACACTTCTCTTCCAGAGGGGCAGGAAAGGAGACCAGAAGGTGCTCTCACAAGCTCTCTCAGCCTCCTCTCCAGCCCCGAGCATAAAGTCCGACGGTTAATTGCAGGCAGAGAGAGGGTGTGCCGCGCTCCCCCGAGCCCCAACACCCCCCCCCCCCGTTTCTAAGAAAGATGTTCTGAGACACCACTTTTGGCCCTATTATCTTCCCCATCCGGGCTCTAGAACTCGGGAACTGGGGACTTGGTCCTGGGAAGACCTCGGTCACATGAAAGGAGGGAGCTCTAAACCACCCCAAGGCTGCACACACACACACACACACACACACACACACACACACACACACACAGAGTCGGCTGCCCGTCTATAAAACTGAAAGGCTGAATTCGACGATCAGGTGGCTCTAACCCTGGTGGCACCTGACCGCTGTCCTATTTTAGACCCAGCCTGTGTCCGCGGGAGGAGAACCGTGGATAATGAGGAACCCATGAACCATCACAAAACAATGGGTGGGACGGTCCAACCAGCTTCCTTCGCCAAGAAAGGTGGAAATGGCTTGCTAAGGACCTAGTCTCTTTGTTGAATCTTGAGTGACACCTAGTGGGCCACCCGCCTCACCGTCACCGACGCTTCTGCGCAGAGAGGTTTTCAGAAGACAGGAGCTTACCCTTGCCCTCAAAGACCTGGGAATTAATTCATGGCAGCTCTGAAGGTTCACAGCAATTCGCCGGAAGCATGCGCTGTCACCTCCCACAACCCCTTTCTTTGTTGTATGTGATTCTGAAAGAAATGCTATTATCTGGAGAGCTTGCTAGCAGACACACCTTTCTGGCGTTTCTAGCAGCAGGTGTGTTGAGTAAGACGCTCTCCCAGTTGCTGGGAACACAAATATGACCCAGGCTTGGCCCCTACTCTCAAGAAACACACAGCCTAGGTAGGTGCTAGAAATGGACCGATTTAAAAAATAAAATAAAATACCATACTCCTGTGGGAAAATGCGTGCGTGCATGCGTGCGAGCGTGCGTGCGTGTGTGTGTGTGTGTGTGTGTGTGTGTGTGTGTGCGCGCGCGATTTGTGGAGGAGCTAACTCCCTAGGGCACAGAGGAAGGCAGTCATACTTGAAGCAGCTGCTGAAGATCCGGTAGTAGGACAGACAGGATAATAGAGCTGACTGACAAAGTTCCTCACCCGCAGAGTCCACAGTCTTCCTCCCAGCTGTTCACACAATCAGCCTGAGTGTTGCTTCGAGGAGAATGTGAGAGTATGGTCAAGATCTCCAGGTCTGCCATTCTTAAAAAAAAAATCTAAAGGTTGCCCAGGGTAGGCTTCCCTCCCCCAACAGTGAAACACCTGAAAGGGGCTGGAACGTTCCTGGCAAAAGAGATTAAGAATCGAAGGGACTGTGGTGGAGTTTCCTCTGCTCGGTTGTTGGTTAGGAATTGGGGAGGTCAGGAGAGCTGAGAGCCTTGCGAGTGTGAGAAAATGGTGGACCATGACACTGGCCAGAGAGCTTAGCTTGGCAAGACCATGGACAGAGGACTCGGGCTGTCTGTGCCGATCTAGAAACCCATGGTTAATAAATAGTAGGTGATTTAAACTGGTATCTTTGTAACGTGTTCAGAAGCCCCAGGCCATGGAGGCGGGCGGCCGGCCATTTGGGAAGAGAAAGCAGCAGGACAGCAGAGCAGAGGCAGGGGACATGTGAACAAAAGGTCCGGCAGGACCATGCAAGCAAAGGAGAATGGCACTCCTGGTGTCAGGAACTAGACTCTGGAAGGAAGGCAGGGTGTCCTTGTGAGAAGTGACAGCTCCCTGTACCCCTGTTGTCGCATAGCAAACTGGAGTTATCAGTAGCTAAAGCCTAGAGTTATGTTAGTGGTGTGCGGGCATATAGAGAGCTCCGTGCAGTTCGGGGACTATTAACCCTTCAGATGTTAGGCACTGACAGTCGTAGCAATTAACCCAGCACACAGAGGACTGGATGGAGAGGTCATGAGTGGCTTTTTATTTTTATTTTTTTTTTCCGTTTATTTATCCCAGCATTACCTAGCCCCACCTTTCTTCTTACCAAATCAGTCTCTGAGAGCAAGCCCTGAGGGCTTGCACTCTCAAGAAGCTTCCAGAAAGAAAGATGGCTGTAACTGGACCATTGCCATAGTTACACCAACACAGTTGATAGATAAAGCAGGGCAGGAAGGACACCAGTCTGGGTGGGAGGGGGGGCTGGGAATGAGGATAAAGAATGGTATTATTGGGAATCTTAGGGGCTGGAAAGCCATGTAGACAGAGGCACTCAAACTCGGGGACCGAACTGGGACTGGAATTATGGTGTCTGTGAGTGCATGAAGTCATGGGATGATGTCAGGAACAGGACTGAGAATGTCCAGGGCTGGGGGCTGGGGTGCAGGCCTCTCTGGCATTAAGAATAAGCTACCGGAAAGACAGGAAGGGCCCAAGGAGACATCAGCCTCCTTGGCCTTGGAAGAATCCAAATGGGCAAGCATGAAGGTATCCCTGGGATGTCCTCCATCAATGGCAAGATGAGCAGCCCTCACGGACTGTGGCCTGGGCGTGAACAGGAAACACAGCAAGGTTGTGTTTCTCAGACTCTGAAGAGGAAGGGAGAATTAGCATAGGAGCTAGGGATGGGAATACCCCAATAAACATGGCTGTGGCAGGCAGCCATGACCTGCTGATGCTGGACTGCATAAGGCGAGAGGAATAAGACTCAGGAGGAAGGGATGTCACCTGGGTGCCAGGCTGAGTGTGCGGTTCCATTCCAAAGTGTGCAGCTGGTCTCAAGAGGTTAAAAAAAGGGAAAATCAGGCCAGGGCTTCCCTCTAGGAACATGACAGCTGGCTGGCCGGAGGGCACCGAGCTGCACAAAGCTCAGCTGGGATCAAAGAACACAAATTCTGCCAGGACCAACCGTGTGCTCTGGAAAAAGCTACCTGGGCACTCTCTCCCTCAGGAGATTGTTCACACAATTGAGACAACAGCCAGGCTTACCCAGGGGTGTTCCCCAGGAGAATACCCACAGTGGTAGCTAATGTGTGGCGTAGTCCTGAAGAGTGATTGTACTGTGTAAGCTGAAGCCCCATGGAGTGATTTGAAGACAGTATGGGTTTTATAGGAGGGAACCCTGAGTGTGGGAAGCCCCTATTTTCTTAATAACAGACAGTGACCCCCCCCCTTCTCTCTCTTCTAAAAATGTTTGCTAATAACTACCCTGGAAGAGGTAATCCAGAATCCTGCCCACAAATTGTGCAAGGATGTTGGATCCCTACAGAGAATCAGCTCCTGGGAGCATATGGTGGAACCTGTCAACAGACTTTGCTGTCCCGACACCTGGCCCCAAATACCTGGCAGCAGCTTCCTAAATTACCACACAGAGGCTTATATTAATTACAAATGCTTGGCCAATAGCTCAGGCTTGTTACTAACCAGCTCTTACATTTTAAGTTAACCCATATTCCTTATTTATGCACTGCCACATGGCAGTACTTTTCCCAACATGGCACGCTCATCTCTTGCTCCCTCTGTAGTTGGATTGTGTCTCCCTCGAATCCGCCCTCCTTCTTCCCATCGTTCTCAGTTTTGCTTTCCTGCCTAACTTCCTGCCCAGCCAACTTTTTATAAACCAAGGAGCGTAATACATATTCATCGAGTAGAAAAGGATCATTCCACAGCAAGAACCAATACCACTACTGTATTAGAGTCTTCTAAAGGAAAGGTACTGTGTGTGTGTGTGTGTGTGTGTGTGTGTGTGTGTGTGTGTGTGTGTGTGTGTTAAATGGAGATTGATTAGATTGACTTAGAAGATATGGTCCTGGTGGTCCAAGTCTGTCTCACACTGGAGAGGCCAAGGACCTTGTAGTTGTTCAATTCTCAAGGCTGGATATGTCAGCATTCCCTGTCCAGGGCTCCTCTAAAGGACTGGAGGATTCCTTGAGAGTTGCTGGTCTAAGCTGGAAAGCCACTGAGGTTGGCTTTCATACCAGGGAGGGAATACCACAGGAACAGGATAGACAGATGGGCTTTCCAGCCAGCCGGAGGGCAAGCAGGCAAAAAGTAATCTCCTCCTTCCACACCCTTTGATCTGGGCTACCACATCTAGGCTGTGTCTAACTCCCTCTGGCAATCTGACAAGGAAACCCCTCACAGGTGTGCCCAGAAGCTTGGGTTCTAGTTGATTCCAGGTGTCATCAAGTTGACAACTGAGATTAGCCCTCGGAGCCACGATGGGAAAAGCCGACTGGCACAATGTAACTTTACTTCTTTGGATAATAACGGTATTTGCTAGAGACTGAAGCAAAGTAGGACTTGGAGCCAAGAAACATTACCTAGACTCCTGGCAAGTTGAGAGTTTGATTCGATGTTGAGTGACTAGACTACTAAGTGAGCTTCACAAATGGCTTTCTAGAGGGGCTGTTGTCAGCAATTGATTATGATATCGGGCAAATGAGTGCGCAATTGTGGGAGGGATAATCTATCACTCCCTATCTGAGAAATCCAGGCACTCAATCTTTTTTGACAGGCAGCATGTATATTCTATTGCCAGGAAGGAAGGCGGTTGTCAAATTCCTAATTTTTCTCTTTGAAAAATTAACATTTAACTCAAATGTGAGATCTGGAGGAACACATAAGACCTTAATTACAAAGTGCAATTCAAGATTTGTACTAATTAATAAGCTGATGAAAAATTCATTGAAATTCAGAGAAGAAACAAGGGGTGCGGGGCGGGGGAAGCTGGCCAAGGTTAACACAGAGTTCTGTAAAATGTTTACGTCTATCCAAATAGGCAGCCACCCCTGTGTCCTAATTATACTTTAATCACTTGCATGCTTATTTCACCTGTAAAACATATCAAAAGCTGTGCAGAGAACATTTCTTTAAACTTCGCCGTTTCTCACAGCAATATTATACCAGTACGTGAGAGACTTTACCAACTTAGTTTCATATTATTTGTTTGCTGAGCCTGTGGGTGGATGGGTGGGTGGGGACAGTGTCTAGCTATTCTGGGTGGCCTGAAACTCGCTGTGTAGACGAGATTGGCCTTGAACTTGTGATTTCCTCCTGCCTTCCTCCCAAGGGTGACAGGTGGCCACCACTAGGCCCTGCTGCTGCCTTTAAATGTAAGGGAAACTGTTGGAATCCCGGTGTTGCTGGTGGTCACTAGCTGTGACCTCCGGCTAGGTGAATATCTCCTGTCCCAAGCAGTGATAAGAATGACCCACTGGGCTGTGGTAAAGATGACTGCTTTCTCCTGTGAGTCATCACCCCCTTCCCTTCCAGAGTCTAAGTTCAACCAGACCAGGACCTAGCCTGGACTAAGGCAGAGTCAATGGATAAGACAGCAGACAGGATCCCAGCTGTGTGTGACCATCCTGCCCTGGCCCCCAGCTACCATCACCACTTACTTCAGCCAGACCTGAGAATCTGCAGACACAAATCCAAGCCGGCTTGAATTTGTTGTTCCTTGAGGAACAAAAGCAACAAAATAGTGCAGCTGGTGAAGGGATGTGGGGGCCCTAGAATTAGGAAAGGAGGGAGGTCTCACCTGAGTGGACTGCCTCCAGGAGACAAGAGTTTTGTATTCTGGAGGAGGCAAGCCATGTGTCCTTGACCCCGCAAAACCAGTTTCTCCAACCAGGTAAGATTACTTCCATCCAGTGGGTATGGCCACGAGGTTCCCATTTCCTGAGTCACAGAGGAGACACCCTCCAGCCTGCCCCATGTCATACAAATCCCAAAGGCCAGCTCCCCCCCATGGCCACCAGAGGACCTTTCCAGACCAGAGGTCAAGCTCCTGCTAAAGGAAAGTCCAGGACAACACACAAGCCTAGTGACACAGGTCCTGCTCACCCTCCTCACTGCCTGGGGTACTTACTACTCCTGTTGCCGTGATAAAACACACCCTGGCAGAAGTAACCAATGAGGAAGAGTTTATTTTGCCTCACAGTTCTAGAGTAGGAAGGAGTCAGCCGACCATTGCAGTCAAGGTGGCAGTAGCTTGAAGCTGTTACATTGTATCCAGCCAGGAAGAAGAAGAAATCAATGAATATTCAAGGTCAGCTCACTTTCTCCTCTTCCTGGAATTCAGAATTCCAGCCCAGGGAATGGTAACACCCACAGTGGACAAATCCTCCCACCTTAAGTAACCTAATCACAATAGTCCCCTCTACCCCCCTGGGCATGGCCAGAGAGCCCTCTCCTGGGTGATTCTTGTTGCGTAGATTAACCACCATACCAGTTTGCCTGAGACCTCTTTTTCTTATGTTTTTCTTTGTAAAATATTTTATTATTTACTTTTTACATTCCAATCCCAGTTTCCCCTCCCTCCTCTCTTTGCACTCCCCTTACTTCCCCCACCCCTATCTGCTCCTCAGAGAGGGTGAGGCCTCCCCTAGGACATCTACTAAGTCTGTCCCATCATCTCATTGAGACAGGACCAAGGCACCTCTCCACCCTCACACTCCTGTGTCTAGGCTGAGCAAGGTATCTCTCTATATAGAATGAATGGGCTCCACTAAGTCAGTCTGTGCATTAGTGTTAGATCTTGGACACACTGCCAGTGGCCTCATATATGGTCCCAGTCACACCATTGCCACCTATATTAAGGGAGCCTAGTTTGGTCTTATTCAGGTTCCCTATTTGTCAGACTGGAGTCAGTGATCTCTCACTAGCTGGGGTCAGCTGATTCTGTGGGTTTCCCCATCATGGTCTTGACTCCTTTGTTCACATTATCTCTCCTCCCTCACTTCGATTGTACTTCAGGAGGTTGGCTTATTGGTTAGTTGTGGATTTCTGCATCTGCTAACATCTGTTTCTGGAAGAGGGTTCTAGCTTCTCTGGGGTTATGGATTATAAACTCAGTATCTTTTGCTTCTATGTCTAGTATCCACTTCTGAATGAATGTATACTATATTTGTCTTTCTGATTCTGGGTTACCTCACCTCGGGAATTTTTTTCTTTCTTTCTAGTTCTATCCATTTGTCTGCAAATTTTAGGATGCCATTGTTTCTTACCACTGAGTAGTACTCCATTATGTAAATATACCACATTTCCTTTATCCATTCTTCAGTTGAGAGGCATCTAGGTTGATTCCAAGGTCTGGCTATTACAAATAGTGTTGCTATGAACATTGTTGAACAAATGTCGTTGTTGTGTGAGTGTGCCTCCTTTGGGTATATGCCCAGGAGTGGGACTTCTATCGGGATCACTTGCAGTCCCCAGAGTATTGTGCTCCCGAGTCCTCTATGTGAAATAACCCTGCCCCTATGAATGCTGAGAATCCCTTGTGCCTCTCAGGAGCTACTTAGAACAAACCTCCACCTTGATACCCTCCAACTTGTCTCCCATGCCGCTTGGCCCCTGGACAGCCTGTGGTGCCAACCCCAGCTCTTTGATTTAGTGTGCACAGAAGCCAACTGTCTGAATTCAAATCCAGTACCTGTGAGACCTTGGCAAGCTAGTCCAGCTCCTGGGCAAAATAGAAGTGCCAACCGTAGCCATGGCGACTGGAAAGATTATTCGATGTGCAGAAAGCACCCATAGGGAAAAACCTCTGACCTGTACTACGTATCCACAAATGATATTTAAATTGTTTTTGTTACCAACTTTATGATTGTGCCCTCTCTGGTCACCACCTGTGCTATGCCGTTCTTTTTCTTTTCCTTTATAAAACATGTTCATTTTTAATCCTCAAGGCATGTGTTCTGGCTCCCAAATTACTCCTAATGTTTTTTATTTGGGGGGGGTTGCTGTTTTTTTACTTAAACTTTTAAAATTATATATATATATGGGTGTTTTGCCTGCATACATGCCTGTGCACCATGTGCGTGCCTGAGGCTTGCAGAATCCAGAAGAGGGCATCAGATTCCCCCAGGGACTGGAGTTACAGATGCTTGGGAGCTTCTGGATAGTTGCTGGAAACTGTACCAGGCCCTCTGAAAGAGCAACGGGTGATCCTAACCACTGAGCCATCTCTCCAGACCCTGTTTTGTTTTGTCTTTGAGTCAGCCTACAAAGCAATAGGTTTCCTCATTGCCTTGTCATAGACATGTGTTAGTATCCTCAGTTCTAGCCTGCTCCCTTCCCTATTCCTCCAATTCATGCCCCCTATTGTTCTCTTTAAATCAACTCCCCGACTTTCCAAGGCAGAGTCCATGGAGTTCTAGAGATGGGCTAGTTATGTCCACATAATATGGATTAAGTAAAACCTGGCTGTCTACAGAGCCTTCATCCAGTATCTCCTCTCTCTGCGCATGTACAAAACACCATTTTAGACAATGACTCAACCATGTGTCCACCTGCCAGCAAAGACTATACACTGTGTAAAAGCAGACAGCAAACTCCACCTCCTGTTTCAGTTAGCAAATAGTTCATAAATTATCTTGACAAATGATAGCCTTCCATCACCGTCCAAACCACCGTAGAGGTGGTTTAGGATGTTCATCCCATGTTTAAGCATCTGGAGCAATCTATGTAAAAGCCAGACAGTAACAGATAAAAAATTGCAAGAGCTGGGTATGGTGGTGCATGCCTGTGATTCCCAATTCAGGAGGCCAAGGCAGGAAGATGGAGAGCTCAAGGCTAGCCTGGGCTACCTCACAGTAATGTATCAACCACAATAATAATGATAGAAAAATAGAACAGCCAATTTATGACTGGAGAGAGCTGGTCCTTGGAATTCAGGGTGGCCTTCCTCCTTTTTTTTTTTTTTTTTTTTTTTTTTCCCTCCCTCCAACATATGAATGTCTTTGCTTTTTTGGCAGCTCATTGGAAGGAGTTTCAGAATAGAATGAACCAGAAAGTGGGGGGAAACATTCGATTTTAGCAACAGCAGAAGGCTCGCACTATCCACACAGCACTTGCCCCTCAGGCTTGAAGAGATTAGAAGCTAATAATCTATATTGAAATCCAAAGCCCTACTTCTGGTCTCTGTCTTTTGACGGACAGGTCTGAAAATACAGACTGATCTGAAAACCTAGAGCTGTTTAAGCACAGCAGCAGTAATTCCTTCCTTAGAGGCAAAGAAAGGAAAGGGTGGAGGTCCCAACGCCCGGGAGGGGCAGGAGGAAAGCCACGCCCCTTCCAAAGGAAACTCCCACCACCGCTTCTAATCTGCATCCCGTTTCTGAGCCTTCCAGACCTCAAATTGGCATTTTCTTCCCTGTGCGAATTGAAATGCCCTCAAGCCACAGTAGTTGACTCTCTGGACGGTGGCATCATTCTGATGTTATCGGCTGTCTTCCTGTTTTCATGAATAATGTATAAGAAGCAGATATTAGCGGTGGATTCTTCCACGGCTGACGATGTCGCCACAAGGCAAAGCCTGTGAACCCTCCACAGTCATTTCATCTGTAGCGCTCACAGGTCTCCTCACCCTCCCAACTACCTCCGGGTGGCTGCCATGTGCCGAGAACCTCGGGAAGACTGGCAGTTCCTTCCTACTGTTCTCTCGATAGTGAGAAACTGTGCAAGAAGATGCTCTCACTGCCTTCCCTCCTTCCGTGGTCCCACATCTGAGGAGTGGTCCTGGGCCGACACCTGCTGATGCCTGTATGGGCCAATCAGGCCAGCTCTCTGCCTAAAGCCTGGCCAGGATGTGCTTGTCTTCGGGTAAAGGCCGGAGCCGGAGGGGAAAGCCATGCCTCTATGTACTTACTCCCTTTCTTTTCTATGTATGCCTTTACAGAGGAAATTCTGATGTTTCAGCCCCACGCTTTCACCCATCCATCCCACATTTTTTATTTTCTGTGATGTTTCCCGTGGTAGAGCCGTGCCATAATCAATGATCACAGAATGAAATCTAACTTGTTACGAGCATAATAAAGGGAGTAAACGGCATCAAGGAAGCCAGTAAATGGATGTGAGTGCCGAGATACAGGGGCTGAAAGACAGGGAATTGAGGCAGTGCATCCAGGCCCCGGGAACGGTGTGCGCAAAGGCAGACCCGTTAGAGCAGCCAGCAGATACACTGCCCCAGCCTGAGCACTGTTTGTAAGTTAAGCTTCAATGTCTAGCTTGACACGCGTCCACTTTCTCTTCCTTAAATCTCTGCTGTCCCTTAGGGTCTGAGAGCAGCTCAGTCTTAGCCTTTCTCCTCCTTCCTTACTCCCTCCCTGCGGGCCCCCTGCCCCGTCCCCCCCTCCGTTCTCAACCTTCCTAAAGCTTGGATCCTTTAATACAATTCCTCATGTTGTGGTGACCCCGCCCCCCACAACCATGAAATTATGCTTGTTGCTACTTCATAAGTGTAATTTGCTGCTGATACAAATTGTAATGTAAATGTCTGATGTGTGACCCCCAAAGCGGTGATCACCCACTTGCTTCAAGGATTCCTCAACGGCCCCTTCATGAGGTCGTTAAAGCCAGCTTCTCAGCATCAAGGCATGGCGTCAGATACAACGCCTGCCACCTGGAAGGAACACCACAGATGTCACAACCATTTCCTCAGCCCCGGCTGAGGACCTAAAATCATCCCGAATGTCCTGTGAGGCCAGTCAGTCAAAGGGATGGTTCTCAGATTAATGAGCTTGGAAATGTCTCAGAATATAACATTAATCTTTAAAAGCAGGATACAAAATTCATCACAAGGCACATTCTTTATTTCATGTGGAAAAAATTCATAAATGCAAAGAGAAAGAGAAGCAAAGTCACCAGAAGCTTCCTCTGGAGGTGGCACAGCACTATTGGAGACCTCTGTGTTGTTTTCACACATCTCCATTCTCCCACGTAACTAATTTAATTAACTGGTGATTGAAATACTTTAGTTTTTTGAACTAATATTCAAGCACTTAACACAAGTTCTGTGTCATTTGCAATTTAGTGGTATGCAGACTAGTCTTAAACGTCTTTAATTTGGCTGGTTGGTTTTGGTTTGGGGTTGTTGTTGTCTTGACAAGGGTTGCATGTACTCCAGCTTGGCCTTGAACTTGTTACAAAGCCAAAGATGGCTTGGGATTCATGTCCTGAGTGTCATGCTTGCTTGTGTATGCCACCATGTCCAGCTCAAGAAATGCTTCAGTAATTTTTTTTTTTTCTTTTAAAATAAGTTGCTTTAAAAATTAAGGTGTGTGGCTTGATGGATGGATGGCTCAGGAGTTATGAACACATGCTTCTCTTGCGAAGGACCTGGGTTCAGTTCCTACTACTATACCAGCTCAAAGGCTATCTGTCGCCTCTGCGGATACCCGCACTAACATGCGCACGCCACCTCCCTACCAGGCATACACACACATTATCATAACTCCTAGGAAATAATTCCAAAAATGCTCTCTCCTGCTGTCTCCAGAGGGGCCAGTGCCATGTGGCAGCATCTTGGTAGTCCCACTAAGGATGTTAGGGGCAGGAACACATGGATGTCCATTTGTCATTTCTGACTAAGCCGGGAACGAGGATTCTTTCCGAGGAGGTGAAAGCTCTGTGTCATTCACTGTACAGATTCAGTCTCCACATCCCAGCCTGCTCCCTTCACCTCGGCCCTCCTGCAGGTACAATCTGGGAGATATTCCCCTAGGAATGAACCCTCAAACCCTCCGAATAGAATCACATTGCCTGAAGCCTGGCTCTGGCTTGCTGGTACCCTATGCAGGGGCTTGTGATTACACCACAAAGCCAGCGAGGAAACAGCAGGAGCCCAAAGACTCCTGCGAGCTAAGAGTGATTGTTTCCATGCAAATTGTTTTTCATAGTAGGGAGATAACAGGCAAATGAAATATAGGAGACTGGCAGAGATTTTTCTAAACCTTTGCTGGGGGGGGCAGGGAGCTCTCTGATAGACCCTCAGCTTGTCTCTTTTAAAAGATCTTTTAGATTGTGTGTGTGCGTGTGTGTATTGTCTTTATGTATGTATGTGCATCGTGTGTGGTGTCTGCATGTATGTATGTGCAACATGTGTGTGTCTGTGTATACATGTATGTGTTTACAGTGCCTGCAGAAGTTGGAAGAGGGTGTCAGACCCCCTGGAACTGGAGTTATAGATAGTTGTGAGCCACCATGTAGGTGCTGGAAACCATACCCAGGTCTTCCGTAAGAGCAGCCCATGCTCTTAACTGCAGTCACCTCTCCAGCCCTGACCTCAGCTTGTCTTTAACAGTGAAACTGTGAGATTCTCATATTTCCTATCAAGCAGAACCAAGTTTGTCCCTAGCCCAGCCCCTCCTCTCCAAGCTCAGCCCCATCAGCATCTCTTCCCGCTCCTCCAGCCTTTCATCTTAGCCCTGACCGAAGGCTCTCTTGTAGAATGGTAGCATTTCCTGCCAGCGAAGTGTTGTGACCAGAGGATGAGCTTAAGTGACAGACAAGGATGAGCAATATTAACTCTAATGAGTTAATATTGAGTTGTCTACTTTCATATGGCTTAAGGGAATCTGTCAAGAACATCAAAACCATAGTTTTCATTATTGGCCACAGCGGCCCAAGCTGTGAAGAGAGAGTTAATGCAGCGCCAGTACAGAGAAACGCATTAAGTAAGTCATGATATGCATGCTATGTAAATGTGATAAAAATATCCGTGAAGTGGCACATACATACATGATGTTTGGAAAACATAAGAAGTAATTCTGCAACAAGTCCAACTCGGCTCCTGGGGAAGGGCCAGAGAAATTAGCTGGCTCATTGCGGGAACTCAGACATGGATGTTTGCACTGAATTCTGGATCATCAATCAATCTTTGCACTTTAAAATCCTGCGACCGCCTGGAGTCTCAGATTGAGCTCACAGACTATACACTTGGTCTGTAGTAGGGAGAGGTATTTTGTTCTAACAACCAGGGAATTTTACACACACACAGACACACACACAAATACAGATTTATTCTCCATAACAACAGGAAGCTCTGACAGACTGGACCTGTGTCCTCACATGGCCAATAATCAGGTGATCACAGGTCCCTGGAGACGCCCTTCTTAGACTCTGCTTTCTTCTGCATCCCTGAGTCTAGGATTGCCCCAGGAACAAAAGGAGGATCCATCTTTACACTTTTTCATTTCCTTATCAGCATTTTCTTTCCTCTTTCTTCCTCAACAGGGTCTCCTGTAACACACACACACACACACACACACACACACACAGAGAGAGAGAGAGAGAGAGACAGAGAGAGAGAGAGAGATCACACACACACACACACACACACACAGAGAGAGAGAGAGAGTCTAGGATAAGAATAAAATCTGTCTCCCATGGCTTTGCATGCAGCAATGAAGGAATGAAGAAAGGCCAGAGACAGGTACAGAAAAGCTGGGGTTGGGTGGGCTGTGCCCACTCTGCTGGAGTAGCATCAACAATAACCAATATAACAGTAATAGTAATAACAACCCACAACCTCAGCACAGGGAGAGGAGTTGGCTAGACTTGGTAGGAGGGGTCTGTCAGCAGCGGTCTTGAGCTATGAACATCCAGTAGGAGGAAAGCGGCAGTTGCTAGTTTTTGCACACCCTGGTCAGTCAGTCATCAACACTGACGCTTGCACACACTGTCAACATTTGCAGTTGGGCCAGAGGAAGGTTTCTCAGTCCCTCTGAACCTCACTTGGGGGAAAGCTTTGCCACTCCTGTAGATCTGAGCCAATGCACATTCACTCAAGGCTTTCTCCCTTGGCCCAGTCTCCCCTTACTGCCTTCTGTAACCTCCATGTCTGATAAAACAGCCCAAGGTCAATGATGTATTGCCTCATAGCCGTTTGATGGGCAGAAGCTTATTAGAAACCACCTAATATGTTATTTAGTATAGGGCATGAAGTAGGGAAGAAGGAGTCACTTTTCCTAGTATAGAACAACATCTGGGCACAAAGTGTTTGAGTTCAAACCCTGATTTTCTCACTGCCTGTGATCTTGTCATCTTGGGCAAGTCATTCTCTTCTCTGCGTTTGAATTCCATCTTCTGTAGCACAGAGATACTGGCATCTATTCAGTAAGACAGTCATATAAATTAGGCGAGTGTCTGTACACAAACCACTTTCACAGAGCCTGGAACGCAGCGAAGGTTGTAAAAATGTGACTTTCTCTATGAGCAATAAGCTTCCCCTGTGAACTAATGCTGAAATGGAAAGCTCTACCCTCAGACATCATTAACTCAGCCACGTTCCTTTGGCCTAACAACCACTAGATGCTCCCTACCAGGTGGGGTGGAAGTAGGAGTGGGTTTTGCTCAGCGAGGGTCTTGGGTTCTATCCTCAGCTGTGCCAAAAAGAGAACGTTTTCTATTCCCGATTGATTTGGAATTTGAGGTAGAATTAAGCAAGCACCATATGACAATTATTGAAGTTAAATGAAGCAAAACTTGTGAAACGATGTCATAACCAAATGCAAGCCTTGTGGAGAAAGAATAATCTGAATTTTTTCAGATCCAGTATACAAACACCAGCTTCCAAACAGTCAGGGACAGTTGAGGTTTAGAAACATTCCCTACTGAAGAGCCAAGTCCTGACTTAAGTCCAGAAGAATAGGATCCTGGTAGAAACTTCCAGAAGAAAATGACCAAGGACATGTGAGTTACACTCCCATAACATACCATGCTTGAAGGAATGTAGGCTGTGGCTCAGGACGGCCAGTATCTAAGTCACTTGAGGTCACTCTCCTAAGATGTCCCATTCTATGTTACACTTCAATGACTTCCTTTGGGGTCTGTTAGCAAGACCAGGGTCACACGATGCACTTGCTGCATG